>NC_133932.1:71523293-71839364 GCF_031877795.1 Strix aluco | reverse complement strand
TTTGTATTAATATCTTCTCCATACTTAAAAAAGAGGAAATAATTCAAGGCTAAATTTACAGAAAGATCTTTTTCATTAAATTTCTAAGTTTCTGAGTAGCATTAAATAAGACACCTACATCAAATGTGCTGAACTCCTGCAAATCCCCACTGATCTCAGGAGGAACAACAGCTACTTAAGAACCATGAAACTCTTAAGCCACACTTCTACAAACACTACTTTGAAAACATGATCCTTCATTTCAATTTCCTACTGTACAGCAAGGAAAAAGTTCTAGGTACAAAAACATTGTACGCTTTCCTAAAAACTTTCCCTGCTTTTTAACTGAGCCAGAGCAAGATCAGCTCACTGTGCTAAGATAATGCTAAGATAGTGTTAAGATTAAGATAATATGCTGGAATCAAAAGAGACACCTTATCAACCACATTTGCAGACAGGTGAAAGGGGAATCATATTCAGATATACATAAAGGGAAATATCTGGCATCACTGTTTTCCCATTAATTCCCACAATGATGTCAGTGGCTGACAGTAAATAAAAGCAGTTAACATCAAGTCCTCTCATTGCCTTAAAATGGAACTGCAGATGTGGCATTTGGCACTGTGACTTGTTCCAGATGTCTATCACGTTGTCGTATGTTGAGTCCCTGCAGGAAAAGGATAATAAGAAATCTAGTGTGGGAGCAGTGGTGACAGATAGCAAGAGGTCACCTTATGACATGTGCTGCTCTAGGAATGCAACCACTGTTGCAGGCTGAGAAGCACCAGGTCACTCACAAGTCCCATTAACATTGATGTAGTGAAAGAGGACAAATGCTACCGTACGAAGATTATGAGTGGATAGAGTTTCCAAGCTTGTATCTCTTTCAATTTGGGTCACGAGGAGTTTGCAATGCTGTATTTTGTTACAGGTGGTTAAGCTGAGTGAACAGCTCTCCTCTCCCCCATGATTATCACCTAATGATGGAATCTAAGTGAGCACATACATCCTTAACCTCAGTACACTTTTGACCAGGTCATGTCACTGACTTCCAGTTAATTTAATCTGATTAAGTGGGAGTTGCGTTTGGACCATGGAGGTAACATGCATTCAGCTATTCAATCCTCATTAGCTTTGGGGTTTATGACTACAAATATTGAAAGTGACTATAGCTTTGGTCAGAGGTGAACTAGACATTTAAGTACTTTTGGGTTTCGGCTCACATTCAGTGAACGAACAAATGGGTTTTTAACAAGCTGATTTCTTCCCTATCAACTGTTTCTAAGGTCTTTTTGCCTATGGTTGACAGAAGGCACAGGAGATGGGAACACACATCCTCCCTCCAAATATTTCAGGCAACAGTTTGGCATCCTAGCACTCTTGCCTTGATTAGAAGGGGGATCTAAATCAGCATATGGTGAACCAAGTTATTGGAAGTTGGGCACCACCTCAAACACAGGGATGGGAAAACTACCATCTCAATTACCTGCAGCTACATCTGTTTCAGTTTGTCTGTGATAGCCCATGTCCCACTGCAAGGATTGCAGACATATAAAATGCCTCTTATATGAATAAATCCCATAATCCTTTTATAATTTCCACAAGAGAATCACAGAATCACGGAACAGTTTGGGTTGAAAGGGACCTTAAAGTCCATCTAGTTCCAACCCCCCTGCCATGGGCAGGGACACCTTCCACTAGACCAGGCTGCTCAAAGCCCCGTCCAACCTGGCCTTGAACACTTCCAGGGAGGGGGCAGCCACAACTTCTCTGGGCAACCTGTTCCATTGTCTCACCACCCTCACAGTGGATACTTTAATTGTTATAGGATATGGGTTCCTAATATTGCCAGTTTACGTTATCTGATGTTCTATTCCTTATAATGTCTTTTTGAGTATAAAGCTCTGAAAATCTTCATTGAACCTCAGCTGGCATGTATGTAATGCAAGTTATTTAAAGCACATCAAAGATCCATTGAACCAGTGAGAAGTATGTCTCAGGCATACCAAGCTTAGGTTTCCCAGTAGCCAGTCATCATCTGTAGCAGCCTCTACCTATCATAGTCACAGGATCACTATCTATGTGTCTGCTTCTCAAGTCATAATGGTAGCATATTTGTATAGTGTTTTCACTTTTTTTTTTCTTTTGGCCCTTTCTTGCAGCTGCTGGTTTGTAGCATTTTCCTCTCATTTTGTTCCATGCAACCTCTTTGCACTGAATCCCAGATGTATGTGAAATGGCCACAAAAGAACTATCTGGGTTAAATGAGTACTAAACAGGTTTAAAATTAGTGCTTATTGTTTGGAAGCAGATGCAAGCTTCAAACAAATGCAAAACATCAATGCAAATGCAAAAAGGAGGGCAATTTGAAAATCAGATCCTAAGTACTTGATTCTATAGGTTGTTTTTTCTAGTAGTAATACCCAGAACAGTTCTGTTAATGTAATGGAAGCACATTGAATAACTACTCTACAAGCATTTGTGTTTGCAGAGTTCATGAATCAGCAAAATAACTCAGGTTCCCTGCTATTCTCATTTTAATGAACTGTTATCTCTACAGAGCTACTCTTTTAGAAGCTAGTAAACACTGCTACACATCTTTACATTACATTCTACAGAAATTATTATTAGCTTATAGAGTTATTTTTGCTATTTGGTTTTTGTTACCTTTTGCACTATTTTTCTTGAAGGCTAGTCATATCATGGTCCTGAAGATCTACCATGTTAAAGTCTAATGAGTTTTATCTGTCCAGACTAAATGCAAATTGATGGCAACATATGAGGGAAATGTCTATGTAG
Source organism: Strix aluco (assembly GCF_031877795.1). Classification (NCBI taxonomy): domain Eukaryota; kingdom Metazoa; phylum Chordata; class Aves; order Strigiformes; family Strigidae; genus Strix; species Strix aluco. The sequence goes on along the minus strand of NC_133932.1, from coordinate 71,836,586 downwards.
AATTTCTTCAAATACACCATCGACAAAATTTTTATTTCTTTCTGAATTTTCATTCTTTATCCTGCTGTGCAACTTGAAGCAAAACTAAGCAGTATATTTGTGCCAGCATTTCAGGTCATGTCATGGAAGGGGTTTGCTTTAGGCACAAGCAAAGCAGCAGGTTCCTAGCATGGCACATGAATAACAGCAACAAAACCATGGTCTAAAGTGTGTGAGGGAAATCTCCCAAGTTTAATAGCTGTAACCACATTCCCTTGCCCAGCCAGTGGAGACTTCCAGAGGCAGGCAGAGTACTGTTCTTGTGAGCTATTCTTGTAGTATATATAAGACATCAAGATGGATTGAGCTCCCTGGCTTACATAGCAGACCACCAAGGCTGTACTGCTGTGCCCTCTTTTGTGCTTGCCTCCACCTGTGTCCCGCTGCTGCTGCTGAGGGACGTGGCTGTGCAGCTGGTAGATGCTTCAAAAGCAGTGAAGGAGACAAGGGAAACTGGATAGTGAAAGTCAGCTGTGGCACTCCGCTTCCAGTTGCCTGGGAGCACTTCACAGAATCACAGAATCGTCTAGGTTGGAAAAGACCTTGAAGATCATCCAGTCCAACCATTAACCTAACATTGGCAGTTCCCAACTACACCATATCCCTCAGCGCTATGTTGACCCGACTCTTAAACACTCCAGGGATGGGGACTCCACCACCTCCCTGGGCAGCCCATTCTAACACCTAACAACCCGTTCTGTAAAGAAACTAAACAACCCCTATTGCTTCAGCCGCTCCTCATACGACATGTGCTCCAGACCTTTCACCAGCTTCGTTGCCCTTCTTTGGACACGCTCGAGTAATTCAATGTCCTTTTTGTAGTGAGGGGCCCAAAACTGAACACAGTCATTGAGGTGCGGCCTCACCAGTGCCGAGTACAGGGGTAAGATCACTTCCCTGTCCCTGCTGGCCACGCTATTTCTGATACAAGCCAGGATGCCATTGGCCTTCTTGGCCACCTGGGCACACTGCTGGCTCCTGTTCAGCCGGCTGTCAAAGAACACCCCCAGGTCCCTCTCTGACTGGCAGCTCTCCAGCCACTCCTCCCCAAGCCTGTAGCACTGCTGGGGGTTGTTGTGGCCGAAGTGCAACACCTGGCATTTGCCTTATTAAAACTCATACAGTTGGCCTTAGCCCATCGCTCCAGCCTGTCCAGATCTCTCTGCAGAGCCTCCCTACCCTCGAGCAGATCAACACTCCCACCCAACTTAGTGTCATCCCTTCATAGCGCCTGAGGGGCAGACACACATAAGCAGGATGGCTTATGCTCAGTTTAAAAGCACAGAGGTTGGTCTTACATGTCATAAGAGCACTGCAGAGTAAACAGCTATATCTTGGTCACTGGGACCACAAAGAGAATAAAGTTTGCTAGTTAGTGCTGACAGCAGCATCCTGGTCTCAGGAATGAGGAAATGCCCCTTCCCAAGATGTTGGAATAATTTGCAGGCACTTGACTTTAGTGGAGCTCTCTCATTCTATTCCTAGAAACCACCTGAACTCAGTTTTCCAGTACCTCCCTGGTATTTTTTGAAAGATACGCCAAAAATACTTTGGCACATCTCTCTCTTTCATCACCTAACCCATGAACTCTGCAGCAAGATTTACCATAGACCTGCATGCCAGGAGTCTACAGCTATAATTCCTCCTTACTTATTACTGCCTTCATCCCCAGCTTATCCTTCAGTTGCTGGGCAGGCCAAAGGCAATCAGGCACATACATATTTCTCCAGACATGGAGGCACTACCATCATGCATGTAAAGAGAAGGCAGATGCTGATCTTAAACCTCTACCAAGGACTGCAGGAGAGTCCTGCAGACACCCAGATTGCGACAGCGAGGAGTAGTGCCACTGTGCCATCACTGAGAAGAGGTACAGACCTAAGACATCAATAAATAGCATTTTCATTGCAATATGTGTAGTTGTATTACTACCCGACTGCTGACTACTGGTCATAAATAGTTGTGTTGACTTATAAAATAGCTCTAATGATTTTATATAAAATAAAGTTTTTCCAGATTTTATTCTTCCTACACAGCCATAAGATTCTTAGTCACAAGGAATGTATCCGTGGTCCATTTATATCTCGGTGTTGTGAAGCCCAGCACTGTGCAACTAGAGGCCAGAAGAATGATTCACAAATTATTCTCCATCACCATACACCACTACAAAACAAACTTCTATAATATAATTCAATGTCCCGGGTGTTGAAAAACAGGACCCTTCTGTTGTAGTTGAAATCTTAAAATCTTGAATTTGTGCCTGCCATTTATTCCAAGGAAAAAATAAAGGCACACTGTTTGGTAGATACAAATCATTCCTGTTAAAGAGAAGGTAGGCTATAATACTTCGTTGCTTCAAAAGATAGTAGTGGGAGCCATCTTTCAAATCAGTGATTCCTGAAGACTCCTCAGAACACACTGCTTATGCATGTGAACAAACGGGATTGTTTCTACATGGAGAATAGCTGTGAGCCAGGACTTCCAAAGCATACTTACTGACAACAGCTTTCTAGCCTGTGTAACTTCTGTTTTTACCAAATCCAAGGTCCACAGAGATGTTCCTCCGCATTCTGGCCGCCTGCAGCGTGGAGTAATGAATATCCAGAAATACTGCAGTGTTTCTCTTTTTATAAAACATACTACAAACCTTCCCTATCAAAATCCTTTACTATATCCCCAAGAAATATTCCACAAAATACTTCTTCAGCCTATACAAATGATCCTCTACAAATATGATAGATATATTGTATGTATTACACACACACAGAGAAAGAGAGAGGTTTCTATAGCTTATTTCTGGTAGGATGAAAAACACAAACACAAAGAAAGGGAATCAGAAAAACAAAATCATAGAACATGGAATAGTTACTGTTTAAAAATACAGTGACATTATTTTAAAATGAAGCATCACAGTTTGAGACAAAAAGTCCTGGTAGGGACAAAACCTACACCCATATCTAGAGAAAACAGAGGGGGAAGAAAAAGAACTATTAAGGAGTAAGACCTTAATTCACTGTATTGCAACTGTACAAATATATTTCCCATTATCACCAAAAGATTAGAATTGTCAGATTTCTGTATATTGACATGCGTGTGTTTCATAAAGTAGCATTTACTAGCAAAACTATAAAAGAAAGAAGTGTAAGAGAAGCAAATTAAAATAGTACCCATTCAGACATTACCATGAATAAATATGCAAAAATGGAAAATTAGAACTGACTCTACTTGGATAACTGGAGAAGGTCACAGACCTGATTTTCTTCCTCCGTTTTTAGCATTATGAAATAGAAAAAATGAAGTATGAAAAAGAAATGAAAATGAAGAAAAAGTCCCCTCAAGCTTTCCAAATCCCTTGCAGTTCTTCACTGGAGAGTGATTTTGACATAGTGCTACCATCATAGAAAATTGTCAGCACCACTATAGTGTCCTGTGGAAGAGCCTTATGTGCATTTTAATGAAAGGAATAATAAATAGCTAAATGCACCTTTCCTACTTTATTGTTTTGTAACAGTAAAAAAGATGTGCTCAAAAGTAGCTTTTAAGGTTCCATTTATATCTGGTTCTTGTCTATATTTTGTTGTTACCTGCTGGTAAGTCACCTACACATGGAGATGGTCTCTAACCAGGCCCATGGTTGGAACTGAAAGCTTTTGATACAGCTGAGCTTAAACAGCACCAAGACACCACCATTAGTCAAGGCCTCTGACAGGTTGCCCTGTGCTGCGGGCCATGCCTTGGGACCCCCCAGTCCAGCCATAAGCTTGTAAAAGCTGTGTGCCCTTAGGGCTACAGAGCAGCCTGCATGTCCTGTAACAGAATACACTTTTATAGGCAATCTGGCTTAGACCTTAAGTCTTCCAAGAGTTACAAGACATCAGAGCAAGGAATGTGGGCTTTTGATAAATACTTTCTTATACGCACACACATAGACCTCTTAGAAGTCTTGTAGCTCTCAGTGCTGGAGAAAGACACAAGCAGGAACAGTTAACAACTGACATTTTCTTACCTAAAGTAATACGAGCTAGATATCTGTGCTGTGGGTAGGTCATCTTGTAAGAGAACAAATCATCAGATAACAGGATTTGGAGAGTGGAGCAAGGAGAATAGATAGTGATAGAAAAGACAAAAGGCAACAAGGGAAATTCTGACAGAAGGCAAGGATAATAATTACCATGAAGGGAGTGGGTAAGCACTGGCACAGAGTCTGTGGAATGTCCACCCTTGGAGATACTTAATATGCTGCTGAACAAGACCCTGAGCAACCAGATATAACTATGAATTTGGCCCTGCTTTGAAGTTGGGGCTGATCAGGCGGCCTCCAGAAGTCACTGTCAACCTGAATTATTGTTATGATTCTCTGAAATGCTAGGAGAAGGGATTTTAGGTTCTCCTTCACATATGTGAAATAAATTCCTCCCCCATGACACAGAATAAAACAGCAGTACTATATTTGTTTATATTTCTGAGGTAATCAAAACACACAAGAGGTTCATATATTCATCACACAAGCAACATTTGCCTTAGAAATGTTGCAGTCTGTAGTAGAGACAAAGGCAGGTGAGAAGTATTGGGAGAGGACTAAGTCATAGTATAATATCCAAGCAGGGAAGATCACTACAAATGATGAGACTGGTATGACAGCATGGTTGTTATTTGCACTGCTCACCCATGTAGAGAGAATGGGACACAAAACTCAGTGATAGCACATTTATTATCTCTCACCAGGTCTTAAAAAGTAAATACACTTATTTGCTGTGTTTACTGGCTGGAATTATCTCTTTTAGGACCCAGATATGCCACAAAATATTTGGGAAAAATGAAGAAACATTACAGAAATAAGGACATAGATTGTGAGTGCTGCATGTCTTAGAACAATCAACATTTAGCACTGGGCTCAGTGGCACAGGATTCATGACACTGAGAATTAAGCTGGGATTTGGTGTATTTCTGCAGTATAACAATATAACCATTTAAGTGAATAATATGCATTGAATTTCTTCATTTAGTTCACTCCAGTTTCAGTCATGCATCATTTAATATGTGAAGTCTGTTTCTGAAGGCATTAATCTAATTGAGAGCATTGAGAGAGGACTTTGCTTGTCCATGTTGCAAGCACAAGTTTATAGGGCATAGGCTGGATTCAAAATACTAATGCTCAAAACTGTTGCACATCACAGAAGCATTACAATTATGTACACACACCAGAGAAGTCCCAAAGGTACCTTCTTCCCTGTGACTACACATACACCTGTGCACCCAAGCCATGAGTAACACAGAGCAGCTAGACATCATGATTCTCTTTAAGCCCTCATGGTCTTTGCAAGATAGATACCTATCTCACTCACAAGGCCCAAACCCAAAGGAATTTAAAAAAAAACCCCACAACACTAGTCTGGCAGTGACACAAAACAGATGAACAGCACCAGAAAGCTAGCTTCAGTTCTTTCCTGTACCTAAAGAGACAAGAGTACATATGTTTCACATCCCAGAAAAATGACTGCCCTCTAAAAGGCAGGTATTCTGGGAACTGAGTTACCCCTCCATCTCTCCTTTCCTACTAAACATTTCAATAATTTGGGAATTACTAAGATTTTTTGAGAAAAAGCAAGATAAAAACTCACTACCTTAGTAATTTGGGCATTGATCCAGAAAGGGATGTGGAATCCATCTAATTCCTTAGTGTGCTGAAGTTTTATATGTAAAGTGGAAACATCTCACCAGAAGATGGGACACAACAACCCTGAACTCAGTGCCTGGATCCTGCTGTAGTCAGAGGGGGTTCAAGCTCCAGCAAACACAGAAGAGATCTCCTCTCTTATTCTCCCCAAATATTTGGTAATCAGTTGGTCGTTGTCATTGAGTTGATTATTATTTGTAGGGGACGTGAAAGATAGGAAAATGTGAAGTTGCTGCAGACACTTGATTTCAGGAGCGGATTCACACCAGAGACTTAGGAAGCCCTTCCTTGCAGCCCAACTTTGTGCCTTCATGAGAACTACAGGCTTTTTAAGCAGCACTTTCTCCTCAGCTTTTTTTTATTTTCTAGCTTAGGTGACTTAGTCAATTCATCTGCTTCTGCAATAAGGTACTGCCATGCCAGCCTCTGGCTAAAAAAGGTACACAGCTCAGCATCCTTTGAAGGACACCAAATGAAAGCAAATATGCTGAGAGAACAAAAATATTTACTGCCAAGAGCAGAGTCACGGATGATTCTCCATTCTTCCATTGAACACAGTTTTTCTAGAAAATTTCTGAGCAGATGAGGCCCTGCTGCGGGTCTGTGTAAGACCCTTGTATTCTTTCCCCATTGTTGCAGTAGCCTGGCTACCTTGAGGAATAGTGCTGGGCTGAAGAGCACCTGCTGGCCTCAACACTAACACACCCTTGCCCTTTCACAGATTTTAACATACAGCTGTAGGGGAGAACTCAAATTTTCTGTCAATAGAAATGTTTTCCTCAAGTAGTGCTTTTCCTCATTTATGACAGTGAAAAGACACACCAAAACAATAATTCTGAGAATATTAAATATGTGCAGGTAAATTGGGAAGTCTAGCCTATGTATACCCCTGAACATTGGCAGATAGTGCAAGAGAATTTGTTTTCAAAGGTTCCAATATCACAGAATCATTAAAAAGACATGAGAAGAGACAGGGTTTGGCATGAAAGGTGGTTTCATAACTAATGATGCTAATGCATTTATCTAAATGTCTTTGCCTTAATAGAAATGATACTATTCTCCACCTAAAGTTTGCACAGTCATGCAGTCAAGCCAGTCTTGAAATCAAGATGTGTTTCAGATCACCCAAGCAATGTTAATCACTATAAGATATCTGAATCACTAGATATGCTATATTTGACTTCTTTATTCAAGGCAAATAGAAGAACATTGGAATGCTTTCAAAGACCTAAACAGCCCATTTTCTCTACTTCAGTCACTACTCACAGGCTCTTCACTTAAATATAGGAAACTAATGAAAACTGCAAAGCAGGAGGGATTGCTATTTAAATAACCATGCACTTTTGTACATACTGTTCCTGCTGCTGCAGTTTTGGACAGTATTGGACTATCTGCTTTGGACAGAACATTAACTCATGCTGACCTACAGCTAAGCTCACTCAAACTTTACTTAGACTGAAAACCGAGATTACAATATTTTTGAAAAACAAAGCTACACTTACATTTAATTCTGACCTAATTTCATGCTGTATGGTAAGAGTGAGCAGACACGTAGAATCAGCATGGTAACCACTTAAGCATATTACAACTGATTAACAAGAAGCACAGGTAACTAAACAAAAAAAGAACTAAAAACTAAAGTTTAGAAAAAAAACCACATTTAGATGACAGGATTCAAGATTGTCATTGTGTCAGGGACGTGTCCTTTGGAGAATTGAATTCAGACCCAGTTGAAGCCAAGAGCACAATTTAGAAGAGGTAAAAGATAGGATAGGAATTAGGAAAGCTGAGAGGGAATTTTAGGAGCAGATATGGAAAGACACACAGACACGCTTTATGTAAATACCTGTGGGCAGGATGGTTTTGAGAGAATCAGTGGTTCTACTGGTCTCTCAGAGAATGAAAGGAGCAATAAATGGGGATGAGGACACCACATCTGTTAAAGGTTCTTTTTGCTTCAAGCTTGTGAGAGAAAATCTCTGTTATCCTCATGATATGAAGAAGAGGCACTGTCAGAAATTAAAGCTTCTGAGATTTTCTTTAAGAGCTTTTAGAACAAAATACTTTAATTAGCCTTAGGCCACCAAAGAACCAAGACTTGATTCATGAGAGAATTAGTGGTGCTTAACTGCTGCCTCATCACCACTCTCAGGAAAAAGTAGTTCAAACTTTAGACCCTTGCAGCTTTGATCCAGGGGGTGTGCTCAGGACCCTGGGTATTGTGCAAGGAAACTCCCTGGTGCTGAGCATGCTGAGGTCCTCAGTGCTTCACTGTGCTTTTTATGAGAAAGTTGTTCCCAGATCACCCCTCACAGACCCTTTGCTGCTGCTTCTGAGTGCAACACCTTGCATGGGCCACCCCAAGACAGACTTTCCGGCACTATGGTCCACCAGGATTGTGGTTGGACTGTTAAGGAAATGTCTCTGTTCCTCTGATATATCAAGGGGAAGCTCTATTTCTGTACTGTCTGATTGATTGACACTAGGATGAGCTTTCAGCCCATGAGAGAGACATGTCATGAGATTTTTTTGAGACAAAAGCAGTTCAGAAAAGTATGTAGACTGAGGGACGCCTACTCAACATCAGACTCATCTGCTGAACTAGCTCATGGCTGATCAGGGATTTTACCAATTCAGAATCTGGCACGTCCATTTCAGATTAGACTATATAACCCCCTGCTGCTCCCCACGTTTCTGGTTTAATTCACTCTAATGTGAATTCAAACAGTAAAAACCTAGGCCACTGTTTCTTATTGAATAAACAAACACTGTTTATTCTTTGTCTGCATCAGTTTGGCATGAGGAGGAGCTGGGCACAAGCTCCTGGTCCCTTGACATCAGTGTGAGAGGAGGGTGCTGAGCTCTCCCCAGGAAGTCTAAGACCACTGCAGAGTCAGGTCCCACCACAGCATACCAAATGCTGGATAAAAGCATTTTTATTTTTGTTAACATGCACCCCTGGTGGACTCGCCTTCATTTCAGTTTGTAAGGAAGTGGTGGTTGCAGGTTTATTACTTCTCTGTCAGACAGAGGGAGGACATATTCAGTGCTTGGTACTATTTTCGCTGTGTCATCTCATATATGCCATCAGGCTGCCTGCTTGCTCTTGTGAGGCTGGTCATTTGGGCATCCTTTCAAAAGTGACTGGCAGCAGAGTCTCTCCTTCAGTTTTAAGTATTTCACCTATCCTTCACTAATCAAAGGGTCTGTGCTTGCTTCATCAGCGAATACGACAAAACTGTTCATGGTGTGAACCAATTCCTTTGGCTGGCAATGTATGCAGATCTGATGTCCTATTTTTTTCAGCAGAAATTATGTTTTACAATTTTAAGATGATGGAATATTTTTAAGAGTTGCATAATCTTTCTATATTCCTCATTTTAGTGAAATGTCCTGAAATTTCCACTATAGAAATAAAATTAATTACAGAGCAAGACTGTGAAGCAAATTGATACAGATGTGTATCTGACTGTGTTACAGAAATAAACATTAGTGGAGGTCTGTATTATGTCAAAAAATAAATTCACTCTCCAGTCTGAATAACTCACATGTCCTACAAGAGCATTCAGCAATGAAAGACAGTGACAGTTGGATTTGTTTCATTTACCTTCCCTTTGTCAAAATTTGCACTTCTGTGCAGTAATAAGTTTCTTATGTCTTCATCATTGGTGCTGCTTCTGTTTACCCTGTGCTGGTAGTTCAGAGCTTTTGAAGTTATAGGCATCCTCGTTTCCTCACATCAAGTGACAGCATCATGAGCAGTCTATGAATTGCCATTGAGCAAATCAAATACCACCAGGCCTTGTTCTGATTCTGGTGGAAACAAGCTGCTAGCTCTTCATTTCTCAATTATCAGTTTTAGCAAAGGTGCTTACCAAGGCAGCTGGTAATTTCTTCCTTTCCCAGAATTTCTCATGGGCATTGGTTTCTGGGAATATCTGATCTCTTACCTGATACTTCAGGAAGATCTTTACTATTAGAAGTGTGGTTTTGAGTGGAAAACTAGCCCATTTTTCTGGTGTGTGTTGGTGAAATTTCCAGGGTGGAGACCAGATAAAGTAGGGAGCAGAGCCTAAAAACTACACTCAGAAAACTCCAATTGTTACAGAAAGAAGTCTGAACTTCCATTCTAGTAAGCAAGTAAATCAATAAATAGTAAAAATAACTTTTACAAGGTTATGAATAGACTTCAAAGTAAACACTCCATCAAGATGAATGGTACAGTTTGCACTCCTCTTAAAACTATTGATTCAGTCTGGATGCCTGTAGATTCATGAAAATAGCACTGCAGCATCCACGTTTTAGGTTTTCTTTCTACTAAGAAGTGCTATCTTTCAAAAAAAAAAAAACCCACCAAAGTTTTAAATAGTACAAGGCAATTGTCAGAAGCTGCTCCGCATATTTTCAACTTTATGTTATTAAATGATGAGGATTTTTTTTTCCAGTAATAAGATTCTGCCCCTTAAGTAATAGCAATACAACTGAAAAAAATAAAATTAAATCAGCTTGGTAGAAAAAAAAAGATCCTATTTAAAAGTACAGTCTTACTCTATGAGAGGCCACCTTGTGAGCAGTTTTGAGAACATTCTGTTGATGACAGGCATTTATACCTTGATTTTTATGCATATAGCCCTCTCATTATTCATGTTTCTTGTGAAATAGCAGAATCTATTGGTAGTCATCCAGCCTTCACAAGAATACTATAGATCATAAGAGATGTCCCTTAATAAGAGATTGCTTTTTTAGAAAAAGATAGAATCTTGTGTCTCAGAAGCTTATAAAGAGGTTTTGGGGTTTTGTATATGGAAATAGAGTTCTAGATCAGCCACTTTTCCTCCATTAATTAGACAAACAATTCACACACAACCTTTTTCACTGTGGACCTAAAGCCACTTACACAATCACTGGAATATTTTGTAATGTCTCATGTTCTCAGATGGTTTCCAGAAGCACACTACTCTCAGATTTCTCTACCTGGATCTAATTGTCCTCCTATGAACAGTATCAGTCTTAAGTTTATTCTTGGTACCTCTTCTGTGGTTTTGCATGTAATGTTCTCTCCTGCTAGAATAAGTATAAATCTGGCCTAGCATTAGCAGTGTTCTCACATGATCCACATGGCTTAGATAAAAGGGTCACCATTTCTTGATGACCCGTGCTTTTGTTTATAATTGTCAGCATTTTGCTTCCATATTGTCTGAGTAACTGGCGCTGGTTTTTGGTAGCAGGGGAGGTCTGTGGGGAGCTTTGAGAAGCTCCAAGTCGAACCCACCTTTGCACCAAGACCAAGCCAATTAGCTGCACCTCTGCAATCACATATTTAAGAAGGGGAACTGGGAGGAGAAGTTGGAGTTGTGAGAAGTTGTGAGAACATCTGTGTGAACACCGAGGTCAGTGGATGGAAGGACGAAAAGGCAGGGGGAGGTGCGCTGGAGCAGAGACTCCCCTGTATCCCATGGTGAGATGGCAGGGCCACCCCCATTGCCACCCATGGATGTCTACAGTGCAGCAGACACCGATTTTCAGCCTGTGGGGGGCCCCACGTTGAGCCAGGTGACTTGCACCCAAAGAAGGCCAGGGTCCCATGGGAAGAAGGCCTCACTGCTGTAGTTTGGCACTGGGAGGATTGCAACACACAGGGGTGACCCACACGCCTGTGGGAGTGACTCATGTTGGAGTTGGTTTGTGGAGAACTGTCTCCTGTGAGAGGGGGACCACGCTGGAACAGGGGAAGAATAACAGAAGTTGTGCCCCCTCTGCCCCGAGGTGGAAGAAGAAGCAGGACTGACTGCACCCCCATTCCCTGCCCTCTGTGCCACTGGAGGGGAGGAGGTAGAGATATTGGGAGCAAAACTAAGCTCGAGAAGAAGGGAAGGGTGGGGAAAGGTGTTTTCAAGATGTGGTAATGCTTCTCACAGTCTTACTCTGTCTGTTAAGTGTTGTTGTTATTAGTGTCTGTATTATGTTCTTTTTTTCTTCCCCTAACAAGTCTGTCTTTTGCCCAGGACTGTAAAGGATGAATCATCCCTCTCTGTCCTTATCTCGATTCCTGAGACTTTTGCTTTACTTTCTCCTTCTCAGCGCTGGGGGGGAAGGAGGGAGTGAGCAGCTGCATGTTGCTCAGTTGCCCTCTGGGTTCAAACCACGACACATATGTGATTGATTCAGTGGGTCTTACTCAAAAAGAAAACTGTGGGCAGAAAGCTAGTTTGGGGTTCAAAGATGTGAAGTATTGAATACAATATGATCTTAAGCAGGAGTGCCCTGTTAGTAGATTGGAAGGAACACAAGACCACTCTTTTCTGCTGCAAGATAGATAGGTTTGAGCTAATTGTTGTTTCAGATTTATATAGGTAGTCATCCAGCCTTCACAAGAATACTATTGTATCTTGAGCAGTGAACAAAATTCATGGGTTGTCAGCTTTCTCTCTGCTAATTCACAGCACTCATGGTGGGTTTGTGGTTGGAGTTGATCTGTTACCACCTATTTCAATTTAACCATTAATTGTCTTTAAATGTGATATCTTGATGTCCCTTCTGTGCTACAATTTTTCTTTGAAAAATATATCACAATACCAAGGAACCCTTTGCTTCTTTATAAATTCCACTGAAAATTTTGGTTTAAAGCCAATATTGTTTGAGTCTGTGTTGTTTCATAACAGGTTAAGACATAAATTAAAAGACATAATTTATAGTTATATTTTATTCAGGTTATTCATTTTATATTTCCTCAATTTATTTGTAAGTAAACTAACCACACCTAAAAAAGACATGTCTTTGGTTTGAAAGTCTAATTGTCTTGCAGAATTATATGTGTGTGGATTCAGTCATAGGAAAGAGTCTCATTGTCACATGTCTCTTTCATCTGGTCTATAATTAAAGCAGAAGAGAGGAATGGTCTCGCCTATTCATATGGACCATTTCACTGGCAATATACTGGAGGACATTCCAGTAGTATTTATAGAACTATACCATACTGCTTCTCAACATTTGTCCAGAATCCTATAGTCTGTGTATCACATATCATTTATGAGCCCCAGCTGTGTGAACCCAGCAGGTTCCCTTATCAATTCCATTGACTTCTGGTGACTCAGATGCACAATATCACCATTAGCATGAGGCAAATGCCTTCCTATGTGAAAACAGCACTGATATGGTAAGAATTAAATTAGCATCTTGAACATACTCAACAAAAGGAGGCATAGTCCCTCAGACAGTTTGCCATTTTCATCTATAATATGAATCTCCATTTCTGTCCTAAAAAGTTCTCTTTAAAAACTTACACTGGCTGGCTTTACAAAACAGAGCAGTTCCTGGTTGTCTGACTGGTAAAGGCAGTTGGAGGCACTGCTGGAGCACGGGGCAAGTAGACCCTTGGCATGGAGCTCTCTGTGATTAAGAAATTTCCACTGTCTAATGGAGAGTGTGACAGATCTTCCTGGTGGAAGAATAAGGAAGAACTTCATAAGGAATCCTCATGAAGATGTCCTTCCCCTAGGGACCCTGCTTGCAGTTTTCTCAACTTCTGGTTATTTTTTAAAGTGTGATGATAAGGAAGTCATTATGGGGATCATGTTATAGATGTGAACACTGTGTTCCACTAATGGAATTTCAAGGATGTTGTTTAGCATCTTGCCTAAGAGGCCAAATACATCAACTTTATAATATGCTCAATCTGTGAAAGCATTTGTCCTTAAAACTCCAATCTTCTCACAAAGACAGGTCTCCTGTTAATGGAATCAATTAGTAGAATTAAACATACCAGCAAATGAGAGCAAACAAAGCCAAACAAAAACCTTTTTTGCTTTAGATTTTCTTTTTTTTAATGAAACCTGTTGGCTCTTGCCTTTCAGACCCATCCCCCTTTACTTGCTGCTTGTTTCACTGCCATTATGTCTAAATTAATGATGTGTTTGGCAGTCAGACAACTGATCCAATTGGCTGCAATGTCAGTTTGAAAATGCTCATCAGTCCTGCAGCCTACTCATTTTTTATGACTCACATTAACACAACCATTGAACAGCATGCATGCTCCTGCTCTCCCCACACCCTCAGCACACAAACAACAACATTTACATTAATTTGATGAATATACAGTCATGCTCATTGAGTATGGGGATCTCCATTGCAGAGGAGTGGGGAGGGAATCGTTTCTGGATGAACAGTGACTCTGCAGCTGCTGACTCTGGGAGCCCCGCCTGGTGTTGCACAATCCCTTCTAGAATAAGGAAGGATACATTTCTAGAGGGGGAGCTCTCTTAAATGGGCAAGACAGCATAACTGCATTTCTAACTACTTGGCTGCAGCAAGAAGGCAGAAAAAAACAAAGCTATTCTTATCTAAGTCTCTCTGGCATTGACTCAACAAAAGGATTTGTATGCCTTGCTGTGCTAAAATGGACATCCCTCTCTTTCACCATCCAGATTATTAATGACAGTATCAGATAGCACAATAACCAGGACAGACTCCTGTGAAAGTCCATACAATTTAGCCTTCCATTTTGACAATGAAACATCTCTAACTACTCTCTAAGTATACTTTTCAAACTCATTTTCCACATACCCATTAATTTTTTTGTGTATACATTTTCTTCCTTTGCTTGCTTATTTAAATGTCATGTGAGACAGTGTCAGAAGTTTTACTGAGATCAAGACAAATAGCATCTGTTTTTTCTCCTCAGTGAGCAAGGTCTGTTACCCACTTTGAGAAAGAAATTATATTTGTTTCATGTTGTTTGTTCTTGGCAAATCAATAGTGAGTGCTCCTCATCTCCTTACTTTTCAGGTGCTTAGAAATTTTTCATTTGATTGCTCATTTCTTTTTAGAAATTGAAGCCAGTCAGGTCCTCTATAATCTCAGTGCCATTTCTTTTAAAGATAGAAACCATGGTTGTCCAGAGACAGTTTCCTGGCAGTTCATTCACCCTTCCCAAGTTCCCAAAAATAACTGTGAACAGCCATAAGATTTCATCAGTCAGTTCTTTAAGTACCCTCGGAGGAAATTCATCTGGTTTAGCTGATTGAAAACCTCATTTATGTTCCTTCTCTTTAAGACAATGAGATGTTGCCTTTTGTGACTGGCATTAGTTGTTCTACTTGCCACCTTAAAACTGGCCTCTTTAATGAAGGGCAACGTAGCAAAACATATTTCAGTGTATTTTCCTAGAAGGAATCTCTAACAGTTAAGTGCTGATGTCATAGGCATTAGAACTAAAGGCATTTTCCCCTAGGTCAAGTGGAAAAATCTTGGGAAATGAACAATTGAACATTTTCCCCTTTAAATTCTTTATCCTTCATTCTGCAGTGATTTTTTTCTTGAACTTTCAGTATGGTTACACATTTGAAGCAGTATTTCCAAGAATATTGAATTCTAATTAGTCTCACCATCTCACTTTGGCTTGCAGGTAAAAGAATTTCTTTTTTCTCAGCCAAGAACAAGTTAACAGTTAGAGAAAGCACTCACAGCACAACTCTTATCTATATATCAATTGGATGATGTCCAATCAATTGGTTTAAGCACAGTGCTGTCCTCTGAACCAGTAAATCCAAAGCTATTCAATAACACTACAAGGATGTAGCAGATTAAAGACAACAAGCATCTTTCTCTGAAGCATCTACTATTAGTGTCTTTTAGATGTATAATTGATTGGGTACCTCCAATATACCAATTCCTTCTACGTTGTTATCAACAACATCTCATCAAATATTCTTTGCTTCAGGACTGTAGCTATACTAACCATCTCACGGCAAGAGGGAAAACTTCTCTGACAACTGGTTCACAAGACAAGAAAAAGGCTGAGAATAGCAAATGAGACCACCCATGCTTCACACTCAAGTTTGAGAGCTCTGCAACAACAAAGCTTACTTTCTTACTTTAAACCTTTCATTGCCACTCAGTTTTGCTATGTAAATCAGGGCTTATAGAGGACAAGCAGAAACTAATACGAGAATGAAATGCATTGGTTCTAAGACAGTCTTTGCTACTTTACATGCTTGATCATTTAGAAGTATGTCAAAATTAGAATTATGCATGTGAACCAAAGGTAGTCTGAGTTAAATGTCTGAAAGGTTTTCTAATTGCAAAAAAAATCATCTGTCTTCTTGATTCACATAAAAGATGTATGCTTTACAGGCCTCTGGCAGAAATATTTTGTCCTGCTTTTAAAAAATAATTCTTTTTTTCACTTCAGACTTTGTCAATATCTATATCTAATTTTTCTACAACTAATCATGCTTTTCAAAATAAGCATATTTTGAAAATATGCCATAAAGTCAGGGAACCTTCTTGAAGGAGCCTTTCCTGGGTAAGCAACTGCTGAGAATAGAAGTGCAAAAGATCTGGCAACTATTGAAAAAGGTTGCATGAAAAGCACGACAGCAAAATATGCCAGTGTGGAAGGAAGTAGGAAGCAGAGCAAGATGAAAATATAGAGTCCTTTGAAAATCAAAAGACAAGTAGGAAAAGCAAGATATGACTAAGGGTATTGCAGAGCAGCTTTTGAATTTCACTGTAGCACTGATTTACACTATCCCACCCAATATAGCATCGTGACAGATTAGGAACACCTCAGCTATGGAGGCAGTAACCTCTAGCAGTGGAATGGTAATGAACAGTAAGGGGCTCTTTCAACAACTCCATCTATACCCATAGAATGTGTATATGAGACAATGTAAGCATGCAGCATAAAATTAGAAGTGTTAAAGTGCAAAATACCAATAAGGACATGCAATTGAAGTCAAGGGAGGATAAAAGAAAATATAAGTTCATCATTTAATGGGGGAGGACAGCAAATAAAAGGCATAAAGAAAGATGAACCTTTCAATGTTTATTTTGCTTCAGTCTTCACAAAAAAGATTAACTGAGAGCAAATGTTACTGCAATTCATTTAGAAGAGAACAGTATGGAGGCCAGAACAGAGAAGGGGTATGTTAAGTAATATTTAGTTAATTCAAATGTATTTAAGTTAGTGGTTCCTGATGAAATTCACCACTGAGCACTTAAAGAGTCACCCAAAGCAATCCCTGGAGCACTAGAACTACCTTTGACAACTTGAGGAGGGAAGGAAAGGATTCAAAAGACTGCAGAGAAGTCAGCATAGTACCTATCACTAAAAGTGAGAA
The DNA here is from genome assembly GCF_031877795.1 of Strix aluco. Taxonomy (NCBI): domain Eukaryota; kingdom Metazoa; phylum Chordata; class Aves; order Strigiformes; family Strigidae; genus Strix; species Strix aluco. The sequence goes on along the minus strand of NC_133932.1, from coordinate 71,819,750 downwards.
TAGCACCATACCCTAGTTCAGTGTCAGAAGCAATATTAGACAAAGAATTAAATGATCAATGTATAAGCATCTTTAGTATAAGAAGGTGATTAAAATTGCCAACATAGATTTGTCAAGAGTAAATCATGTCAAATCAATCTACACTCTCCTCGCAGAAGGACCGCTGCTCTGACAATTGAAAAAGACACAGTAATACCTGCAATATACCTATACTTTGATAAGGTTTTGGAGTTTGTTTTGTATATCTTGGTACATACATATAACAGAAATATGGCCTAGATAAAATCATCATAAATTAAATGGAAAATTGGCTGAAAATATATTTAAACTACAAATGCCCCAAATGCATTGTCAGCATAGGAATGATTCAAGCAGGATTCTGCACTGAATTGTCCTAGACCCAGTTTAATTCAATGTGTTCATGAATGACTTGGGTGACAGAACAGAGAATACACTTAAGACATTTGTGGTGACATAATGTTAAGCACACAAGGGAAGACAATATCAGAAAACTAATTGATCTTGATACATTGGACGTCAAACTTGAAATTCAATAAAGACAAATGCAGAGCACTACACCGAAAAGAGACATCAGATACACAATTACAAAATGAAAAACTGAAGAGGCAGCAATCCATCAGAAAGGGACCTGCTGTTACAGCAGTTTGCTGAATATGAGTACAAGTTGTGACACTCCTGGAGAAAAAATTAACGCAGATCTAATTCTGGATGAAACTCAGAGGAGTGTCACAGGTAAGAAACACAACGTACTGATTCTGCTCCGCTTCCAGTCAGTCAGGAATCCACTGTATTGTGATGCGCCATTTGCTCAGCATGCTTTATACCAAACTCAATTTCAGGGGAATCCAGCAGACAAAGCAACAAGAATGACGTAGCATTTAGAACCAGGATAAAAGTCTGATGGAAAAAATCAAGTTAAGGAGGAGACATGGCAATCCTTCAATATGTAAAAGCAGAGAGAGCTCTGATGGGTAAACAGAGGTGGCTGTGGCAGACTGCTGGAGGCAGTGAAATGGCTGTGGGTTACTCACGGTACCATGCCAGAGCCCTAGAAAGCCAGGCTGCCAGCTGCTGTTGCCACTACCAAGAAAAGGGCTTGAATGGGTAGAGTTGGAGTTATTCTGGGGAGAAAGAGGAGACCCCAGAAGCAAGAGTCACCATCCAGGATTGGGACAGGAGCAATAAGGTCTGTTTTCTACATCTTTCCACTTGCAAGTACAATCTGGATTCAGCATTTCTCCTTGAAAGTCGACCATCAACTTTCAGTCTTGCCTACACCATTGAGAGGCTTTGAGCTGCACTGTAGAAGGCATGTACAGAAAGCATGGGAATTAGTTCTTGATGCCCACCCAGGGAAGGATAACAAGAATTTAGTAGTTTTACAGCAGAACAGGTTTAACATAAATATTAGGGGAAAAGTCCTAAAGAGAAGCACTGGAAATCAATGCCCAGAACATTCTTGGATCTCCTTCACTGGAAGAATAAGGGAAAATACATATTAGCATCTATAAGCAGGATTGTTTGTTGTCTCTCTGGGGACGAAGACAAAAAAGTGACCTCCTGAGGGCCCTTTCCATCTTCACATTTCTGATTAATAACATTTCACTATGTCTCCACGTTTTACCAGGAAAAATTGTGACAGCGGCACATTGCACTGTGTGCTGATGGCAGCTTTCAGAGCCTCTCTTCACAGCCCTGGGACAAATGGCTGGTAGGATAAGGTTCAATATCATTTTTAGCTAGGATTATATGGTGTGTGACATCAGCCCATAGAAATTGTTTCTGGCTTCGCTCTCTGGCATCAGTGAGCAAGTGCTAAGTCATACATCTGTTTGGGAATGCAATCACATTATTATCTCCTGACAGAGAACATAATCAACTAATTTCGGCCGTTAACCATTCTCAGTTACCCTCTGAAGAAGCCTCCTTGTCTCCATTACTGCTGTATAGGTAAATTAAACTCCTCAATTTATATGCTCCAAATTAGTTAAAATAATTTAAAGTAGATGGAGTTAACCGCTTGGAAGTTATTTCTCAATAACTAAGCTATTAGTAATCATTCCTAGGGCTCTTTATAATCAATGCTGGATTGTTTCTCAGTGAATATGCACATGTCCTTCCTATTACTTCAGTGGAGTAATGTAGAGTTAAACCAACTGAGGATTTGGCCCACAATATCTCAAGGGTACTTCCTTTTAATTTAGTAATAATTACACCCTAGGCTAATATACTAGAAGGTCTTTGGCCTTTGAGTTAATGAAATAATACCAACATGGCCCTCAGAATCAATTTATTCAGCAAAGAGGAAAATTATTACTTCACAAACAGGAAGTAACCTCAATTTATTATAATAAACTTCATTGTGTATATAAAAAGAGAAAAAAAAGACAGAGGAGATGAACAAGTAGGAAGATAATTTTTAATATCATTTTCTATGGTTCTTATCTCCCTAGTACCTGATAACCCAAACCAAAAGTGTAAACCGTGGGCGTGCACATGCGCACACACACACACACACAAACAAATTAAATTAATCCCAATTTCATCACCTACTAAAGGCCTCCGAATTATTACAAATGCTGCAAAGGGATGAGAAGCAATATATGCTCTGCCATCCACAGGAAGGATTACATCTCAGACTAGATTATTAATAACCTGGGAATGTATGTCTTCCATCCTCCCAGTGAACTAGTAGGGAGACTGAACATGTGGTCTCAGAACAAGAACTTAAACAAAGAGCTAATGGCAGCTCCTCTTTTATAAAAGTTATTTCATCTCCCTCTCCCATACCCCATTTTTGTGGAGGAAAACTGCCAGGAAAAGCAAGCAGAGAAAAATAATATAGTCCTTACTGCTGATTTTCTTACACTGAGCTAATTCAGTTGACTACCACACAATTATAACCACATAATCTTAGAGTTACGCAGAGAGAATCAGGTCCTGCCACAACCAAAGGAAAGTGTCAGAGTCTCGTACATTAAACATTGTATCCAAAAGGAGTTACAAGGGATGGATTTTTAACTTTTTGGTCAAGTAAGACATACGCTTTATGTAATAAGTTATATGCATATCCCTAAGATAACAATTTCTATTTCGCATCTAAGTGGTTTACTATAGGTTTTCATAGTACAACTGCGGGAAGATAATTTTGCCCAAAGCTTTACATAATTAAATGGTCTTTCCCTGTTCTATATGAAAATTTTTACCACACTTCCAAAGAATAATTTTGTGAAGAACCCAACTAAGAGTGAAATTTGAAAATATGACAACCAGTATTGATTTAAATACCTAGACCACCAAACTAGAGCAACATTTGTACTGCAAATTAGATTTTCACTCTCACAAAACATGAAATCATGCTGTTGAACAGAAGTAAAGGCTGGTTTTGTACATGAGCTATAGAAGTTTGAAATATTCTGGAGGAGACGCATTTACAGGCATTTTTGAAGAGGGCTAGGTTATGTGATAATTTTGCATTGTAAGCTTGATAAATTTGTGGTTTCACATCTTAATATGTATTTGGGTAAAATTAAATGGTTCCAGATAAATTTTTCACTTGATTTTGAGTTTAGAGAAATCTGGGTAATGGTAGAGAAGAGGACAGATGAATCATGCAAATATTGGAACCAAAGAAAGCATGTGTATGAAATGTTCTGAAGCATAAATGCTGTATTTTGCAAAACATATAGCAATGGAATTTAAGATGTATGCTTTATTGTGTAAGCTTGCCTCTCCAAAAACTAATGTGTTTTTCTGCACCAGTTTTATCTAAGCAGATACATTAACACAGAGTTTATATATACATATGCAGACACAGATATTAATTTTAAATAATAATGTAGATACGTACAGTTGCATTGAGGATCTGTCCATTACATAAATATTGTTTCACTATATTTACCTTGCATATTGTGAGGTGGCAATATCTCTAATCATACAGCCGTTATTAATTTAAGCTTAGTGCACTCTTTCCTATGAGCAAACATTGCATGATTCAGTTCATGTCTTCTTTATTTAATAAAAATTTAAGAAGACCATGAATGGTTCTTGGAAATCAATAAGTGAGGAATGTTCTGAAGAAAATAGACTAGATTTCATTATAAGCTGAGTATTGTCTTCTTGATGTATCCAGTGACAGAGATTTCCTGGAGTGAAGTCAAGACAACAACGTTACACACTGTAAAACAGTCCAAAAGTGATTAGACTGTGAGCTCTGAGGAAGGTATTTGGCTTAAGTGCAGATAAAAATAGAACCTTGCTAAAGCTGCAAGCATACTACATATAGTGTTCTGAAAATCAGATGATAGCCAGAAAGAACTCCATATTAATTTAAAAAATGGAATCTGTGTCTCTCTTTAAATCTTTTGATGCTCTGGCAAGGGCCCAAATAAGAATTGGAAGGTGTCCTAAGAAGTGCTGTACTTAGTCCTGCTGATGTTGCAGTAGCATAGACAGCACTAAGACTGAGGGAGACATTTTGCTGAAGTTTGTGCTGCTTTGGTAAATTAAATATTCAGGAAACCATAAAACATGTTCCTTTCGATCATCTCTTTATCAAGCTTACCATCATGTCTGCAGATGCAAACCTGATATCATAAAAACTTCCCAGCTTGGCTTGCTGTGAAGGTTTTGCAGCCTTGCAGAACCTGCTGGTGGGATGTACTTGGAAAGGAAGGGAGTCACTGCTAAATCTGAATTCTTGGCAGACACCTAGTGTCCTGTAAACACCAGCTACACATGCAATGGAGACTCACTCATCTATGATGAAATAAGGTTCTTTATCCAGATGCTCAAAGAATATGGTTGCAATACAACTCTATGAACTCTTCTTAACTGATTGCACAAATTTTAAAGCTACAGAGTCATGCTAGGTTATTTTATTGCTGTGTGTTGCTTTTTTCCGGGGCAGTGAACTTTGCATTCTTTCCTGCACAGTGGTTGCATGAACACTGCACCCTTTCTCCTTCCCCCCTTCCCTCCATCCACTTCAGCTATAGGTACTGAGGTCATGTATTGAAAGGGTCACTGGGGAGAGACAGAAGCCTCTCAGACCATTGCAGGATCTACCATGAGGCTCTTCATCAGACAGTAGAACCTACCACCACCATAAAAACAGTGACTTGAGCTCCTGACAGTGTGTGGTTCAGATACAACCCTCAAGCTAGTTTGTCTTAACTTCTTGCAGGTGATACTGACTTTCCAAGCCACCTCCATGCAATCTGCTACTGCAGTTTGGACTCTGATTGGAGACTATGCAATTGAAATTTAAATACTGTACTAGCTTATCCTTTGATTTGGTTCTTCTACAGTCAAAGATCAAAATGTTTCTGCAAATCATGAGGACAAAGGAAGTGCTCTGGAAGAGGAGATAAAACTTTATAATAGAAAATATTATAAATACAGGGCTTGCCAACAGTTCCTTCTTTTTACATTATAAATCAAACTTGAATACATTGTTCCCAAACTAGTTAAAACCCCAATGCTTTTGTTGTGCTGTTGTACTTCAGAGGCAGCTTACAGAATATTACAGAAGTTACAGAATGAAACTGGTGTGAATGATAAGGGAGTTGACCATTCAAGTGTGAATTTCAACCCTTACACGCTCAGTCTTGAAGAATCTAGAAAATATTGTGAAAATATTGTTGTCATTATTCCAGAACCACTTAGCAGTCAGTTTCTCAGGAGAAGAAAAAACACCAAAAAAAACCCAAACCTATTTCTTGCAGAAACACTGCAGAGTCATGTGAGTATTTCACCTTATTTTAAAAGCCCCCTGTAGAATTTTAAAGTATATGACATTTACAATTTTCCTATTACAAACAAGTGGAGCTCCACTCTGAGTTAGTCTCATTGGGCAACAGTGAACTGGAAATTATAGTTAGCTTTAATCCATTTCTAATAGCCTTGTGTTGGCCTCAAGGCATAATCGAAATTCTAATATATAAGACTGGAGCAGCTGCTAAATTTGAATTTATGTATTAACTATTTGGAGGAATTAGTTAATTAACTTTAACATTGTTATAGTCTCTTTAACAGTGTGTCAAAATAACTGACTGTGATTAATAGACCATGATAAGAATTTTGATCAGTTGTGATCTAATGTTTCTTGGTTAAAAAAGGAAGAATTTATTGCACATTAAAATTTTGTTTGAACTATTTAATTGTAGATTTCAATCTCGTCTCAAAATGCAATCTTCATCCATTCAGTGACATAAGAAATTAGTTTTCTCTACACAAACATTTACTAACCTTGCCTCCATATCCTTTCTTTCTGCCATTATTTCATTTAATTTCATGTGGTTTTAATGAGTGATTGTTTTCAACAGTTTTTGAGAGTTTCAGTCAGCAATATTTCATTCTGGAATAAAAGCTAATGATCCATAAATTCTTAATGCCATATTTTTATAGCCAGTAAATTAGTCTTAAATGGGTTCAGTACGTTCTGTGATGTATGTCATTAATTGTTAATGGTGTTTTAACCAGATAATTGTTGTAAAAGGTTGTTTATCATCACCATTGGTGGGTGACTGTTCCTTGCAATCTGTTCTGCCTGGTACTGCTGAACTTATGCTATCTACCGTTGTGTGTAGAAAAGAGATCAGGAGACTGTGAAGCATGGTTTAAATATCAAATTCAAACATGTCCAGTGGATAATGAACCTACGGGCCATCAGACTTAATGCGGTCTGATTACTTTTCATTTTTCAAACAGAAACACATGTCTATCATATACTAGTGCTCTTTGCACATAGTGTAAATGAGTTATAAACCAGTCCTGCCTAAGCAGTAAAAATGCCTAAACTTAGATCCAAGCCAGTTCAGGCATTAAATTACCTAAAGATTATGCTATCTGAGTGACTTCAGTAGCAAGTGAAGCGCGGGTAGTCATTAGTGGTTTCTCCTTAGGATAAAGCGGTAGTATTACCTTAACGACATGCAGTAATTAGAGGAAAAGTTCATCAAGTGCTAAGCAAAGTGAACTTTTCAATATACAAGAGTAAGTCAGGAAAAGTGAATTGAATCTCCTCTTTGGACTTGAATCCCTAACCAATATTACGATTTCACAGGCTGTTTCCACCAAGTTAATTATCAAGTAAACAGATATCTTTGCTAAGGTCAGATCTAACTACAAAGAATAGGAATACAAAGCCTTGATTCACCAAACATAAGAGGCACTAAGCATCTGGAGGCAATGCCTTTGCTTGCTATTCCAAGTCTCTCTCTGGATTGCCCTCATTCCTAAAAACACACATGCTTGTTTGTCTTTGCTCTCAGGGGTGGGTTTTCATAGATTATTGCTACAAATATTGCTCTCTAGTGTCTTTGGGTTCTCTTTTCACATTTTCTCTGGGATTCTTTGGCTTCTCCACTTTTTTCTCTGACACACAGCTTCCTCAGTGGAGTCCTGGCCCCTTGCATTTTCTTTCCACCAATGGTCAGCTGCATAGCTTGAATCCTAACTGGTTGGTGCATGCCTGCTGGTCAGTTCCACTTTGTTTGCACACCATTCCATGCAGCTTTTATCCTAAATGAGAGGTAGAGGATATCTGACCTCAGTTTTAGGGTAAAACCTTTAGCATAAGATTCACCCAATCCTTAGGAGAACAATATAGGCAGAATGAACTGTGCAGACCAAGGCCAGCCCCTGGGTCATACCTGTTCATCTCCTCCTGTGCCTGAAGTTACATTGAGGCCCATGGACAGTATGAGCAGAGGCTGGATTTTGTGTGTGTAAATAAGAGTTAGTGAAAGGGTATTATGTGCCAGATTCAAATCCTCCCAAGAGAGATTAGGTGTTTCTTAAGGGAAGGTACTTAACACTGTCAGCTGTTCTCTCTAATGCCTACTATAGGCAGGGAGGGCATAAGGGCTTGGAGACTTTTGTTTGCCCTGGCCCTGTGCGTAATTAGCATGTGTGAGCTGTGTATGCACCATGCAGAAGGAACAAATGCAAATTATAGTGACGTGTTTGGCATGCAGCAGGATGATGAGGCTGTAGTGTTGTATTCTGCCAAGAAAATCACGTACAAAGGCAGATATTATGCTCACACTACCTATCACAGTATGATACCCATCTCACTGGCTGCTATACCTGCTTCATTCCCCAATTCTTTTTTTGTCCCCTAACTAGTAACATGCTGCAACCACCTACCAGCCCTACATGACTGAAAAAGCCTGCCAGGGACAGCCTCCTGTAAGGAGTCAGTAAAGCTTCTCAATAGCTCACAGAATGAAGAAAGGACAAATTTTTCACCCCCAGAATATCAGTCTCCTCAAACGCAGGCAGGATGCACAATTCCCAGCAGAGCAGTGCTGACGACAGACAGCATGGCTCACTGCACTGGAACCACCTTCTAGAAATGTCTTCCCTCCTCACCACCATGACCATGTTTCCCAGCAATGCTCTTTTAGCAGCATCCCTTGCCCTTTCCCACATTTGGAAGGCTCCCCCCTATTCCTGTGTTCCTTACCTCCACTTCAAGAACAAGTAGGAATGAGTTTTGGACTACTGTGATCAGAAACTCCCACCCTTACCAGCTCAGTCAGTGCCTATAGTGCTTTTCACCTTGAAAAGGGGACCAAATCTTTCAAAAACAGAGGAAGAATCGCACCCATTCTTTACAGTGTGAAGCCAAAAAATGCTGTCATTGCCACCACAATCGGAAAAACAGCGGTGGTTAGAGCATGTACCCTAAAACATGGCAAAAGCCAGTCTTCTGAAAAAAAGGTCATTCCATGGGAATACAAGTATCTTTAGAGCGAATACAGGAAGTGGGAGGAATTCTCTAGTTTTCTGGCTGAAGCAGCTTCTTTGTACACATATTAAAAGATTCACTGAGAATGAGAGTGAGAGCGAACAGGGAATTTTCCAGGAGGAAGAAAAGCTGATTGCTAGTTCCTTGCTTCTATGTTCTTACATACACTCTTATATTTTACTTACAACCAGCACTGGATAAGAGGTACCAGCAGACTTCAGGACCTTGGGATTTAGCCTGCCCAAGAGTAAGCCGTACCCACTAGGTCAGAAAGCCATGCTCAGTCTCAGTCCTTCTGTCCAGCCAAGAAGATCTTCCATGCAAATAATAGCTTCAAACAATCTGGATGGGAGAGGGAGGGAAGCAAAGCAGCCATACTTCACTGGGCCGATGAAAAGACCACCCCACAAGGTGAACTGGAATTCAAGTACTTCAGATAGGCACGGGAATTGACTGGCATCCCACATGATAAGTCAACCCTCAAACTACCCAGGTGGTGTGTAAAATATAAGCACCACCTCCTTCTTTAGAGATTGCAAGGCTTTGTGTGGAGCCAACACCAGCCCCGAGGTTGCCTGCCAGACCATAATGTCTTGTGCAAATGACTGAAAATATGCCTATTTAAGGAGCCAGTAGGGCTTAATCATAAAAGAGATGATAAACTGCTCACTTTTGAAAATTCATAAATAAACTGAAACTTCAGAAAATGAAAATTTTCTGAAACTCTCAGCCTGCAAAAGCATGTGAAGCTTCAGTTTTTTAGGACCTGAATTAGCAACAATTTCATATTTTTTTTTATATTAAAGATTATGGCACTGTCAACTAATATGTCTGCATGTACAGGGAGTGCCACTGTACATAAAAATCACTTATTTGAGTTGCAGTATGAAATGTTTTGAAGAACTTCGAGGGGTCTTCAGCTTACTGAAATGAACTTATTACAGAAATTGGGTTAAACTCCTTTGGGGTGAGCTCCTTTGGATAGCTGGGGTGCTATTTGCAAAATCTATTATTTCATTATGCATAAACCTCTAGAAATAGGACAGCCATTATTTCAGCCCAAGACTGCAGCTTCTACTCCTGCTTTTTCTCTTCTCACATAAGCTTACCATAATCCTCTTAATAACTATGTGTTCTGTTTACAATATTTTAAGCAATATCAACCCTAAGACACTATTTATTTTCCAGTTGTTTAATGAAGATTAGATTAATTTTATTAGCATTCAAAGGGTGCACTTTTCTGATGCTCAGTCATAGTTCTGCTGGAATTTTTTAAAAAACCTAAGGGAGGTGGTTATCCAAATACCAATGAATTTCAATGAAAATAGGTTGCATAACATAGGCCATTGGAGAATCCTAGCTTTAATTATACCTCCAGTCCTAAAATCAGCTCTTGAAATACACTGTGCATATCTGGATTGGCACCGAGTCTTGAATCATACTACCAAAAAAAAAAAAATAATAAAAAAGACACAGGAGTGATTAAGAAAGGAAAAAACAAAATTCATAAGCCCCATATCATGTATGAGCTGAGGGTGATGACAAGTTATGTTAGCAAAAAGGGACTTGGGCAGTATCTGCCTTGTCAGTGTTGTTCCAGGATCACAAAAGCAGGGTTTTCCCTCAACACCTTCCATGTTGTCCGTTTTCTCTTCTCTTTATCCCACCCTAAACCTTCATAGTGAACCAGGTCCTTAGAATACAGCCAGTAAGAAGGTTCACCTCTCTAAGGATTTCTCACCTATGAAGATTTATTTACATCCATTAACTGTTTAAAATTGGCAGAAATCTCTTTACAGGGAGGACTACAATAAATTCAGTCCCCTATAGAGCCCTCAGCATCAAAGAAGCCAGAATTAGAGAACACATTAAACAAAACACTTCTCAGTTTAGCATAAAGTATGCCTGACACAGATGGTTGGGCTAAATATCTGACAAGATATTTCCCGGCCCTGTGATTCCATGATCTGTTGAGGGCTGGTTCTCATGTAGAGGATGTGAATGAATACAAACTTCTCAGAAACACTGACTTTAAACGATGATTGGTCTTGCTGGCTATTGCTCCTTTTTTCCATAGGTGACTATTAACACTGCTCTTGACCTCCTCTGTTCCCCACAGAGACTCTTCTCAGGAAGTCACTGATGTTTCCCCATGCTGAGAAGGTAGGAGGAACTGCACTTTCCCTAAGCACTGCTGACAGGGAGGAGGACAGAGAGAGAGAGTCCACTGGGAGCATCAAAAATACCTAGAATGCTCCGGCTTCTTTTAATCACTGAATACAAATGACCTAAAAATGACCCTAAAGATAATCCACCTCCAAAAAAAGAAAATAAAAAATGAGGCAAGCAGGGAGAAGGGAGGATTATGAAGACATCCCTTTGATAAACTCTGCCTCCATACAAAGGCTGGAGGGCAGAATTTGAAGATACGAGTGGTCATGGTAAGGTGGCAGCTTTCCAATATCAATGTTGTCAGTTTATCCTGAAAAGTTGATCTTTTTAAACTAGAACCGAATCTTTTCTTTTTCTGTATGACAGCCTTTTGCCTTTTTGTGGAAACAGTTCCCTAATAGGCTTTCTCTTGGCCTTTTATTACACATCGAGTGCTAGGTTTGGTTTCTAATAGTTTCTTTTCATCTAGCTGCCTACTGCTGACTGTGGAAAGTGTAGGTTTGGCTCCACTGATGGCTCTCTGTAATGGTTGTGATTACACCCTCTGCATCTTCTTCACAGTGCCAGCCTTTCAATTGAACAGCACATTATGCCTGGATAAGACTCAAAGAGCAGCTTAATATCAGGGTTCTCTGGAGCTATAATAACTGGTTCAAGATCGAACAGATAAAACCACATCAATATTTCTGTATGGTCCATGAGGTAAAACACATCAATCCTGCATATGTCTATCTGTGAGTTAAAGCTGTATTTTACCATCACTCTGGGGGAAGAAGGATGAAAATAAACCCATGTCATCAGACAGTCGGGAGAACAGCAAGTATAAAGCAACCTGTCGCCTGCTGCATGCATCACCAACATAGTCTCGTCATGTCAGACCCAGCAGATCGCTTTACAAGTCACAGTTGTGAAGTAGGTATCCCTTTAAGCTTGAGAAAATGTGATTCTACAAAATATTTCACACTAGCTGAACTCAGTTATTTCCAGGGAATCTACTGAAATGATGCTGTAATTACAAACAAAATGGTGCCTCCATTGGAGGGACCTGGGAAGAGGCTGGACATGAAAGAGAAACTACTTTTGAGTTTTTAAACTATTTCAATTTATTATTCAGTTTTGTAATCCTGAAATGTTAAGAAAACAGGTCCAGAACACAAAATAGTAAAGAAAATTAAAAGGCAGTAATTTGTTTGCTATTGATTCTTTAAAGTTTACATTTTGAATTCTTTTCTGTGCATAGGAAAAAGGGAATTTTTAAACTGAACTTCAGTTCTGTTGCATTTTACTGATTCTCAAAACTGGGAAGCAACTTCAAAAAACACCAAATTTTGCAAGGATTTTTCATGAAGGCAGAAAGGACAATGGCAGAGCTGTTATCAATACCTGTATTCAAACCTCACTTCAGCTCCAGCTCTAAGAATAGGCCAGTAAATACTCTTACCCCAAACTTCAATTATGGCAGTAGTGGTACTTGTGTGAAAAGCTAAGAAAATGCTGCGTGCAATTTTCACAAAGTGTTGAACTGTGGGGCCTTTTTGTCACACCAGTCTTTTAGACCATGCTGTCCACAGGACCAGCCTCATACAGGTTATGTCTGTATCAGCAAGCAGTGTGGATGAGTGGGAGTGGATCTCCATAGACTAAGGCAATTAGTGTTGAGGACCTGATGTTCTCAAGGTGCACATTTCAGAGTGGGGTTTTTTTTGGGGGGGTCACTTCAGGCTAGCTGTATTCTGCCTATTTGTGGCTACAGACCACTAGATCCGTATCTGGAGCAGATCTTTCAGTTTAGTTTCATCTGAAAGGAATCCAGTTCATTTACTCTGAGACTGCTCCACGATGCAAAACAAAGTGCAAGTGGAGGGAATGGGAGATTTACTTCAGTAACCCACTACCACTCTGAACTCAAACATAAATGCAGATGCACCCTCAACATCCAAGAAGAAGATACCCTCTGAATCACTTGATGTTGTGAAGTGCTGAAGTGGTATGTAGGACATGACTTCATTTAATAGACAGTTCATAAATTCATCAACATAACTCTGTTCTTAGCTTTCTGCTACAGAACAGCTCATTAAAACAGATTTTTCAAAACATCAAGCATTCCTGTGCGGAAAACAAATCCTGACATTTATGCAGTAAAGCTGCATATGCCATATAGGTACACCTTTCAAGACACAGTGTATTTTATATCACAAAGTTTCCACTTGTCTCTAAACAACAAATCTTCCTTTTTCAATCCAAAGTTTAACTCCACTTACATCTTTAAAAGGCTCCACCCACATGAAATAACTGCTGGTGTGTGGAACCACAGAGGGGCACTGTGATTGTTCAGCAGAGCCAATGTCATACATGTGCTTTTCCACCTGCCATCAGCAAAGACCTACATCTGACAACAGCCAGAGAAACCACACAAGTTTTGTTCCTCCCAGGCTGCTCTGTTCCCTGATGTTTGCTATCTCGCTGAGGCAGGCACTTAATGAAACTGCCATAAGAGAGATCAAGAGTGACAGGCACAAATTTCCAAGGATCCTTACAAGTCTCGTGTCGGTTTTAAGCAAAACTGGCTTTGAATTTTTTTTTAATTTTTTTAAAGGGGGTCTGGCAACCTTACTGGAGCTGACATGAATTACCCAGCTGAAGCTTGAGATTTAGTGTGTGAGTGAAAGTGCTCCCATGAAAAACACACTGGTGTTATGTGTCTAGTTCCCAGAACTCTGATGCCTCCCTTTGCGTCCACCATCAGCAATGCAATCATTCAAATAAGCTGAAATCAATCATATAATGAGTCCCACCATATGATACTTATCTTTGAGGGGAATGAATAAATCATTGTGCCTTTGACAGGGTATTTATGCCATAAATTGACCTAGGAAGTGGCATGGCAACACTTTGATAGTTATGGCTGTGATAGTGACAATTTAAGAATGAATGCATCTTTGTACTTTGACCAGTTCAAATCCTGGCACCTGTTGAAACTAAAACTGTGCAGGGAAAAAATCCTGCCACTAATAGAGACGTTGGAAACACAACGGAGAGCTGTCAGAGGAGAATGTAGAGGAGGCCTGATGCATAACCCCCCTGCCAGGAGGAAACATACCTGGGAGCAACAGGAAACTGATAAGCTCCTTTCTCTTCTGTGACAGAGCAAAGCTTGCATGTCTGAACCAAGAGCAATCACCGGTATTCACCTTTCAGCATTGAGCCACGCTCTGTAGCAAGGAGTGCTCTCAAACTAATCATGTTCCTCCTTTGGGCATTTCTCCATTTCTCACTGCTCTCTGTCCATACTCGACAGGTTTCTCATTTATAATGAATATTTTCATAAATAATGCAGTCAGAAAAGCATAGATTTGCAGTAAGTGGCCAAGTCTGTCCTTTCTGGCCAATATCAGCTAGTCTCTACTTACACATGACTATTATGAAGGGTTAGAGGCAAGCTTTATTTGCTCAGAATAAACTAAAACTGAATATGAAGGTAGCTCCCTTTTGCTTTGGATTTGTTTCTTGTGTCTACCACCTTCAAGCTTTGTGTCCTGAACAATATGATATTGAAGACATTGAATGTTGAGTGACATCAGCCTGTCAATCCTCATTCTTGCTGTAATGTTTTTTAGTGCTAAACACATTAAGAAAGTACTGTAGGTGTGAAGAAAGTATTATAACAGATTTTCAGGGGTTCTGGAAACTGTAGACAGGATAAGTATTTGTGGGGCATAAAGGAGAAAGTGATTTAAAAACAGCTGTTATAAGCAATTATATATTTATATCATAACTATTATAGTATATGCACTAAATCTTATATATTATACAAGTAGCAATAAAATATAAAATATATTAAAATTGTAGGTAAATAAAATATAAACTATATTCAATACATGAATACAAATATATATTTTTATATATGCACACACAACTCTTATTCTTTCTCTGAATGTTTGGTGCCTCTCTGGAACCTCATAACTAATTGGAATACTAGTGCTTACAGATTTCTATACTTGGTACTCTAGATACAGTTCAAAATAATCATGTGTCATAAGTTAATAGTGTTATACCCATTTACCAAATGATAAAGCTGGGCCACAGGGTTAGATATTAACTCAGGGCATCTGTGGTTTAAGACTGGATTCAAAGATACCTTCAGAACCATCAAACCCTATTCCCTGTTCCTGGGGCTGATCATGTTGCATTTTATTTCATGATCATTTTATTTCATGAACTGATCTGTTTCTATCTGGAAAGTGATTGGGATTTTTTGCCTACACAGGTCCTTTGGAAGACTGTTCCCAAGCCCTACAGCTCTGATGTTTGCAAGTGTTTTCTAATTTCTAGTCTAAGTGTATTCCTAGCTAGTTTACAGCCTTTTATTCTTATGTCAATAATGTTCTTTAGTCAAATACTTTTCCTCTTCTCTGCTGCTTTTTCTCTTGACATATCTGTAGAGCACAATAATTCCTTCTCTCAACCTTTTCTGTCTTTGGCTAAACAAATGGAGCTCTTTGTTTCCTCTTGCAAAACAGAGTGTGCTTTCCCCTGATTACTGTAGAAAACCTCTGTAGCTACTAAAACTTGAATTCACCTCGTTTTAACATAGGTTCTTTATCATAGAAGCATCTTGTTCAACAACATTCATAATTTCTATCTCTACTGGAAACACATAACCTAACAGCTAGAATAACTTCGTCTTTTTTTCTTGGCTGCATCATAACAGTGATTTAGCGAGTTTCTATACTACCCTCTCTCCTACATCCTCCATTCTACGTAAGTGGTATTATGTCATCTCTGCTTCTAATAGGTATTACTCCTTGCTATATAGCTAATACCATCTGGTTATGAATAGGTGTTGTGTGCATGGTCTGTCATTGTCTCTCCCTGAATTTTGTCTCCTTTTCCATTATCTCCAAGTCTTTCTTGAAAGACTTTCTTGAAAGCCATACTAGAGTTCAACCTACTCTTCAAAGATTATACTGCATGGTCTTCTGTTGAGCCACCCCTCATCCTCCAGTACAACACTCTTTTCCTTCTCTGCTTCTCTTACCTCTGCAACTGCCTTAGGAGCCACATCCCCTCAGTTCTCGGTTCTCCTTGATTTGATAGGTAGAGCCAGTGCTGGTGCTTAGCTTCCTGACTGCTGGAACTACTGTTCCCAATGTTCAGTACCCCACCTAAGGAGCTGATAAATAAAGGCATAGAGAGGCACTCTGGCTAATCTTCTGCTAGTAGTTTGCACCCTCAGTTGTGTCACCATCTTCCTGGTCAAACTGGATGATCATATTGTGTCCACAAATGAACTGGTGGGATCATTTGTGTTCCTGGACAGAACTGGCTTTCCAGACCTGTCAGATTTTGACAAGTGCTGTGAACTTCTCATTTTAAAATAGTGCTGGCTCTAGCCCCTTTCTACCATGCTTCATGATCTGGGATAACAGACTTTTAGGATGGGTACAGCCCTCCTTCAGGTTTGTTTTGCTCTTTCTTTTTTAATGTCTCCTCTTTAGTCCAACTGAGTACACTGCATCTTGGTGTGTTAAATGTTTCAAAGCTGCTCACGCTTCCCACAGATGTGCAGAAAATCTGGAATTACTATTACTGTGAATTACTGTATTCTTTTTCATCCTTTCTTCTGCATGTTTCTTAATGGCTCCCATCTCAGTGCCCAAATGGAAACCCTCTACATCCACTCTAAGATGTGAAGAAGCATGTTTAGCTTCCTGTGATGAAAACCATTTTGGACATCATAGCAGTGCAATGGATCAACCACATCAAATATCCTCAGTCACTGAAGAAGGCACTGTCTTGTTTTCAAGTGACAAGGTCTGCATGTCAGTTGTCTCAGAGGATACGTATGGGGAGTCTATATCAAACATGCCTTGTCTTCTTGGTACATTCTTTTTTCAGGTATTTCTTATTTTGGACTGCTGAACAAGGACATCATTGCCTGTTGTCCTGTCTTCCACGGAAGAAGGTATATTGTGATCAAATCCGTGGAGCCTGCTGCTTTAATAACCTGCTGTGAGTGCAAAACTATAGAAACTACAGTTTACAACTCAGGGGGAAATTATGAATTCCAGGAGGTCTTGTGTTCCCTAGGTTTCATACAAGAACTTTTCTGTTGTTCATTAGAATTAATACTGTTTCCTTGTACATCAGCGACATGAGATCACATTTATCTAGTCTGATATTTCTGGGATTATACTGCATCTAACTCCACAATTTACCTGGATTCAAACTGGTGCAAATTTGCAGCCGCCTTCTAAAGTATTCTGTCTTCAGAGTTGAATTAAGTATCTTTTGCTTTGGCTGCTGCTCTTAGTTTTTCATTTAAAAAACCCAAGAACAAACAAAGAAACAAGCAGGCCCACTGTTTCAGATGCTATCCCTGCTGAGCATGACTGCCTCACTTTTTACCTTCTCCCCTCTTGTGATGATAGAACAACTATACCTTCTTTTTCTCAATCTCATCCATCATATCCAGTTCCATATGCAAAAATTATCTCTGCTTCCTAGCTTCTGCAAGGATTTAAGTCTGTAACTTCCAGTGGTTTATGTCCTTCTGTACTCTTAAGCATGCTTTCTTCTTTGCTGTAAGAACCCTAATGGATGAGGCAACCTAATGGCCACTCAGGCAGCAACTCCAGAATGATAATGGCCAGATGTAGACCTACTTCACCTCCTTCCTTTTAATGCTGCGCCACTCATGCCTTACATGGGCAATGTCAGCCATATGCCAGTCACTGCCAGTCAGCCATACCAAGTCAGTGGTATCTCTTCAAATTCATGGGTAACTACCTCTGCTTTGGACATTCAGGTTAAGTCAAGCACTTTTGCTTTTCTCTAGCTTTTTCTTTATGTTGCTTCCAGTTTATCTATATCTGAACTGCCGGGAGCTCCAGCACAGGCTATATTATATAACAGGCTTCATTAATACACTACAGTAAAGATGCAAAATGATTAATGGCAGTTGAAAAGTCAGAGCTTCTACATGACTTATCCTTGTCATTAACAATGGGTAGGCACTGAGGGACAGCCATGCCCACCATGGACTTAGAAGGACTCCACTACTGGGTCTGAAGGGCATCTGTTTGCTGATCAGCATGGTCTTTGACTTGGTTGGAGCCATTCTAATGGAGACTCAGGTATGTTCTAACTGCCCTGGAGTCACTTGGCCAAAGCAAAGAAAAAGGGGGGCTCTTCTGTGCTGTTGGCAAGCTTAGAATCCACTTTTTGGCCTTTTGATCCTAACATAAAAAGGGATCATGAGGCAGCAGTGAGAAGGATTAAAGCACTGGACTTCTTGGTGGGATCATTTGCTTTCATGCAGAGAAGGTGTCAAATGCTCACAGGCCAGAATACTAGCATTTTATACCCAGGAGAGTTCAGAAAGCAATTCAAGATTCAAGGCCTACAGATTCCAATCAGTCTTTGTTTAACTTCAGTGCTATGCCAGAGTAATTTCACTGAAATCAGGTGAATTACTTCAGTGCTACGTTGCATGAGCAACTCCATCACTTTAAATGGAATTACACTGGCATAAAAGTGGTGTAACATGGGTGACATGAATCAGGCCTCATGTTTGCAGCAGCCATGAATACACCAGTATTGAGAGGACCTTTGGAGCTGGGCCCAAAGCACTCACAAAGGGAGCTCCCGCTGTTATTCCAACCCATAGGCAGTTCCCTGAACAAAGACCAATTATCTGAGCTTTGTGTGAAAGGGGTAGGGGACATGCACCAATATTCATAAATTAGGCAAGCCTGGTGTTTACTAAAGTGGAGGGCCTTCGTTCCAATTAAAGTCTGTCTTCATTCCTTCTGGGAATTCTTAATTTCCTTTCCTTGTGATATTTGTCAGTTTTCATCTGTATATTATGATGTACTTCACAGATGAGATGAAATATCATCATTCCCCATTTACAGATAGGGAAGCCAAGGCATAAAAAAAGTGAAATGACTTGCCCAGGAGAATAGCCCCAAGGTCACTTGCTACCTAAGGTAGGGCTTTGCCCACATGCTGCCTCCTATTAACAATTCTGCTCACTTCTTCCAGTGGTGTGAAATAAAAAGAATGGAAATTAGATTTTTTCAAAGGCTTTGTTGCACCACACCTTAAAAAGAGCTGCTGCATTTATTTTTGTAAAAAAAAAAGTAAATAGCTGTAGCATTACCAAACTGCTTCAGAACACTTTGAACCTATGTGTTAGAATGTAAAGGATTCAGACAGAAAATTATAAAACATTTAAAATAATTTGTTTTATATGAAAAGGCCAATTAAAGAGGGAGAAAACTTCAGAAATAATTTTGATATCATTATATACAGTATAATAACAAGATCATTATAAGTTGTAAATATCATGTCATTATCCATTGTAATTATCTGATTACATTAACTTACATTAACTTTGTAATTAGATGTAATTTCACACTTATCAAGTAAAATCATTTTTAACATGCATGGCAGTACAGCTCTGTCTTTCTTTTTGCCCCTGGCTTGATCCCTGACAACAGGAGGATGGAGAAGTTCTGAGCAAGTGGTCCTTCCTCAGAACAGCAACAGGAACTTCTGTTCTCACACATGAGAAAAAAAATGATCTATTCATCTTTGACCAGAAGGATGGGAACCTTGAGAACTGAGGGAGAGCAGAGGTAAATGATCCTGTGAAACAAGAATAAATGAGAAATTAAAGTAGAGCAGGTAAGTCATTTTAATACAAGGCTAAGCGTACATTACATAATCTTGTGAAAAGACAGATTTTATTTATGAATGTATTGTTTAGAGAATGTAAAACTACATTTAAAGGAACAGTGTCATTTTTCAGCTATAGTCCTAAGTCCCCTTGATTCTTTGTCTTTTCTGACAAACTTTCATGACCGCTTTTCTGCTTTCCTGAAGGTATGCCCATCACTATATCAAAAGCCCCACAGTCATAGCAGTGCCTGTCCAGGTGCAGTGGTGCAGAGGTTAAGAATAGCTGTACTGAGTCAGGCTGAGGGACCCTCAGATCCAGGACCTTGGCCCCAACAGTGACCGTCTTCCTAGAGCTCTTACCCTTCTCCTTCTCAGAGACCCACCAATTCCCCAGGACCATTTCATCACCTCCTCCTGGCCCCAGCCAAGCTGGCCTTTCACACCCTCAGCAGGAGGAAATTTGGGAGGGAACAGTTTCTGTTCCTTTTTCCTACCATGCCTCTGGGAAGGGCAGCATCCATTGGCATCTCACACATGTCCAGGGAGCAGTGGGAGCTGTCTGGGTGCTCAACACACCCCACTTGCACATTTTTGATCCTGTGACCTTCACCCTTCCTTTTCCTTTTTTCATCTGTCATTCCTGCTGTTTTCTCCTTGTTTTCCTTTCCCTGCAGCCCTTTCTTCCTAAGGCCAGGGGAACATATACAGGGCCCACACCCTCATACCTCTCAGAAATCACAGGCCCTAAGCCAGAAGAGGGATCCTCAAATGTAATTCCACTTGAAAAACTATTCTCTCATTATCTTGTCTAACCCTTGAAGCCAAGGACCTTTTGCAAACCACATCTTCTGGCAGTGCATCCTACTCTTTCCCTCTGCTGCATGAAAATGAATTGCTTACTTTGAACTTATTCTCTGGCCTCCTAATTGAGTTCTTGTATAAAGAGAAATGGAGAATAATCATTTTCTGTTCAGCTTCTGTATTCCACTCAGGATCTTTTAAACTCGTCAATCATCTCTTTCTCAAGCAAAGGAGCTCTAGTCTATTTACCCTTTCCTTGTACAGAACTATTCTCCTATCACCCTTGTCCACCTTCTCTCTCTTTCCTACTCCTTAAAGATCCTTTGGGAAAGCAGTTCTTCACTGCTCATACATTGCACTAAGTCAGTTCTGTCTCTTCATTTGGCTTCCCTATTCACTTCTCTCACCTCGAGATCTGCCTTTCAAGGAAATGGCTGGAGTGAGAAGTCCTTAGTCCTGGAATCTCCTGGGAAACAGTCATACAGTTCAATCTCAGGCATGATGAACATGGCTTGTCAAGTCTAAACACTTTGCAGATGTCAGTCTCAGTGAAAGACCAGAGACCAGAAACCCTCTCTTCCACCAAGGGTGGAACCCAGATGTCTGTCTCACTTCTACACACAGCAGAGTTCCCCCCTTTATATGAGCAATGCAAGGAAGCAGAAACTAAATGCAGACACAGATCAAACCCTTTATTACAGTGAGATGATTTCTAGAAAAATATTGTAGGAAAAATCATGGCAAAATGGTTTACCTTTCAAGCTAACACCTTGCAACAATATTAAAGAGTGGAAAACTATGTGGCAAATTTATTTTAAACTTCAAATAATAAATTCCCTTCACTTAGAGAAACTCCTTCATTTAAGTGAGCCACCTGGGAATTTACCATGTGTTAACTGTCTTTCAAAGTTATAAGGGGAGGTGATTCAGGCTGCCTACATGGAGACCTGAAGAGAGCCCAAGACATGACACAATCTTAATTGTCACCTAATGGTACCTTTCCCTCTACCTTTGTGCCTATCTACCCACTACCCTCCATGATTTTATGACTAGTTCTTTCTTGGCATAGCTGTTTTCAAATCTCACTACAGCTAAAGATGAGGGAAGCTGTTAGGGATGATGTAGGCTGAGTCTCATCATATCGCAGGAAATAAAACCTCTTTATAGGGCTCCAGTCCAAAGCAGTGACACAGAGCTTTAAATTTATATATCTGAATTGTCTCAACAAAGTAGGTTAAACAACAAAATACCTAAAGTAAAGCACACACTTTAGTGGTTTGGTAGTGCAGGTCTACAGCCTGTGTAGGCTGATGATATCAACTAATGTGTCTATTTGCAAGAAATCTGCCAACACGCTAGTCTAGGAGCTTTTCATTCTTTTTTCAAATGAAATTGAAATGCACTGATTGTTTAGATGAATCATTTCCCTCTCCTTGTTTTGGATTATACATTCTTTTTTTTTTTCCCTCACCTCATATCTTCCTTGTTCTTGATGGTAAAGCTAACATCAGTGCAGACAGAACTAGTCCAAGATTTCCCTAAGTGATATTTCTGAAGCAGAGCAGGTGCAGATAAGGAAAAAGGATCAGCCAATTTTTAAGAAGTCAGATGGCATTGTGCAGCAAACAGAAGGCAAGGGACCGATTTCAAAGCACAAAATCAGGTCCTTTTATTTATGTAGAATGCACCAATTCACAGAAGTTGAAATGGCTGGTTACATAAACGTATACATGTGATCGTAGTTTAATTTTCCATGGGCTGCAATACCTGAACCAGGAGAGCTGTGAACATGGCATACAGGTTGATTCATATCAGAAGAGTCACCTGGAGAGTTTCTTACATGGAAGATATAGAAGACGTAGTTTATATTATCGAGTGAGAAATCTTATCATGAACATTATTTTTCAAGCATTGTCTCTAGCTGCAGGGGGAAAAAAAAAAAAAAAGCAACTAAGCAATTTTGTCATAAGCATTTTTTACATATTTTGCCCTGAGTTGAGTTCTCTGTCTCCCTGTAAATTTAGTAAAGTACACATAAATGAGATACCAGTTCATCATGCTTCTTTTGTAGTAGATGTCCTATTGAGACCTATGAAAAAGCAGGCTTGCTAAAATGAAAATGTCAGTAACAGCGAAATATCAAGCTTGTAGCTTCTCCAAGACCCTATAGAGTGGTTTCACAGAAATCTCATGTTTAAATTATTGTTTCAGTGAGATCACTCAAAGATCTAAAATTGCTCCAAATGTTCACACAATTCTTTACTCTTCAGTACTGGTCAGGCAACACCAATTAAATACCAATTAAAAGTTTTGTAAGCTTTTTTTGATAAAATGACAAGCTTTTAAAAAGAATGCCTTTCTATTTCTGCAGTGCTCACCAAAATGTTATGGATGTACAGAAAACCAGCTTAGCTGCATATACATATTTGTGAATACATGAGGGTAAACTTCTATTTAACTTCTCAAGACATAATTTCCCTCAGAAAACATAGTGATAAGTAGACCGAGATATCTACATGTCTTAAAATGCTGCTGTAATTGGAAAACTTGTAATTTTATCCAAATAACCATAAGATTCACTTCCACAAGTTGTATCAAAGTAGAATTATAAAATAACGACTAGATATTAGCAAAGAAATCCTATCATGGTGATGTCAGTGGCAAAGCTACTGCCACCTTCCATGGAGTCAGGGCCTCACATAGGATTTAATAACTTACTCATTCTAATTATTTATGAATTTTTTTAAAGTGAAAGAAAAAAGAAGATAATTGCATAGCCTTCTGGTCTTTCTCTCCTGGTGCTAATTCCCAATGTTAAGACAATTATGCTCCAAGAAAGGAATGTGGTTTCTGCTGACTAATTCCTATGATTAAAATGGAGCTGCAGTGCTTAACAGAGGTGTAAGCAGCATCAGTCGACACCCTTTACACCAAACCCCATCTCTAGAATGATTTGGCACAGCATAAACTGGAACCATGCAATCAGCCCAGCCTCCCACATCCCTCAGGCAGCTCCCGAGAGCAGAACCTGCCTTCACCAGCTACCAGAGAGGTCCTCTCAAACACCATTTGCTCCAGTGTTCCCATCTCTGCCAGCTTCCTTGCCTGGTGGATATGTCATCCATTCAATATCTCTGAAAGAAATTTCCCCAAGACAGTGGCATTTCTTCAGTATAACACCATGGGAGGTTGTGCCTAACTCTCTCAGAGATAAGCTAAAAGACTGTTACTGATGGTATTACACCCATAGCTGCAGAGTTATTGTCCAGTTTGTACTTAATATTGCAGTCACTCCTACCTGCACAGAGTGGATGTAAAGTGCTATTCCTAAGATAATGCTGGAGAATTGTGAGGAGCAGAGAGAGAAAACTGTATTGTTGCAACCAATAATCACAGTGATAACAATTTCACTGTTCAGCAGACCACATACACACACATATTTAAAATCCAATCTTATGACAATATCTTGATGACAAAAGGTTACCAAAACATACCACTGATCCAAATGTATTTTTCTTCTCATTCAGTGGGTGCCACCTTCATCGAAAGAAGTTCTTTTCATTTTTCTTCTTTTCCTTTTGGTAAGCTGAGGAAGGCTCCTTTTTTCTTTTTCACTATCTCCATGAATTGCTTCTCTTCACCACTTGGTAAGCCCTGAAGAGATTGGCAGGCTTGACAATTTTACTGCCAGTTTCTTCTGCAGCTTCAAGACAGGCCTTCTGCAGCTCCAACCTCAG
Organism: Strix aluco; assembly: GCF_031877795.1. Classification (NCBI taxonomy): domain Eukaryota; kingdom Metazoa; phylum Chordata; class Aves; order Strigiformes; family Strigidae; genus Strix; species Strix aluco. Next base: position 71,795,579 of record NC_133932.1, on the reverse strand, counting down.
GATGAGCTCTTCAAGGATAAGCAATGTGGGAGTTAGGCATGCTCCTACCTGTCAGTCCCATGAGCTTTTTGGCAGCCACAATCCCTGGCAAGATCAGAGATTATTGCATCCACTGGGAAAACCTACAAAAGCCAGCATTCAGCAGAGAATTAACTTTCTTAATTTCCAAAAAGAAGCTGGCAGTGAGGTTTCTGCTTCAGTAAACTGTTCTAATTTCTCATCTGAAGATTTAAATACTGGCAAGCTTAAAATACATTAAATATAGTGCAAGCATTCACATACATACTCATGTATGTCTTCACACAGAGACATGAGAACACTTCTAACAAAAGTACTGCTTTGCACTTCATTCTGACATTTTTTAATAGGCCAGTTCAGGCATCAGACTCCTTTGACTATGTGTCATTCCAGGAACAGAAATTAAATGTTAGCAGAGGAGGGCCAGTATCCAGAACAGGAATCATGGCATCAAAACAATATTAATTCAGTCTTGCCCAATTCCAGGGATGTTCTCTCACGCAGACATACTATCATCCTGGTGGTTAAGTTAGTCAAGATCTGGGCAGGAAAGAGAAGAAACTACCAACATCCTCTGCCAACCCACTTCCATTCCCATCAGCAGTTTCTAAACTGACTCAGCACCAACAGCTTTTGCAGTGGTTATCACATGCCTTCCGATACCAAGGAGTCTTCTTGTATTCTATCTATGAGATAATCTGAGAATCTCATTTTACCTTATAACAAGAAAGAAAAACAAATAGAAATATAAGGGGGAAAAAAGTAACATTCAAAAAGGGCAATTTTAGCCTGCTGAAGCCACTCTCCTTCAGCTTGCTTTAGAGTCTTCTAGAGATCACAGCCTAATTTTAGCTGCAAAAAATTTGGATCAGCGGCACATTTTGGTAACCGTCTGTCAGCAAGATATTGCCATAAGGTTGGCAGTACTAGGAGGAATGTACCAGACTTTGCTTTACTGGGGTGGGATAAAGATGTGCAGATATGGAAAACAGCTGTTCTGTTTCCAAAAGGAAAACATTATCATTTTCCCTGTTTTTTTCACGTCTGACATATAAAACAGGCAAACCGGGGGAAAAGGAAAGAAAATAAAAAAGCACTTCATGCACAACATTTATCTCTCACAATGAGCAGCAAAATATTATTTTTTTCTATTGTATTTCAATCAGATTTTGATCAATAACAAGTATTTAAAATTAGTATCTCATTTTAAAACTCATGGTAGTAGCAAACTGTAATTCTTATAGACATATCTTTCTTTTTCTTTTTAAAAATAAATAATATTGGCATTTTCTGCTTCAACAGTGCAATCTTTTTCCTGTTTTAGAGACATGTCAACAAGCAGAAACTGCACTTAAATACTTTAGCACTCAGCACAATGCCATAACTGGTGCTAGATACACTTGTCACTGCTCCAAAAAATGCATGTGTATAGAGTTCATAAATATAGGTGGCAGTACTTCCCATGTGCTACCTAAATGACACATAATACAGTTTTTACTATAAAAAAGGTAAATACTTTTCAGCTTGAAGTAAATTGCTAAGTTGGTTGCTGTCCTTTCCTCCCTGCTCTGTTCCTTCCTCTTTCCTTCTTGAAAAAAAAAACCAAACAACTTTAAATTTTACATTTTTACTGTGGGGACGGAGTCCAAGTGAGAACCCAAGCAAAAGCAACTAGCTTTGCAGGAGAAAGGGAAAATTTAACAGTAGGACATAACTTTCAAATGGAAATTAAGAACTGCAAGTTTTTATGCAATGTCTATTTCCCTTCACAGGATCTTCTGAGGTCTGTTTTCCATAGTAAATCCCAGGGGCTGTCTAGATACCATGTTGGTAGGCATTTTTTTGAGAACCACAGCTCCATAGACAGATATGCCTTTCTGTCCAGTATACTAGCTTCTCGGCCCTGCTGAAAGGTGCACATATAACCAATTGTAGAGCAGACATAACTCCACCTTATGATTTACAGCAAAACCTTTTTACACTGCTTTGTCAGCATGAAATACTCATGAAATGAATATCATTTCCTCTCACCTGAAGATTACTTTAGTCTGCAAGTGGCAGGCAGATGCCATGAGTAAATGAGCATCTGTCTATTAAAGGATGAAAGGATCTGGATTTGTCCATACAAGAAGGCAATTCTGTTATGAAGTAAAGGAGGAACTGACCTGACTCTGTCAAATGACACTTCAGTGGTGGTTTCTGGGCAGAAAGCAGAAAGCACAATTACAAGGACATACTGGAGATGGTGTTGGAGATGATAACCCTCAATGAGTCGCTAGGAAAAAAAAAAAAAGGGGGGGGGGAAGAAGTGGAAAAGAGCTGTAGGGTACAATGGGTAATGAGAGCAAAATAAGCTTCCAGCATATCACCAAAACCACCTCATGCCATCTTTGGAAAACTGGGTAAGAGTGCACAGGGCAGGTTATTACTGAGGCTGGCACTAGTTTGCCTCCCCTGGAACATTGTGCCCAATTCTGCTGCTCATGGCTCAAGAAGTGGTTCCCAGAAGGACAAGAACCGCTCAAAAGGTGAAAAACACATCTTAAGAGTGAGAATATCCATCCAAAGGGGCCCTTAACATGCCTTCCTGAACAAAGTGCAACTCCTAGTGACTCCAAAAGTGGCAGTGACCGAGCTGCAGGCACAGGTGTTGTGTGACAACTAAAAGAGAAAAAGTCTTCTCTGGCAAGCTGTCCTTCAGTTATCTACAGCACCTAGGGAAAAAAGTACAAAACTGATGGATAGCAGCACAGGTTAGTGAGAGACAAAACACATTCATTCTTATCCTCACTATGTACATTTTTTCAGTTAACAGCAGAATTGAAGGATTGCTGTGGGAGCCGCTGCTCTGTCCTCAGGGCCAGGCTGTGGAATTTGTGTGGCCAGGACACGTATGTGTGTGTGGCCAGGACACATATGTGTGCATGCATGAGGGGGAGAGTGAGCTTTCTAGCTGTGAATACAGCTGCTGGGTGAGACGGCAGTGGGAGGGGATGGTGTATTAGAGCGCTCACTTTAGTCTCTTGGCTGGTTGCCAGCTGTACAGAAGTTGAGAAATCATTTGTCACGAGGATAAAAGCCAAATACATTGCTCTGGGTGAGATGTAACCTGACAAACAGTCTCCTGTGACTGACACATTTGAACTACTAATACACTCTATATAAATGCCTTTTTTCTGACAGCTAGCAGTCATTTTTTTTTTCTTAGTTTTTCTGCTTGTTCATGCTGAGCTTTCCAAGTTCCTAGATATGAGGTTGCTCGGCGAGGAGCAATGGACAGGAGGACAGTTCTCTGTCATGCTAGTTCCACACGAAGAGTTCAGGAAGAAACAAGATACATAAGAATTAGAAAACAATTTTTAAAAATTACTGTTCCCTAATATCTCCCTTTTTTTTTTCTTCCTTTTTTTTTTTTTTTTTCAAAATGCCATACAGTCAGCTGGCCAGCAGGAACTTCATTTATAACTGTCAATTTAACAGTTCATTTATTTTATTGAAGCAGTGAGACACAACAGGGGTGTGGTAACCATGAGATAATCACACCTCTGGGGTCTTATGAGGCAAGGAGAAACAGCCAATTCTCTCTAATCCCACAGTGGTGTGATTAGTGCTCCTGATAGCTACAGCCAAGGATGTTATGAGATAAATTGTGCACTTCATGTTCTAGAAAAAGAATTAAATTAAAGTTAAATGTTTAACCAGCCTCATTCGAGTTCTGTAATTCATCTTGATTATAGATATGTATGATAATGAACACTGCTCCATATATATTTGTCTACTTTAAAATGTTTGCCATACAATAGGAGTAGTCATTTGGATCCAGAATTATACTACACATAGAAGGTATAGCATATACCTGCCTGGCTGTCTATAAGCCTTATAGGCAGGGATCCATCATCATGCTATCCAAGTGCTCCTCTGGGCATGCAATCCATTCATGCATATCTATATAAACTAACTGGATTGCAGTAGCAAAGAGATTGCCTTTTTCTTAGCTGTTATGGGTAACCCTGCTAATCAGCTTCATTAAAGGCTTATCTAATATCTGTGTCTGCTATGGAAGGTCCATTCATCTCTCATATATGATGCTTTCACTAGAAAACATATAATGGATATTTGACAGACAGAAATTACACAATTAATGGTCTCATCTATTAGGTCATATTGCTTGTCTCTGTCCTCCAGTGTTGTTGTCTGTAATGTACCTTGTCCTGTTGAGTTCTAAAAGGTTCACTGAAGAACACCAATTTATTTTTAAAGAACAATTTTTATTATATTCCTTTATCATTGACACTGGCATATGAAACAGCCTATGTCAGTGTTGTGTGATTGATTACTCTTGCTGCTTCTTTGTCCTTCTCCTGAAGTTTTGACTGATGGTCCATCCTCGAGATCCTCTTCTGCACTTCCATGAGTAATCATTGGCCTGGGGAGTTGTCGTGAGTTGATCTTGGCTACTCAGCATGACAGGGGGAGAAAATAAGACAGAAAAAAACCTCCATGGGTTAAGATAAAGGCAATTTAATAAAGAAAAGCCATCTTGGAGCTGGCTGAAACTGGCTCCGTCTGACATGGAGGCAGCTCCTGGTGTCTTCTCAGAAGTCACCCCTGCAGACCCACCACTACTAAAACCTTGCCACATAAACCTAATACAGGAGCCTGAAGATATGAGTACCAGTATCAGCCACAGTACAGGTGTCATGCTTGTCTCTGAGGGCAAGGACAGTGTATTCATATTTCCAAAGAGGACTTTTAAGTAAGATTGGAAAGACCAAAAGGTATCTGTGGCTATTGCATGTGTAAAATGACCCACTGCATTCTTCTGCGACAAACCAAGTTTCCACTATTGTGTGTCACTCAGTTGGCCCATGCTGGACCTGACAGTCAAATAGTTCAGAGTGCCTCTCTGGGCGGTTGGGATGTGGAGGCATGCAGTGGGGATGTGGAGGCAATCAGGGTGCAAATCCTGCAAAACTTTCAGGAGTGTCTTCGAGGTTTGCTATCTCTGTAGAATGACAGAGGTGCCTCCAGGCAGACAGTCTGCATTTCTGACTCCTCGGGCTGCGGTGCTGCAAGCATCCTCAGGATAGGGAAATAGATATTAAAATTCCCTCAGCTGTCGTGGCAATTTCAGTTGTCAAAGTCTGATCTGACACCCCTCAAATCTTTTTAGTTAGTGCACTTGAACACTACTCATCCAGCCTGGGAAAGGGAAAGCGTGATCTGCATACTCTTAGTATTTCTTGAACACTTTCACTAGTTTTTCCTGTTCTTCCCTTTTTCTTAATAGACCTGGCTGTGTGAGAGAGGAGAAGAATGGATAATGATTTACTCCACATATAATTCTTGAACACGTACAAAATGCCACATAGGTTTCTCCCAGGGTCCTGGACCTAACTCCAGTTTCACTCTCATTTTACAGAACAGCATAAAACAGCATAAAATCAGAGTTCTGGGTCAAAAGAAGGCTGCAATCAGCTGAGGCATCTCCCAGTTAACCTATTTTAGATGCAAGAGATCTGATTTCTCTGCTGGTGATAGGGGTATTATCATTGCAATTGAAAAAAAAAACAAAAAAAAAACAAAAAACCAAAACAAACCCACAACCAAAATATCTGTTTCAGTTTTCAGAATTTATTTTAATGTTATTATTCACCAAATAGGAAGTTATTTACTGTTAAGATTATCCAAAATTATGGTTGTTAGTTTGCTATGGTCGTTAGACTGCTAAAAGCACCTAGATCTGGTGGTTGATTTCAGTGGTCCCAGAGTGTGTTTCATGGCTGTGAACAAATGGGATGCAGGCACACTGTTTGACCCTCTCACTACAACTGTGATCCAATCCTCAGCCTTCTTCTAAAGGGGATGGTCAGCTTATGAGATGGAAGTTTTTAAGCTTCATGGAGGGATTTCAAGCATGCCATTCTGTTGCTCTTCAGCGGACACCTATGGAGCACTACTGCAGCGATAAGTCTGGTTTTCTCCCCACTCAGCTCAAGGGTGGTGCTGCCTCTTTGCAGAGCAGAGCTGCTGCTGCTATGTGAAACAAACATGCGCCTTTATAAGTCACCTGAAATGTTATAATGAAAATGTATGTGAAACATGTAGGTCCCCCTTCAAACAATATTTTGGTGATTATTTGAATCTCTCTGGGCTACTCTAAGTAGCCCAGATTAGGCTGAGTCTCACTGGAAGAACACTCGCCTACTCTGTAACAATGGTGCACACCCCAGCAGTAGTATTTCTGTAAGAGGGAATGCTTTGGAGCAATGCTGGTGTATTTCTGTTCTAAGGCAGGTTTGGGAGAACCAGTGCTTTGATACCTGGGGCACTCTACAAAAATTAAAAGACTTTTTAAAAAAATTATTATTCTTTCAAAATGCAAGAGAATTATAACCCTTTTGTCCTAATGATAGGGAAAGGGTTTTAAATTCCCAAGTGTTCCCTCCCTCTAGCCCCAAAATTTTTGTAGCTGTGGCACTGAATGCAGTCCCATTATTTTTAATGATATATCAGGACTGGGTAGAAGAATAGCATACCATATATCAAAAGCGACACCCTTGGAAATCACAGAGCTCTTCAAGAAGCCACCAACGGGTTAAACAGTGACCTGACCAATTTGCTATGGTTCATTTGGTCTATGCTAATTGTTTTAAATGCTCACTTTGTGGCATATTCTTTACTGTGCTGATGGGAAGTGAGGCATATTTCTTTAGAGCAGGGATTCAAGGATACATTTATGTTGGAAAGACTTTTTTCAGAAAAGTACAGGCACACCTCAATAGCACTATGTAAATAGTAATTAAGCTTCATCATTTATCCAGTTTAAGGAAATACATGAAATAAATACTTTTCAAATCCTTTCGCTTTGCTTGATTTTTCAATGTCACACATTTTTCTCTATTCTTTGGAAATGCTCAGATTGTTTCTTTCCTATTACCGGGCTTTTGTGACTGCCTGTCTGGTGCGTGGCTTTTTTTTAATCCCTTCGGACCCTGACCTGGTAGTCATTATTTTGTCTTTTATCTTCATCTTCTTTCCCCTTTATTTTTCCTTCTTTTTTTTTTTATTAGACTAGTCAGCCTTGATATTAGTCTTCCCAAAGCTACTATCCATTACACTGTCAGCAAAGCAAGCTGCCTTACTGTAGGCCAAGTGTCAACAGAAGGTGAGGCAGAAAATCAGCCACAATCTAAAGCTAATTACCCTGCCTAGAAGTTAATTAAATACTTGTTAGGAGCAGCAGGGTAGATCCTAATTAAACTTGTCTAATAACAGTATGCTGACATACTCTGACACTGGGAATTCCTACAGGGTTTAAATAATTGTACAAAGGGCAATAATACCTGTCACATCATGGTGTGCAGGCAAACCCTGAAGATGCACATTTCTCAGTATTTTCTGTACTAATTTGCCACATATTGTGCACTTCACATGTGTTTAATTTACACATGTTTTAATTTTGGCGCCCTGGATCTTTCTAAATGACTTTGCTGTTGCTGATCTAAGCGTAAACCACTGCAAAGGGAGATGGTCACTAATATTTCATTGTATCATTTAATACACTAAACCTGATAAAATTCTGCTGATGGTGATACCTCCAGGATTACTTAAGTAAAGCTGTGGCCTTTTCTTTCAGATTTCAGGACAGTAGGGATTTCACCTGGAAGTGCAGAGGAGGGGAGACCCTGGCACACCTCACCAGCCTTTCCACATTTCAAAGGGCCAAATTCTGCACTTACCTACAGGCTGGAAATTTTACCCATTGCATTTTTAATTCACAGGAGTGCCACTGACAGAGAATTTTACCCCCACTGCTAAGCAGGTCTTAAAACAACATCTCTTTAAACTAGTCAGATCTTCATTTACATTCAAAACAAAAGGAAGAAGAAACCACTAGTAGGTGTAACTGCCAGCTGAATTTGAGGAGAGAGGAGAGGTGTAATGCAGGAGAAGGGGCTTATAACAGAAAATAACCTTTCTCTTCTGCATATTTCCAGCCTTTTGATGGGCTGGAAATATTTTTGTTTCCAGACAGGAAAACACAATTTGCCATCATTTCAAATAAATGAAGGTTCCCCACAAACCACAGCAGGGCTTTTGTCTAGTTGTTTTTAAGGGATCCTCTATGCCAGCGGTTTTAATGCTGGTTAAAAACCTGCCATTTGACCAGGTTCTGTTTTTCAACTGATGAGTTGTCACACTGCCTTGTGTGAGGGTTAATCCCCCATTGTGTCGCCTATGCCACCGCAAAGAAGGACGGCAACGACAAATATGCAATTGCTGATAAAGCTTGTCTCTTCTCGAAAAGCCCCGAGAGGCTGTGTCGCATGCTGATGGTTGTTTACAGCAACAAAATGCTGAATGTCAATTTTAGGAAAGCGATGTTTCAAAACTTTTTGCCTTTTCTTCCAGTAAATCAGTTTGATTTCTCACCATTCGTTTACAACCCTTGACTCAATCATCCTTTTTAATAAGCGGGTTAGGGTTCTTGGGTGGTAACTGGCAATGGATGCTCGCAAGTAGATTTGATGTTCCCATCATTAGACCATACTTGAAATGCCATGTCAGTGAAACTAATGAAATGAAGTGCCGTGACGTGAAACTAATCAGACATGAGACAACTTTAGAGGGGGGGAAATAAGAGATCTGCAAAGATTTAAGCCAATCGTAGTACTCTCGTTTCGCACCCTCTCCCTGAACAGCAAGGATTAATGGAAAGATATAAGCGTTCTGATCTTTTCTGGCAAGACTGTTGTAGAAATAATCAATTAACCTTGGGAGATCAAATTGACAGAGCTTAAGCGTGAAGTTATTTAAAATGCCAGATTATCTAGGCAGATGAATACATTTGTTGCAATACTAAAAGGAAAATGAAAGTATTTTTCCAAACTTCATTTTTCTGAACTGATTTAACATTATTTCCCCAGGAGTCAACTCTGCCTTTTTCACTATGCACTTTAACACATTAAAACAAAATGAGATTTGATGTACTCCATAAAGAGATGAGCGATTTTTCTCTCTTCCTTCATGGAGTGGGAGGGTTATTATAGAAAATAGCTTATAGTAACCTCATGCTTTTAGCTCTTTACTTTTGTTTATTTGACAATTTGATTATTTGGGTTCCTGTCTTCTGTGGTGATTTTGATTGGTTTGCATTCTGGCTAAATCATCTGCTGCTTCATCTATGGGGTAAGAATTCCTTTTGTCCTTAAAAATACAAAGAATGTGAAATATTGTATAATATCAGTTATTTTTATCAAATACAAGAATCTAGTCAGATGTTCTTTAAACAATCAATTTAACTTCATTTGGTTTGAAGAAATAGCAATTTTATTTTATTAAAATGCTTTGGGCTGTGTTATTCAGACTAATAACCTCTCTACTATTTTATCACACTGTAATAAGATGAGGACAATATAAAGTTCTAGCAGCTTCACGCTGCAACTCTAAGCCTGTTGCTGCAAGCTTCAGCTGTGATCCAGCATGTAAGAGTATGCTTCACGTAAACATGTAAGCAATGGCAAAGCCTGTATGCTTGACAGTAAGCATACATACACACACAGCCCTTATTTTAAAGAGAATTTGTGAACAACCCCACTGATTAAATTGGTACAGACTGTTTTTACGAGAATGGCACAATTTTTATCATATGAATTTTAAACCAGTTGTTGCATTAAAGTGGAAAGTTGTTGCATTTCATCCCTTCACATTCATACTTTCATTCATTTAATCTTTTTGTTACTTTTCTTTCTTCATTTATTTACAATGTTGTAACAGTCTATATCAAATGCAGCAATTTAATTTGAGAACACACTAGAGTTTAACCTGACTTCTATTACCTGAATTTATACGTTTAACTCCAAGCTAAACAGAAAGCATAAATGCATTTAAGCTAGTAAGGAAATATTTGCACACAAAGACATATGGGCTGAATTGTAAAGGTATAGTGTGTAAACCAGTTCAGATTGACCAAATTAATCCAACTGCACTTTGCTAGCAGCCACATCAGTTTCAGAAATTGCCATCCCCAACTGTTTGTTCCCACATCAACACTGGAGGTTACATAGTGGAATAAAGCAATATATTTATGTGCACCCCGATCCCAGGCAAACTGACAGGTTATTTCAGCCAGTGCTAGTTGCGACTTGAGCTAACTCAGTTGTCTTTGCCTGAAGCAGGGCAGGGAACATCCACTGACTTCTTCTCCTGAGCTGCATTTCAGCTGGCAGTGACAAGCTGTTGAGAGTGCTGATGTGATCAACCACTTCAGCTGGCTCCAGAAAGGGTATCTGTCCATGCTCTTCCTCTTCCATTCCTTGACAATCTACCCTTTCTTCACTCATTCCTCCTCCAGACCATGATGCTGTCAGACTGAGAGGCAAGCAAGGACAGGAAGCAGAGGAAGCTCTTGGTGGGTCTGGCACTCAGGACAAAAGACAAAAGGAATATCAAACAGCTAGGACCAAAAACAATGTGTGAAGAAGGGGTTAGTTATGAAGTAGATGTTAAGGGAAATTATTCTTTGGACTTGGAAGAACTGAGAGGAAGAGTCATTTGGAAGGTCTTGAGCTTTTACATATGGGCAGAAGTGCTAGAAACTGTCAGAAAAGAGATAGCTTTTATGGACAATGAGTCATTGAAAAGGATGAATACATGTCACAAAAGCCACAAATAAACCACTGGCCAATCCCTGATTAAAGATACACAACTCTCAGTCAAATGCTTTCATAATATGTTTGCCAGGGAGCATATGTCCTTCCTCAAGCTTAGGACAGTGCATCAAACCTGAATGACACTTCTCAAAGGCTTTCAAGTAGCAGGATTCCATTACAATATAGTCTGGCCAGAACAATTCATGGCAGCAGAAAATTACTGGATGTCTTAAAAGTGTAAGAAGTCTGCTTTGAAGGAGCAAATGGGTTAGTAGCAAATGACATTTCTTCCAAAAGATAGAGCTGGAAGATTATTTGAAGACTAGAATCCCTCATACTTGGAAAAAAACTATCCTGGAAAAGACTTAAAGGTCATGATGGGTGGCCAACTGAACATGAACTCTCAGTCTACTACTGTGGTAAAGTACTAGTACAGTTCTTCGGTTCATAAAGAAACAGGAGTAGAAAGTAGGACTGCTGGGATTGCCTTACAGATCCTCAGTTCAAGAACAGGGATAATAAATTAGAGGGAATTTAAAGAAGAACCACAAGAACGTTTAAGAAGTTGCAAACGTGAGTTAGAGCAAGAGAAATTCAACTTGTTTAACTGAAAAAAATAGAAGATTAAGAAGCAATTTGATGGCAGTTTGAAAGTATAAATACAAAAAGCAAAAATATGCTAATGGAGGACTCTTCTGACTAGAATACGAACAAATGAAAGAACCAGGGTATAAAGTTAAAATGTGAAATGTAGAGTTTAGGAATAACATATTTGTCCTTAATAGTAAACATAATTAGCCCCTCAAACAATTTGTAGCTATGGTTGATTCTGCATCTCTGAGTATTTTCACTTGAGACTCAATATTTTACAAAATACTATCCCTAACACCAAATAAAACTTATTCTACAAAGCCTATGGCCTGTGTTACACCAGTAGTCATAACATCTGACTGTAATAGCTCCTTCTGGCTTTACAATGTATGACGTTTCTAATGAGTGATAAATGAACTGAAGCAAAGGAAAACTTTATGAAACCTATTCTAGAAGAAAAAAGCAACTACATAACTTCTTTTTTTAGAAGTCTTTTATTGCTATCACTTGTCCTTCGTTTTTAAAGTTCACTTCTCTACTGACCACAGCCACTTGAACACTGAAGCACTGTTGCATAGTAAATGGTGTTAATGCAGGTTTTTCTTTTCAAAGTCCAGCTTTAAGATAATACAATGGAAATAATGGTTCTTGTGCCTCTCCTGGATAGTCTGCTTTAAACAATCTCCAGCCATTGCCAACATGGCAGCACAAAGGGAGAGAAGTGCAGCAAGTCCATGGCGCATCAGTCACAGAGTCCCTATGATGTTCTGGGTGATTTGACCACTGGTTCTTACTCAGCAAAACCCATATTCTGTAGTCCTTTACAGGAACCCTTGGCCTTCACTGTTCTTGGCAAATAAACACAAACGACAGCCTCCAAGGGGCATGCCAGAAAGAACAGCAATGACTCAGGGAACTCTGCAAATTTTAAAAGCAAGAATGTACATCTCTAGCACATCCCACAGTCTTACGGAGGGAATTCCAAGTAGCATACGTTGCAGAGGTCGAAGCCCCACAGCTTGAAGGTAATGACTCTCTTCTATGCACACAGAGGGAAAAACAATGTATGTCCTGAAAATGTATCCTTGCTTTGAAAGGGATGCCTGCTGCTTCCTTTCTTTTCTGTGCAGAGATGAGGCAAGGAAAAGACAAGTCAGACCACGGTCAGAAAGCAAACTCTGTGTTTTCTCTGCAAAACTCCGCCCTAAATGCACCACAGCAGACCTTAAACTGTACGCAATCTCAGCATAATGGGTGATGGCCTTGCTAAAACCATCAGCATTACATTGCTTCTTCAGTGTGTACTCTGATTAATTGCAGTCAAATCCTTAGATGCATTAGGATCAAACTAGCTTCTGAATCAAGGAAGAATGTCTCTGCTGCCTTTCTTTCTTTGACCATTACCATATACTATGGCCTTGGGAAAGTGCAACCTGGCATCACATTTGGCCAGTACAAGACCGATGGGCTTGACCTAGCAGACTCCATTGGGATTATATTTTAAAATGTATTACTTCTAAAGCTGCTAAGTATTTTTACCAAAGTAAATATAGTTTAAGGAGATGAAGAATTATATGATTGGTCTGCTTTCCCATGAAAATATCTGCTAGCACTTTTTCCTTGAATTTTCTGTTATTGTAGCCCTAAAGTAGATGGTCTGTGAGAGGGAAAGTCGTTATTCTAGAAAAGATAACTAACATAAAAAGCAAAGGAAGTTGCGGAAAAAATAGCAACAGCATTCATTTAAAAAACATCATTCCAAGCTTCTGTGAAACACATATATAAAAGCATGCTAGCCGCGGCCCTCACGCACTGAAGAACAATCTGTACAGCAAGTCCGATCTGTCTAGCAATCAGTGCAAGTCCGAATGTTAGGTATCTACTCCTGAAGACCTGCCTGCCTAGGCCTACTGACATCTCCCATAAGACCAAATCTTCAACTTGCCTGTAGCTGCATGTAAATCCAGGAGAATGACACAGAAGTGTATCAGGCTAAGGAACTGCTACCTGTGGCAGATATGGCTTTTTTTAAGATCTGTGTGATGTCAAACACAGTTAGAACAGGAATTTAGGAAAGAAAATTCCCTCCTAGGCTCTTATACAAGCTAAGTTTTCATGTCAAGAAAGGTAATACTTGTAACACTTACCTTTTCCCATCTACATAAAATACCTGGGTGAAAAGTATTCTGTAAGTGCAAAATGTTGTTATCATCCTCAGTTTAATTCACAGTTATGAATTTGCTTTACTTTTGAATTGTAGGAAGTAAGTAATCAACCTCCTTGTGGAAGAGAGGACTTTGAAAACTTGCTCATGCTAATTCAGCAACTCGTAACATTCAGACATTTTGGAAACAAACCTAATGTTCTTTCAAACAAGAATTTAGCAAATAAAGCATACAAGGTAGCAATAATGTTTTACCTGTCAGACTGTTACTACAGGAAATGGTGCTTGGGTGATGAGAATACAGAAAACTAAAGGATAAAGGAAAGGAATAGCAAATGGAGAAAAACAGGAGCAGGGGAAGACAAGAGATGTTTAAAGGAGAAAAATGTTTTGCAATACAGAATGAAAGTAAGGTAACAGCTAGTTAGTGAATAAAAGGACAAGAATCCAAATTCTGTAATGAAGAAGTGATGAACTGAGGCAGCAAGAGAAAGGATTAGAACAGAGAAGCTTTAATATAATGTAGTTGGGAAAGAAGACTGTAAAAAACTGTAAAGCATAAAACAGCAGCAGACAGAAGGGAATTAGAGGTGAGAGACAATATGAAAACTGAAAACAAAAAAAAATGGATGGCGGCATACGTCCATTTACTAAGCAGTCCACTGAAGGATGGAGGACTGGACAATAATAAAATAGTTTCCCTTTTTGTTCTTCTGTTTTACTGGATGAGAAGAAATAGTAAACATGGACTTAAAATTAGGTGAGAAACAAATGGCTAGAAGTCAGTATGCTTAATAGCCTGAAAATACTATTTATCCATTAAGCATATTTTAGGCTGGATTCCTAAAGAGTGCCTAAGTCATAATGCCTTATGCATTTTTGCTCTTCAACTGCCCAGCTCTCTCTTATCCTACTAGCATTTTCCAAGTCCAACCAAGAGTGTCTCAGAGATATTCAATGTTTACTTATTTCAAGGAAAGCAGCCACTATGAAGAGGCAAGAAATCCATCAATGACAGAATATTGCAGTACATGCACAGATGTTCTCTCTTCTGCAACTAGTAAATAAACACTGCACAGTTAATAAGCACAGATGCAGCACAAAATCACCTACAAGATATGCTGCCTCTTGTTCAGCTGATAGTTGGAGACAGAAGAGGGAACTGAGGAAACTGGTGATCTGTAGAAGGCTCATCAGGGACGTTAAAAAGTCTGGGAAGTTGTGGAGCACTGTAAGAAATGCTGGAGGTGGGTAAAAATATAGTAAAAGTGAGTTAGTGGAGAAGAACTGCAGTGTGGGGACATGGGGAAGGACCTGGGGAGGGGCTAAGGCTATTGTGGAAGGGAAGTCACCGGACACAGGGAGGAGAAGCAGAGTCCTTACTGCATGTAGGATGTGAATCCAAGGCAAGCCAGGCTTTTGTCCATCCACTCCAGAAACTATTTGTTTCCTCAGTACACTTCGTGACTTCACTAGTGTTTTGGTAAAGACTATATAGGATGAAGTGCTGTTAGACTACTAAATGGTTACAGGCACTTAGAACAGTATTTGAGGAAATTTTTCATAACATATGAATTTGTAAAGGAAATCAAGTGGAAACTGTATTGCCTTTGAGGTGAAAAGACACTTTTCTAATCCTAGTTACGCTGGTATAAATCAGAAGCAACACCAAGTTGACCTGATGCAAGAAGAAGTTTTATGATCATTGGCAAAAGATAAAACACGCTCACGCTGTACAATGATGTCCACATTTTATTATTTTAGCTATGTCAGGAATTCTGAATATTCATTCATAAAGAATAGCTTCTACTAGCACTTTAAAAAAAAGTAACCAGAAGGTCATCAACAAGGGAGCTGAGAGAATAATATATCATGAATAATGTATTAAATTATTTCAGTCTTTATCTATTAATGAATTATCTTCAATCATCTTATAATTTTCTTGAATGTATTTGTAATTCAAAAGTACTCCCCATGCAATTTCTCCAAAAAATTATTTCTCTAAATTTTTCTTGGTCTTTTTGTGGATAGAAAGTAGCTGAAATTTGAATTCAATTAGTTTGTTTTTAATAGGACATACAGAGTAGGAGTTTCTGTTTCTGTTCCCTCACAAACACTTTTCTAAGAATTGTGTTACTGATACATCATTAAACTTTTAACCATGGAATGTCTTCCTCTAATATTTTTTTAAAATATTCCATTTCTACCAATACCCTAATATGATGTGCAGCGTGCTAGGGCAGTCACTGAAATTCAACACCTAGAGTTTACTGCCTGTTCTTGGTACAATTTTTTCTTCTCAAAAGAACAAGCTCTGCTATGGGTGTTCACTCACCTCTTGAAGAATTTAAGTGCTGGAAAGTCATAAAAATAATCTTTTCTTTCGGAACACATCGAATGGTAGTGGTGTGGTAGCTGACCAGGCTTTTTTTTCCTGTATCAAGCTATAAGTAACTCCCAATGACCTTAAGGGGAATCTTTGGTGGTCCCTATATGTAAAGATAAAAAAAAAATTTCTCATTGCTCTTTCCAGCACACCAAATAATATCTTGTATCCACTGACACTTTTTAGATATTGTGAGTTGACTTTACTTCTAATACTTTAAGTTAAAATGGTGACGACCATACCTGCATTGGAATCCTGCAGTCATAATATGAGTGACTGAAAAAGAGATTTTTAATTTTCATGGCATAGCCATAGAACATGACTGACATGTCAAATAAAACCAACATATTTGTATAGATATGTAGCTCATACAACTCCTTCTAGTGTGCAGAGATGTCCCTTCCATGTGAAGATCCAGCAGCCTTTTCCAAAATATCTAGGGGTGAAGGAATCTTACTGATTTGGAAAACATTGGCAAAGGCTGGCTCATTTTGAAACTCAATTTTTCATCACTGATTATCGTAAGTGTCTGGTAAGTCTGAATTATCTGTCCAGACTCTATGAACCTCTAGAGACACACCTATTCCTGTGTCTTCAGCAATAACTTTTTGGCTCTCAGCGATGTCCCGCTGGCAACTGTGCATCTATAATAATTTCTCAGGAACTAAAATATGTGTGCCTACCTGAGACACAGAGTAAAGAACATTCAAAAAATTATGAATTCCCACATTCATGTCATGGCTGTGGTTTTTGAATGCCATTTAAAAGAGGTTTCTAATAGGCAAAATGTGTTCATTGCATCTCAAATTCACCACACAAAATAATGTAATCTCTATCAAGTCGAAATGAGAAAAATTACTTCAGACCATCTGAATAACAGTGAGTCTGTCTGAGTCTTTGTCCAAGTTCCAAGCTCTTTTCTCTTGGTCACTCGCCCATTCATTTTGTTGGCACAGTCTTTGTTTTTTTCCCACTCCTTTAGCCATATGTGATGCCACTAGCTACTCTGCCCAGGGCTCTGCCTAGCGCCCAGACCTGTGTGAGGGAGTTCATGAAGCCCATCGACAGACTTTGGATCGAGCTCTGACCATGGTACTACAGCAGCAGCAGATCCTCTTCCGACTGAGCCTTTTGCTAACTTGATCCCCACAGAGAAAAACCCTAGTGGGAGGACACAAACATCTGTAATCAATGCTAACACCTAAGCACAGCCACTAAAATATTTTCTGTTTCTCGGCATCAGCTCTGGCAGGCAGCAGCTCACAGTGAAAACAGTATTTTTTTTTCCTGGAAACATCAAGCATACTTTAATCCAAGTACTATTTTCTTGTGAATAGAATCAAAGAATTTCTGAAAGTGCACAGGGACACAGAGTTTCCAGATTCGATTTTAATTAAAGGCTATAAATACTCATAAAGAGAGGCTGGCACTCAGCTTTAGGGATCAAGCTGAGTAATCCTCATCTGGAGCTTTCTTGTATTTATATGATCGTGTTAGATCTTGATAAGACAGTGACTTATCTAAGGCAGAAACTTGCAAAATCTCCATCACATCAGAACAAAGTACGTTCTGCCAGGCTTCTTAATACCAGAACGGGTCAGGCAGGCTCATCTCCAGGCGGCTCCAATACTAACTGGAAACCCCACTCAGCTCCCAAAAGACAGCATTCTCCAGTGACTTCAAACAGGTGTGAAATCCTGCCTGGCCCCAGCTGTAGTGAGCACAAAACAGCCGTCTGACAAAACCAAACATGCAAGTCCTAATCTGGTTGCTGGAACTCAGTTAGTGATCACCCACAGTGAGCAAGGAGCAAATGCAACAGGACCAGCAGGAAAAAAAAAAAAAAGGTACAGGCGGACTGGTCCCTTAGCACTAGCTACACAAATCCCTCCAAATGCGACTGAGGAGTGTGATGTGCAGCAGATACGCTGTATCGCACAGACACAGGCATGCCTGCATGAATCGGAGAGACTGAATCCAGTGAGTAGAGTTTCAGCACGTGAGCCTTTATGCGAGAGCAGAAAATATAAAGGGAGGGAGAGGCGCTAGTGATCATAAAACTTCCTGGCACCAGCTGACACAGCAAGGGCAGAAAGGACACATCTAATTTTAATCTTTCCTCCACGTGAGTGGTGTTTCCTTCCCCTCAAACAGTGAAGATGTTTCTCTGACCATAAACTGTTCAGCAGGGACACCACCTGACTTAGTAAAGGCAATTTACGCTCATCTGGCAAAGTTGCCAATCCCCATTTGCAGGCTCAGTCTGTGCTGGCTAACAAACAAGAGGCAATGGTGGGAAAAGAGGGGGAGACTCCACTCCGTACAAAGACTGCCCCTTCCAATAGCATCTTTGTCCAGGTAGGTCAAATCCTGAGCACCTCAGCCTCCTTCCTGGCTTTTGCAACTGCTCTTTTAGACTGTTTTGGGTCTATGCATCAAGCACCCAGCTACATAGCCACCACACAGACCCCCTTTCAGTCAGCCTTCTCCAGAGGCTCCTCACTTCTGTTGGGAATGACCTCCAAAACTCAACAGCCTTCCCCTGTTGTGGATTGCTTTAAAGATCACATTTCCACAGAAGAGTACAAAACTACTCCCAGATCTGTGATTTTGATATATATATATAAATACATAGGTATTTGAAAAATTGTTAGCCTAACCCAAAATGTGTTCACTGGATTTGAAGTTAGAGAGGGAGAGAACTCCCGTTGCATTTTACCTTCACAATGGTGCTGGAATGGTTGAATAAAGTGTGGCCCCGCTGCCCATATGCCATTCAGCTTCTGTCTGTCTTTTTGTTTACACTGGGAATACAATAGGAACTATAGTCCTTCCAATGCATCATTTATAAGTGTATTCTACCTCTGAATGTACAGACAGAACTGGCTCTGTGAATGAGCTCTGTGAATATTGCCAAGACACTGTGCTTTGTTCAGCATTATTCTTCACAATAGATACCACACTTTGGAAGTAATTTTAAAAAGGGAATCAAAATAGTGGTACTTTTAGCCTTTGTTTCTTTTATACCACACTGCATTCTCTGTCTCTCACTCAGCTGCTTCTATTATACTGACAAATTAAATAAACCACTCCATTGCTAAAGAGGCTTGGGCGGGCTGGGCTTCGGTACACTGCCGCACTAGGAAGTTGAAATAAACATTTATGCTGGTTTTATTCTTAACAAATTTAAGCTAACTTTAGTCAAGTATCTTTTTTTTTTTTTTAAAGAATGAACGAAAGAAAGAAAGTGGGAAAGGGGGAAAAAAAGAAAGGAGTACTTCAAATTTTTGAGCCGATCTGCAGCACCAAGGGATCTGGCATCTGAAGCAATGGAGTAATGAGAAGCCATGTGTCCAGGTAATGAGCCTGCTTTTTTAGTGCTCCACTATTTAGAAGCGCTGTAAGTTCATTCCTGCTGTGGGGCCTCTGGGAGAGTGACTTGGTGAGTTACGGGTAAAGTGGTGTGGTGCAGAGAGGGGCCGTTGCAGAGGCTCGCTGCAAGCAGCTTGCAAACTTCCGCAGCAAACTTCCAACTCGATCCAGGAGTTTACCTTTCCTGATGCAGGCATAGCTCTGTTTTACAAGGCATCTTGTTCGCATGCTGTTCAGTATACTGAAATAAGGGCAGGTGGGGGAGTGCTGAGAAAAGTGTGCTGGATGGCGAGGGCTGGTCTAGCTGCTTACAGGTGTATATTTACAGAAAGAGAGATGGATAGGTAGAAAAATATGTTGATTTGTATTTTGGCTATAGATTTATATTCCCATTGCATGCGTCGCAAGAGAAATAAGAAACTGAGGAGAGGGTGGCAATGTGACTTTTACCTGTGTCAAGGTGCTTTCTGACTTTTGGCTCTTTCCTTCAGCAGGCAGTAAACAGAGAGGAGAACTCGGGAGCAATTTGTGGTGGGCTGCTTGTGTGTAGATTGGGTGTGAAAGGCTGTCCTCCGCATTTGCAAGCGCTGGGTGCGGTGGTGGGGATGTACGCTGTTTATAAAGGCTTGTCCGTATAGTCCAGTATTCTCGAAAATACTATCAAATGAACGGCGTTATTTTCCCAAACGAGATCAGAGTAATGAGCGCAACGTTGCCCGGATTAGGTCTGAAAGCTCCTCCTGTACTCCTGGACTAGCTGTGTGTGAATAATGCAGGACGAGTCTCACCCCGCCGTGCCTTTCCCCTCCTCTCCTAACAAAGCAGATGGACTACGGGCAGGAGCCTAAGTTTGGGAGGGCAATTTCTTTCCTTCTTTCTTTTTTTTTTTTGCGGGTTTGTGTTTGTTTTAGGGACCTTAGAGGCGGTCAGATTCCTCCTGAAATCGCCGCTAAATGCCGAGCCTGCTCTCCGAGGCAGGGCGGCTGCGGCACAGGCTGGGGCCCCGCCGGCTTGACCGGCCCGCAGGCAGCAGCGCTGCCCGGAGGAGCAGTTGGCAGGGAGCGACCGGGGCTCATCTTTTATTACTAAAGGGAGACTTTAAAAAAGAAGGGGCGGGGGGGGGGCGCCAAAAACCAAACCACCCTCAGGTGAAATTTCCTTCTATTGTCTAGCAAAATTCCCTTTAATTTGTCCCCAGGGACGTCCAGCCGCCTTGCGATTCCCCGCTTGTCTCTGTCAACGCCAACGTCTGGGGGGGGCTCCCTGGAGAAGGGAGTGGGGAAGCTGAAGGTCAGGGTTACCCACTGTCGCATGACTTTTAAGCTAAAGGGGTTTTTATTTCTCTTGTTGTCGTGTCAGGTTTAATTTGGTCTGCATTATTCTAAAAGGGTGGGCCTGCTCATGACAGGAGAGGGTTAAATGGGATTACAAGCTTTAGAGGTTGTCAGCAGCCACTGCTGCCTGGGGATGTTAAATTGCGATTTAATGGTCAGCTTTATCTGTATAGTATCAGTGGAAATCTGCTGTTTTCAGCAACTTAATAGGCACTGTGTTTTCAGGAGGCGCCTTTTTTTGGGGGAAGGGGGGACGGCGGGAAGAGCTGGCCCGGGGTGGGGAGATGGGGGAGCGGGGTCTCGGCGTCCCCGGGGCGGCGCGGGCAGCCCCTCAGGCGGGGCTCTGGCGACCGAACGGGCCGTCCCCGCTTCCGCACGGGGTTCAAGTTTCCAAAGGCAGCCGGGCAGCCCCCCGCCCCGGCGTGGGGAAAGCAAACAGCCAGCGAGGCCCGGCTGCCCTGAGGGGGGCGGCGGGGAGCGCGGGAAGGCGGCTGAGGGGACGGCCGGGCGGGGGGGGGCGGCGGCGGCCCGGAAACCAACCGCCAAGCGAGCCCCCGGGGCGGGGGTGTCCGTGTGTGGGTTGTGCGTGTGCCGGGGGTGCTGCGAGGAGGGTAGAGGGGGTGTAAAACATGCTGAGGGCAGGCGGGGGGGGCCTTGGCGGCAGACAGCGGTATTGTCTGCTCGCGAGTGAGGGGTCAGTCCGGAAAGTTCAGGATTAGTACATTTAATATCCTGTCAAAATTCCCATGGCGATGAGGCCTGGCCGGCCTCGCTGGCGGAGCTGGCGCAGCAGCCCCGGCCCTGCCGCTCCCTGCCAGCGATTCAGGAGGAAGAGATTGTGCTGCGCTGGCATGGGCCGAGCTGGCCCGGCCGGGGAGGGAGAGCGGCCGGGTGGCGGGGCCCTGCCGGCTCCTCGCCGGGGGAAACGCTCGGGTTGGGTCGTTTTTAAGTGGTTCTTGCTCATTGCCAGACCCTCCCCGCACCTCCTTCAGTGGCTTGGCCGCAGTGACAGAGGTGGCCTGCGTTTGGTTTTTCTTCTTCCGTTGCACTTTGCAGGAGTTCCCCTGCACCCGGGAATTCCGGTATTAAAAATAATAAAGAGGGAAGAGAGGCAAAATCATGACTAACCGTTCCGTTATAGACTGATTTGCAAAGGGCGTTTCTTTTAATTTACGGGGCTGGTAAGTTTAAAACGGCAGACAGGAGGAGGAGGTGGGAAGGAAAACCACAGTGCAAACCAGTAGGATCATAATAAATAGTAAACTGAGGCCCCAATGGAGTATTTTTTGAGCTGATGGATGATATTAAAATACAGTTCCTAAGCGAGTAACAAAAAAGATGGGGGGAGGAGGGATGGAGAGGGGAGGAAAAAAAAGGAGGGGGGAGAGAAAGTTCCTGTGCACTTTGTTCAAGGTTCTGCACCTCTCTAAGCAGCTGTCACATCCGTACATTATGGTACATTGAATCTGAATGAGGCTCTCCACATCAAAACCTTGCATCCATTATGATATCATCTCCTGCTCTAAGCTGTAATGCTTATTAATTCTGCACCCATACTCTCCAAGCTTCAGCAAATGTATTCCATCAGCCTAGCATTTAATTTAATTAGTACAGCTGGGCTCTCATTCTCCTTTCTGTGTCAGAGGTATTGTCAGCACGTTCTGCTATAACACAATTACTGATTGCTTTTAGATAGGCAGAAATATGATTAGGGTATTGGGTGACTGTATCATAAGCCTTATTAGATTCATTTGAAATCTGGAGATAAATAGGAAACTTTTATTTGCAGTGTAATGAGATTATGCTTATTAGGCCAAGGCCTCACAACCTTTTGCAAAGAACATAGTGTATCACTAGGATTATACTCTGGAACCACACTTTTTGCTCATAGCATCCAAGCAATTTCTCAGCAGCTTTGAGATTTAACTATTGTAGCCCTGTACACATTTTAGAATTGTTCTCTGGCTCAGTGGCTTTCTCCTGTGATAGATTGCACGCACCTTCCACCATGTGTTTTCTTCTGCTTAAACCCAGAAATCTGGGGAGGATGTTTTGTTCAACAGAAGAAAGATGTTTGGGTGAACTGTGGCCATGTGTGGATGAGTAAACATGCTGATAACACTGGTCAGAAGAGTTTTTGCCAGTATCATTCTTTTTATTTTAACTTTCCCTTAGTAGAAAGCTGCAAAAATGTTTCAGGATCAGCAGTTTTCAGAAGGTAAAAAACATTACTGTTCAGATACTCCAGGGCTGAATCTTGAGATAGAAATAATGAGTTAATTTTCTTGTGTAAAAATTGCTGGAAGGCTGCACATCTCATGTCACTTCCAGAGAGAGTGCCTTTAAATCGTTACGTATACATCACAAGCTTTTGTATAATACTATCCTGACAAAACATGCAGCATAGTGTTTGAGAAACAAGAGTTACTTTAAAAGTTCATTTATTATAAGGAGAATTCTGATCTGGTAATTTCCCTGTAACAATCAGAGATACAAACAACCTATCACTGACTTGACAGGTTATAGAAAGGAGTCCATCAGTTTTAACATTGGTGTCAAATTTAGGTTTCATTCTGTTTCCAAGTTCTGCTACAGTCTCCAGTGGGAGCAAAATTAGGCTCTTACTGGATCCTTATCTTTTGTGAGTGGTATTACCCAGCATGGAAGCATTTCATAACTGAGCATGGCAAAACCCTGAACCTGGTTTTGTATTCCTTGTCAGATCACTTGCTCGACAGTTAAGATAGAAGAATTTGTCAGGGTGTTGGTATCTCAGGCTAAGGATCAGATTCGGGGAGGAAAATGTGCATCGGTACTATCATGGTGTTTTATTTTGCATTTGCCCAGCACTGAGAACGTGTCTGCAAGGGCTGGCTTGTCTCTGTCATTAGCAAGCTCCATGTTGCATAGTTTATCTCAAACATTTGTGATATTTTAAAACTGGCATGGGAGTAAGCTTTGAAGAGGTCAGGTGAAAGTTCTTAAAGATGACATTTCTGTATTTCTCATCTAGTTACTGAGGGAGCATCCAGAGAGTAGGACTATTGCCACAGCCCAGTGGATTCCTTTGCCAAAACGGAGTGAGCACTGGGGTTCTCAGCCCTGCCTCCACTAGTACTTCTGCAGGTGCGTCATTATGCAGTTCTGTGTGATTCTCCAACTGGGGAATCTCATGCTGTAGCTATGCTTTATACTTTCCTGGAGAGGAGTATGCATCTGTTTGCAATGGCTACTGACTTGCCTCAGGAGCCACAGTATGTGTGCCTAGGCAAAAACAGCAAAAAGTTTTTCTAGAGGAATACTTCTGTAATTGGGAGACCTCAGTGCTTTGTAAGGAGGGGTCATTCTCACCAGTTCAGGTACAGGCAAGCTCAGGCACAAAACAGTGAATCAGCTCTAGTGACATATCTAGGAGCAGCAACCTCATTAGTGCCGAGTCTACTAAAAAAGTCAAATATTGTCAATCTGGTGTTTGCACTGTGCATAAGAAACTACTTTATTATTGTACAGCTTTTTTATAAAGAGAGATGCTGCTTTAAATCAGGTGTATTTTGGAAGGGAGATGATTTCTCAGTAGTTTTAGAGGAGAGAATATCAGGCTTCTTTCTGCCAACCAAAAAACAGATGAACAGCAACCCTGTTTTATACTGACCTCCAAAAGCAGCAGAGATGACAAATGCCACAATTTTCCAGTATGTTGCTTCATCAAGAAAGTATTTTAAAGTGTGGTGTAATTGCTCTATGTGAGAATGAACTGGTGGCCCTGTTCATTTGTCCCCCGTCACCATCATCCTGATTTGCAGTGAGCAACAGGGTTATTCACATGCTTAGATTACACACATGCTTCGGTGCTCTGCTGGATCAAGGCCTAATTGACACCCTAATTGACAGACTCAGTTGAGAGACTGAAGACTAAATTGGGCTTGGAAGCTGAAACATGATGTATGTTTTTACCCTCAGAGGTGGTTTGTCCAGGCTGTGTTTGAGATGTGTTACCAAATAACGTGTTCCACCTTCTGCTGTAGCTTTTGTTGCGTTTCTTTTGTGGCCAGATAGAGGACTTCAGTTGCTGGGCAAAAAAACCAAATAAATATGTTAGTCCAGACTAATGACATGTTGAATGCTAAACTGAAACAAACAATTTTATCTTTGGTCTTTCTAAAAGAACAAGTTTGTTAAAAGAAATAGTAATAGCCGTTTATTCAAAACCAGTTGATTAAATGAAAGTGTAACTAATTGTTAGATGTTTGTTTCATGTAGACTCAAAGGTAGAATCACAACAGAAGTAATTAGGGTAATTATTAAGGTCTGTATTTAATTCAAACCCTCAGAGAATATTGCATATTCATTCAAGTGAGCTATATTTCCTATTAAAAAGATAGCAGTTTCTCAAAGCTTTCATTTACAGGTATGTTTTTGGTAGTGTCATTTTATATGGTATCATGTCATCTTGCTCTCTTTCTACTGTGACAGTGTTTGTTATTCATAATGATGGCAATCAAAGGGGAAATGTTACTAGTAATTTCTGTGTGCACTTTTAACCCCCCCAATATTTGTAACAGTCATTTACCTAAGGCATTTGAGAATTTGAAGATAGGGGCATTAAGATGAACTTGCCTTGATCTCTTGGCAGAATGTACCATGTACATTAAGATACTAAAGCCAGGCATTTTTATATTGTCCTAAAAAAAATGCAGTGAGACATTATTTATAGAATAACTGAAAAATTGAGGCAGTACTTGTACTCTTTTACTGACAATGAAGAAAAATCTAGCTCTGTTTCATATGTTATTTTCTTCTTTTTAAGACTAGTCTTTATAAAATGCAAAGAAAATCTACAAAAGAAAGTTCAGGAGCGTTTACTGTGGAGAGGTTCTCAAAGAGCTGTTTCAGACTGTAGACTGAAGATGAATTTGTATCAGAGCATTTTGGGGAAAAAAAAAGCAAAAAAAAAGCTTCACGGACCCAGTTCTTACATGTTACTAATCATGAGCACACAGAGTGACAGGATGCCTTGCAGTATTTGTTGCTGGCAGATGACACACACCATCTTTACAGGGCAATTGAACTGGTAGTCTCCTCCTGGATGGATTTAATGCTTGGATTTAAATCCAGATTCTTGTCTCAGTAAAGCCAGGTGTTTCTCTTGAATTCTTAAAATGCAAAACTGTGTTGATCAGACAGAAAACAATGTTGCTTGCTGAATTAGTAAGTACTATGTTTTCCCCTTGTGTTTAGATCCTTCTGTAACACTCAAACAGTATGCACCGAGTATGTGTATTCGACAGAAACAAACACAAATCAGACCAAAGTTATCTCAGCCAGATTCCTTAGACCATACCACTCAAATTATAAACTACTGGAATATTGTTAGTGCCATTGTTTAACTGGATACATAAAACACTAAAAATGGCAATGACAACAGATTTGTATTGCCCTTTTCTATTACTGTAAAAGTGCAGTAGTGGTGATAGTAATACCTAATTAACCTAATTTACTTGTACAATGGTAGAAGCTTAAGACCTTAGTATGGAGCTGGTTATAATGGTCTCATGATGGTCTGCCTTTCTAAGGTACAAACAATTAGTGCAGTGTGGAGCTGACCAAACAACTAAATGGAGAGAAAAAAGTTGATACAATTATTAAAAAGGAGTGAACACGGGTTATAGGTAGTAGCATTACGATTAGTATAATTACAGCTCTGCAGTTAAAGTCATATCTGCATATTCGTTATAGTTCACATTTTACCCCCTTGGACATAAAATTTGGTTTTGCACCAAATGTGATATCCCTTCTTATTTGCGACCATTTAAGTGCGCGTTGTTAAATGAGAAATAATGCAGGCTCATTACTGAACCACTGGGGACTACTGAGATAGCATAGGTGTCTGCTAGAAGACAGAAAACAAGGGGTTGCTCACTGATGAAACCTTTTGGCCAAATGACTGCATTGTGCTTCTGTGTTAGGACTCAGCATTTCATTGCTTGTCCATGTTTCCAGAAGCATAGCTAATTAGAGAAAAAAATAAAGCTTCCTTTCTGTCCCACATCCAGCTGAGTTAGATAAGCCTTGCTCTCTCTGCAGTACTCTTCCATCCTCCTGGAAATGTCCTTTCTCTTTAAAACTACAGGAGAGGCAGGTAGGATTAGCTCTGCTGATGTCAGTAGTAGAAGTTTTCCATCTAGACTGTTTCTCCCACCCCTCCTTCCAAAAAGTGCATGCCTTTTCCACATTTAAAATTACCATTGGCTTTATGAAAAGTTGCTGTGAGAAGTTGCAGTGCAGCAGAACTGAATCCCCACATCACCATCTTGCAGTAGAGTCGGGATCTTTATCATACAGCTTTAGAGTGTGCATTTCCTAACCCAGTAGTCCATTACTTTACAAATTTGTATAAAACTGATTTCAGAAGAAAGGCCTCACCTGGCTTATAAGAAAGCCAAACTTGGCCTTCTATGCCATATCACAGCACTGAATTGATATAGTGTCTCACAGAGATTTTACGGAGTTATCTATTAGATCCATTTCTAATGGTAAAGGAGTATTCGGGCAAATCCATAATATAAAATGCCTTTGCCTTCAGGCACTTTTGACATGCATACACTTTAGAGTGGGCAGAGAAAACATTAAAACTTGCTTTAAAAAGGGTGAAATTTTACTGTGTTTAACTGTGCAGAATTACTGTTAACACTTATTTGGCTTTGATTTCCATTATGCACCAGCTTGCACTCAAAGAACGCATGAAGAATTATTTTTTTTCTTTCAAGATTCTTGTCTAATTATTAGCTTCTCCACAGTGTTTTTTGTTGGGATAGACTGTGCCTATGGCTTAGCACATCTGTAACCCCACAGGTAGATTTTTTTCTTGTGCAATACCTCCTATGCAGCAGC
The DNA here is from genome assembly GCF_031877795.1 of Strix aluco. NCBI lineage: Eukaryota > Metazoa > Chordata > Aves > Strigiformes > Strigidae > Strix > Strix aluco. The sequence continues at coordinate 71,768,168 of NC_133932.1, read as the reverse complement.
AATCTGAAAAACTGCCTTGTTAGAGGTCATCAGTTGTGTTATACACATTTTCTCTGCTCCCTCTCTCCACCTCAGTATTAAAATGTATTCAGCTTTTTCCTGTTGTCTGCCGTGATTTTTTATGCTTGCAGAATGGTATGGGAGGGGTGATGATGAACACTTCTCTTCCCTGCTGCCTTCCTGTGTGCTATATGGAAAACAAACAGGAGGGTTAAGACCGTATTTCTCACTTGCCAGTAGCTGAGTCCTGGATTCCGTTGCTGAAACTGAATGTAACAGGGTACATGATGAGTGTTTATTTCTTAGCATGGAGAGCTGCAACAACACAACACCTTGATTAAGAAATGCCACTAAAAGCCAGGAGAGTTAGATTTTATTCCAATCTCTAACTTTATTTTCCATTTAACCTGGATGAGAGTTCTGAAATGTAGCTGTTGGTTGGTTTAGAAATCTCACCAACTCAAATGAGTGTGTTGGGATGGGTGTTCTGGTGAGTTCTGTTGCCAAGCTATCTGAGTGTAGCTGCTGCTTATGTTAGCCAGTGTTCATAAACCAATTCCCCAAACAAAATATACTTTATTAAAGATGGTTTTGTTGGTATAAATGTGTCTGTGTGTAGAACCAAAATCCCATTCCAGAAAAAAATGTGTCTACCATGTACTATAAAATGTATGGTAGCATCCATCTTCTGAAAATGGGTAGTCTCTATCCAGTGACACAGTGCAAGCACCTGTGAACCTGTAGACCTCGCTTTGGAAAGTGTCAGAGGTCTCAAATTCCCACCCCTCAGCAATCTCTGTTTCATCAGCCTGTCCTGAGACTAAATTAATTGTTTTTAACATAGCATGCAAGTATTTAATTGTAAGACTCTACATTAGTATTGGTCAAAATTTCCCCAAATTTACAGTTTTCAAAAGTTTGCAATTAAAATTCCATTTTTATTACAAACCTTTTAAAACTTGTAATGACAAATACAATGTTTTTGGCACACCTACTGATTGGAGCATTTTTATAATCGAAAAAATGGAACATGCTGGCATTTTTCAAAATATCAAGGTAATACTTAGAAAATTTTCTGTGGCATATTTTTAACATTTTTTATAATAATTGTTTAAGGTAGCTCATATTGTTTACCTATATTATGGGCAATTTTTAAAAAACTTGAAAGATGAAAATCAGATTAGAGATAAAAGGTTTGAAGCTACAGGAAGTCAAATGGTAAGAATAATGATCAACATAATGTATAGAGGTGTATGTGTGTAAGGCAGTATAGAGCAGAGGAACACATACAGTAGAAATGTAGAGGTTTGTTGGAATAAAGTCAGTGAGAAGAAGAAAATTACACAAAGGTGGGAAATGATGCAGGGAAAGCAAAAAGGGACAAAAAGGGTGTTTTGAAAAATGGGCAGTAAGGGTATGATTGGGAGCTGAAGGGATAAAAGAAGGTTAAAGATCAGAAAATAGTATGTCTGGTGCATGGCAAAATATGGAAAGAAATGGGAATCCAGATTTCCTAGCTTGATTCTCAACCATGTTACATTCTATTAAATCATCATAATCATCTTTGTGTAAGTCAACAACACCAAGAAGCTTGATCACTGGAACACCTGCTGCTTGTCTAGGAAGGGAAAGTGTTGAACTAAGCATCCCTTGGAACTTTTGATGCATCTGCAATTCAGGGAACTGAAAAAGAGTTCTCACTGACATTTGCTTCGGTAGCTATCCCTGGTCATTGTGAAGAAGAAACCCAAAAAGTCCAAGGAGTTTCCCTGTGACTTCCCATTGAGATCAGACCTGAATCCTGCTTAGAGGAAGATGAGACAAGGAAAGGCCATTAAACCTTACAATTAATTAGGCCATGTCTTTATTACCAGACTCTGAAGTGTTCTCAGGTTCTTGGGTTTCATCTGCGTGCTGGCCATGTCCTGACTCCATCCTGGAATACAACCAGACGTGCACCAAACTTTATCTTTACCCTCTGCATCCAGGTTTCAATTCAGCTAGATGACCATGGCCTGTCTAGTTGGTAGGGGGCTGTCACTCCAGGGCTTATGCCAATAGGTATGTAAAACACAGCCTTAAGCAAAGACAAAAAGTCAGATCCCTACAACCTTAGGAGTTGCTTTTTTGAGGAAGGACTGCGAAGTACTGGCAATTTCTAATAGTTGCATGATGTCTCTTAGGACATGATGCTGGTTTCACTGCCATCAGACAATTAATTCAGCTACTTATATGGATCTAAATTTCAACTAGTAGTATAGCAGCAAGGGTTTGTGCATTTTTCAAGTTGGTATGGGCAAGATCCTGATTTAATTAATTTATCTCAGTATCTTGTGACAAAAATTACAGCAGGATACCTGTTTTTCCCTGCTTCAAATATGATTTATACATAAGGCCATAGCGGGGTCTAGTGGTAAACAAAATGTAGTATTAACATTTTTTAAAGTATTTTTGGTGGGACTTATTGGGTTAAAAAAAAAAAAGATACTCTTAATTCAAACAGGGTCTATGTCATACTGGAGGTTTCAAAATATGAGTGTCAGTATGGTATATGTCAGAATCCTCCTCATCCTCCTTTCCTGTCTGTGTTGAGTGTGCATTCCTGAACAGAGCCAGTAATAGTGCTGTGTGTGTTGGCTGGAGGCTGAGGATAAAGGGTTTCTCTTATATCCACAAAGCATTGTCAGCATGGAGATAGTGTTCCAGGTGAATGTACACTGAAAGCAATCCTGAGCTCTAAATTATTTAGCATAGTAAAGATTTTTGCAACAAAACTTCAAATGCTGGTAAAGCTTAAACGAGAGTGTGGAAGTCTTATTTCCTTTACAAAAGTAGGACTAAAATAATGAATATAATTAATATGTTGAAAAAAACAATGGTAATGAATCACTAAGATGACTTTTGCCATTTAAAGGACCTTTTTGCTAGTGAACGATTACCAAAATTATACGTATTCTTTGGCAACTTATTCAGTAACAATGTTGGAGGCACACAATGCTAATCAGATCTGTCCATTGCTACCTTTTTAAAAGATCACATACATTCACATTCCATGGGATACTCTATCTAAAATAATGCTGTGCAATTAACAGCAAATAAAATGCCCACATAACAATTCCCATGCAGCCTTAAATTCTTAACAGTATTTTCTAAGGTGAGCAGAGACTCCTGGGACTGTGTACTGCAACCTTCTGTATAATATGGCCACAAAACCTCCCTAGCAATTGCTGGTTTCATTCCAGTGACATATTGTTGAACCTGCTACACACATACAAATTTTATATATATATGTATATATGTATATATGTACATAAAGATCTCCTACAAATTTACCCAATTTTGAGTTTAAAACTCCAGGCTGTGTCCTAAAGTGAGGTAGCACATATAGCATCATCACTGGGGTCATATAGTGAATCTTTAACTCAATTATTGATGATAATAATGAGAGTAAATATTATGGCTTATTAGGTGTGTAGGCCTAACAGAAACAACACCACTCAGCCTCTACTCATGTTTGCCATTTTCAGTCCCCCAAAAGAGAAAACGTGAATTAAAACTGATGAGAAATGCATTCATTGGGGTATATGTCACACAGCTGCAATAGGGATAATTGGAAGCTTAAGCCCTAATCCTGCAATCACTTAAGCGGTGCTTAACTTCAGTGCATGCAGGTTGACTCAAATGCAATTACTCATTTTTTCAAAAGTGCACTTGCTAAAGCATATGATAGAGAGGGACAGAAATGGGGCTTTATTTAGCAATGAACTGCTGAAACTCCTTGCAAGGAAACAGACCTGTAGAATTGCAGTTGACTCTACCACATTTTGACATACCACATGAGCATGTGTACACAGTATTCACTTCTCCAGTATTTCTCAAGGATGTTGAAATTATTGATGGAGTAATGTATTTGTGTTCAAAAGAGAACAATATAAACAGAAAATTAGAAATCATGTAGAAAATAGTGGTATGTTTAAGCTAATCTGTATGCGTGCACCTGTAGTATAGTGATTTGTCAGTGAAGGATGTGTTGGATGGATGTAGCTATCAGTGTTTGTGCCTGTCATGAACTCACCCTCAGCAAGCTCTGAGTTTTTTAATGTTATGATATTATTTAATTTTATTCTTTTAATCTTAAAGAGCAGCCTGAGATCAGTAAGGGGATAGTTTTATCTTAATCATCACTCCTTTCTTCATAAACAACCTTCTGGTTCAGCCTTCTGGTAACTCCAGTGATGATTTTTTGATGCATGAGGACAATGGAGTGAAGTAGTTTCACCTTAAATACTATAGTACTATAATACTATATTATGAAGTAGTTTCACTTAAATACTAATTAACTGGTAGTCTGGTTATATTAATATCAGAAGGGCATATTATTGTTTCTGCCTTTTTAGAAGTTGGGAAAACATCACAGTAGATCTTGGAGTGAGGCTGCATTTTTCTTCTTTTACTCTCTAGTGACAGTGTAACATTGACAAGAATGTTGCTGGGCTTTTTTAGAAAGATCTATTTGAAGATATTTTTCTTAGCTCAACTCTGATCAACAGAATTGGCAGTTTCAGATACACTAATTTTTCCTAGTGGGAAGCTCTTAACCAACATTACTTCTTCCAGGAAAATACTGATGGAATTTTTTAAGCATTTATCTTCCATGTATGTTAAAAGGTTTTCAGTGCATTTTGTATGTAATGTATGTAAAACATTTTAGTAGTTGAGAATTGTTCTAATTCAGTGAACTTTTGACTACCTCTGATAGAAAATACGAATTTTATATCCTTTTGAAATACGAGGGAAATTATCTTGGGTTTGTTTTCTTTATTTCTGTACCTGGGATGCCAGAGGAAGTATGTCAGGGTTAAGACTTGGATGCAGAGAAAGCTTGTTGATTGAGAGATGGGTAGGAAGGAAAAGCAGTTTCACCCGACTTGTACTTTGAGACCTGGAGGTGTTTCTCTGGTTCTGTATCTGGATGCACCTTCTGGCTGTATCTCACTCCTTGGGGTAGATGAGAAAGTGTCACATTTGATGTGAGGTTATGTATTTCTCCTGTTGATCTCAAATGGCAAAGTGTGACATTGACACGAATGTTACTGTTGGGGTTTTTTTAAACAGGTATTTAGGGAGATTTGTCTTAGCTCATATCAGTAACTCATCCCCGACACATCCCAGTTTTCACTGGAAGGAAGGACAGGCATGCAGCTGGCTGGAAGTTGCTGTGTGGTCTGGCCAGGCCTCTATCTGGATGACTTGAGAGCACCAGAGCTGTATGGTACGGTGTGGAGCATGCATCCCAACAGCTAGACAAAGCCCGTGAGTGCACAAGTGAGACACTGCTCTTTTTTTGTGTGGAGTCTCCACAGGGTGAGACAGTTTTTACACACCTTGAAAAGAAGCTTAGAGCATGCCTATAGGATATACTAGAAAAAGACATGTCAGTCATTATATACTGCCATCTACTTGGGATTCAGGCTACTAAGACTGTTTCTGAGGTATGCACTAGCTAAGGCAAAATACTGGCCTTTGCAGAGTGAGCTATGTGAACAAATGGTCACCGTTCTTGTCCTTTTGAAATTAAAATTATCAGGACTCTTGTGCTTTGCACTGGCTTCAGCAGTTCTGTTGTGCATTGTCTACTTGGAAAATACCTTTTTCAGACTTAGGTGGGTTTTTGACATATCCCTTCCTGCTCCCAAATCATTCAAGAGGGCAGTTAAGAGCTACATGAGCCGTTTCCAGACCTGGGACCTTCTCAGAATGTCTAGGGAGCTTTGTGGTCTGAAACAGAGCTTGATTTTGCAGTGTCATCTACCAGGTGGTGTTTGAGGGCAGGCAAAGGGGCAGCATCAGGAGCTCTTCTCTTTGGTGAGAAGCCTGCAGGGCAGAGCTGGCAGGCACAGGTTCCCTCTACTGCCAGTGGACAGAAATAGGCACGCTTGTAGCACATCAGCTATCCAAATGGGTTTAAACGTCCAGTCAGGTTTTGAGTATCTCCAAGGATGAAGACTGCACAACCTCTCTGGACTATCCACTAAGGATGAGCTGAATTGTGCTCTTAGGAGTATCTGTTACCCTCCAATGAACATAAAGGAAACCTAGACGATCATTCAGATGGAGGCATGTGATTTAGGTGTAATAAAGCCTGCCCCTATTCATCACTTACAATAAGATTCAGGCAGAGATGGCCTGAATTTGACTCTCGTCATATTCCTTTTCCTTTTCCTTGCCTTTACCTGTCCTTTATTCAGAGGTAACTTTAAGAATGTGTATAATACACTGCATTACTTTCCAGCCAAAAATAAATACCAAAAATTGAATTAACCAGTCTGGGGTAACCATGAGCTTTTACCTAAAACATGGAATAATTTTTTTAAACTTGAAAATGGGTAACCTGCTTTTTCTTCTTTGCTACTCCAATTTTCCATACCATGGTAACAGGTTAATTATTTACATCTAACTGCTGTTCCTTTCAAGGGAGACATTTTTCAGGCAACAAAAATATGTGTTTATTGTGTAGCATATGCACTGTAAGTTCAATATCGTGCATATGATGCCAGCCCAGCTGCACAGAGCACGGGACTGGTGCACTAGGAGTTTTTCTCGGACGGTAGTAGCTCTCAGTGGGAGAGTCATGACAGCAAAGAGGATGCACCTAAGAAGATAGAGGAATGGTAGTCCCAGTATGCTGTTCTGTACTGCATGGCGTGGCAGGGTTTGTCCCCTTCTAGTGCACAAAGAAGGTAAAAGTTTTCCTAGTACAAGAGCTAAAAGGTGTTTTTCTTCCATATGGTGTGGGCCTGTGTTTTGCCAAGTTGGAGTCGCCAGGTTGCTTGCTTTCATTTGTCTGAGTCTAGCAGAAGTACTTGCATTAAATGTTCTTCTAAAATGCAAGCATAAAGAGTTAATGTGACATACTGTTATATGCATACCTTTATTAATATACATAAAGTTATGACATAGGCTTATGCATGTAAGAAATTGCTTAGGCATTTAATGTAATAGTAACACACATTGAAAGGCCCATAAATAGCTGGTGATGTTAGTGTACCTGGAAATCTGGTGCACAATTCCTCTATGACAGTATCTGTTACACGTATTCTTTGTTCAGCTTGTTTGTCCAAGATTGACATCTTTGTAAATATTGCATGGAGTAGTTTGAATTACTTGCTGTTTGTGTTTGTTTCTGTTGCATTACAAATAGCTTCATGCTCCTTAAATGAACTTGGCATAGTTTCATGTGAGCTAAGATCTAATAGCTTTTGTCTTTTAGTTAGGGGCATAACTGTAGAGTTTCTGTCATGACGGTTCTGAAATTTAATGAAATAGATTTGTATCCAAAAAGATCTTCTGAAAACTTTTAGGAACATGTGATCAAAATGTTTGATATTGGTGTCAGTATAGTGTGTGTGTATACATACATATATATGCACATACACTGTATATGAACACAAAGATATAGATATGTGAATATTCATGCATATAGTGACTTGCTGATCTAAAAATCTTCAAGATTACTTGAATATAGTGATGTTTGAATCCTGGAATTATATCTTGTCACGAACAGGAAATACGATCACTCCTAATGGGAATTCTTTCCTTCATGAGATTGTATTTGTATGTGAAGGAGTGTATCTAATACTTTTTCAGGTCAAGCAAACAAAGGTAGTACTGTTATAATTACTTTGTTTTCACTGAAAAGGGACATAAAAGGAGCAAGGATACTTGCCAAACTAATATTGGAAGTCTGTAGAAATTAAATCTGATTCAACCATGGACGCATTGTATATTTACCTGATGAGGGAGGGAAATTTTCACACTTGTTGCTCAAGTAGATACGTGAGTTTAGGATTTGTTTTCTTTCTTTTTTTCTGTTTTTTTACCTAGATTTTAATTTAGATGAAGAGGAATGGGAGTGTCTTTGTGGTGTCTGTGTAGTGTATTGATTTCAATGTTGTACTTTAAAGGGCTAATTTACCATGTGTATCTTATCTATATGAGTATGTCCTTCATGTCCAGTCTAATAAATGTTAAGTTCCTGGGTTTTTTTAGTGGGACTGGGATGAATCAATCTTTTTTTATCCACAGGGCATTCTTCTCTGCATCACAAAGTTGCCCTTTTACCTGTTCAGTGTAATTTAACCTGAGTCAGGCAATCAGTTGAATCTATATCTGAAAACAAACAAATCTAAGAAATAAATGCTTCCCTCATCCCCAGGGATTTAAGATTTTCCAGCACAGTCATATGATACAGTGTAATAAAGCTCCAAAAAGGAAAGTAAGTAAGAGAATTCATTCCGTCCTCAGTCCTCACAAACTGACTAGATTCTTAAAACCAGTTTGGTGAATGTCTGCCCAATGAAGTTGCCTTTTTTGTCTATCTGCCTGTGTTTGATAGTTCTCCAAATCTTATTTCTGCCTCCAGTTACACCGATCTTGATTAATTTGAGGTATAGAAGACAGTAGAGTAAATCTCAAGTTCTTCACTCTCCTGTGACCACACTCTTAAGCCTCAAAGTGCAGCATGGCCAATAAACAGGCTGGTATCTCTGAACTTCCAGTTTCGGCCAAACACAGAGAAACTTTTGACTCTTATTCTTCATAAAAGACTTATTTTTAGTATATGCCAGAAGTCTCTTAGAAAAAATGTGCTTGAAAAGGTGATACTAGCCTTATTTCTAGACAAAATTGCTGCAAATCCCAATCACTTTCCTTTTGACTTTAACATAGTTGTAGTTACTCTTCTGAATTAGTCATGCTCAATGAAGCACGTCTAAGTAAATATGTCATCTTAAACTTTGAAAATCTTAACCATTACTAATTTCTGGGCTTGGGAATGGGGAAGGGTTACCTATGGATTTCTTTGAATTTCAGTCAGGTCTGACATTCAAGTTTATGCTGGTATTTGTAGCAATAACAACAATAGCAATTAGAGTTCAACAGATTTCATCCATAGGTGCCACATTTACATTTCAAGGGTAATGCATAGTGAATGCATTTTATATAGTCACTCCTCAGTGAAAACAGCAGTGGTGGTGGCAGTATTAAAGTGGTTAGTAAGGATGCCTCTGCCCAGGCCACCACATAGCAACCACTATGTTTCTAAGGACAAATAGCTCTTGCCTGCCCTAAGCAACTGGATGAGAACATCAAAACATGCCTTGTGAGAGACCTCTAATACCCATTAGTGTTAGCAACTGTTACCTCAATCATGAATGACACAGCCCTAATTATTAAGGTAATTAGAAGTTATAACACTGGCAATATTAAAGGGAGAACTTCTAAAGCCCATTAACAATGTTACTTTAAGTGATCTGGCTGTGAACTGTTCAAATCTCTAATTACATTATACATCTGTCCTAAAGGGTGATGTAATTAAGTGATGGGAGAGGGAATGAATATATAGTGACTACTGTGCTATACTTTGTAAGTACTATTTTTGCATAAACCAGCCTCAATAATGTCATTATGTCATTTAAGGGTGGGGTTTTTTGCTCAACTGTATACTATGTAGCTAAAAAATACTTCTCCTCAGAATATATAAAAATGATATACCATGGTTTACTATAATGGTATTATCTAACTTAGGTTGGATTGGCTATGTTATTCATGCATGACAAAGCCATCAATGAATACTCATGCCAATTTAAACAGCACTACACTTTCATGTCACCCTTTACCAGCATAAGTGGGTAAATATCCTGTATATCCTACATGGAGGAAAACTATTTTAAATATTTCAAAAGAAAATACATAAAATGTTACAAAAATGGATCAAATTTGTCAAAAGTTAACAACAGTTATGCTTGAGTAAGAACAGAGGACAGACATCTGCATTTTGGCCTTTAGGTGTTTTTTTGCTGATTAAGAATACCAATTAAACTCGGACACCAGAGTGAAAAGAGTAGGCGTATTTTACTGGTGATAACTAAATAATGTAACAGAGTAATACAGAAAACATGCAGTAAGAAAAGACAGAATAATGCACTTAAAGCAAACAAATAGGAAAATACAGGGTAATGCATCAAATCATTACTACATGAGAGAGAAAATAGTGATTAAGAAAGATACATCACCACTTGCATACGTTACCATCATCCAGATCCGCAGACGCTGGGGAGCCCCGGTTACAGCGAGGATTTGGAGAGCCTGTCCCGGCAAGTGGGAAATCCTACGCGATGCATCCATCCATAGGTGAGGCTTCCAAAGTCGCTGCAAGCGGGTCCAGCCTTATATACTAGAAATCAGCAAGCCAGAATAGCTGGCACCTTTGTTTTGAGCGGAAAATTTCTGGTTTCATTCTCCTGTTGGATTCCACACAAAGCCCGGCCAGGGCTCGGGGAGGAAGTCCAAGGGAGTTTCTAACAAGGCCAAATACTTGGGTTCTCAGCCTTGAACAAGGCTAAACAAGGGAAGTTGGATACATTCTCTCAGCATTTCATCCTCACTACTGATTATATTCTGTCTAAGCTACATCTTTCACTAGTGAGCTTACATACTTTGTTAATGATTACATACTAAGTTAGCAACTTCGGCTTGGGGCCTGTTGTTCAGGCTGCAGTATTTCAACGCTTTAGCACTTTTTACATCAGCATAAGTGGGTTGTTGTAACCTAGTACAATACCTACTAGCACAATGGTTATCAGTTGTAAAATATACGGGATTCATCTGTAGGTCAACTCTGGCTTGGGCCTGTTGTCCAAGCCTTAGCACTTCAGGTGTTCACATAATGAATTTTTATTGAGGACTGGAGAGCAGATGAATCTTGGCACCAGCCCCTTCTTTTCAGATTGGAGGGAAAGGTGGAAGAAAATGGGGATATAGTGAAAAACAGAGTTGGATGGGTGGTGGACACTATAATTCTCCAGTTATCTTTGGTGAATTATCAAAATTGCTTTTCATGAAGTACAAAAAGTAGAATGGAACAGATTAACATTTTCCCATATTCAGTAAAATATTCATTATTTCAGCAAAGAGGAACAAAATAAATTCCCCTTTTTCCAGTTCTTTTTATTAAGAAATTGGCTATTTTTTCTAAGCATGAAAACTCCAAGTCCTAAAAGACAGTGGGATCCAGGTGCTGGAGTTTGGTTTTGTGGTTCTTTTGCATCAGCCTTCACCAAACCCTCACCATTTGTATGTATATGCAGCCACAGTAGCAAGGTTTGTTGCCCAATTAGGTGGTTAAATTTTAAAAATATTTCTTCTAGATTCAGTGAAAGTAGAAAAGGTCCATATGCAACAAAGCAAATTAAAATCCAAGCTCTTTTTTCTGCTCATCTTTTCACATTTGATATCCAATCATGAGCTGAGAAATCTATTTTTCATATTTTTAGAGACGATTAGTGGATGAACCTTGCACCTGTACTCGAAATTCTATGGGGTGGCCGAAGTGAGGCGAATTTGCATTGCATACTCAAGCAAATATCACAAGGTCTGTCTGTCACTTTGGTGTGTGGGTGTCCTGGTTTCAGCTGTGACTGAGTTCATTTTCTTCCTAGTAGCTGGTACAGTGCCGTGTCTTGGATTCAGTGTGAGAATAATTTTGATAACACACTGATGTTCTAGTTGTTACTAAGTAGTGCTTATCCTAAGTTAAGGATTCTTCCGTTTGCCACGCGCTGCCAGCAAGGAGGTGCACAAGAAGCTGGGAGGGAGCATGTCCAGGACAGCTGACCCGAACTAGCCAAAGGGATATTCCATATCATAGAGCATCATGCTCCGTATATAAGCTGGCGAGAGTTGGCTGGGAGGGGTGGATTGCTGCTTGGGCATCAGTCAGCGGGTGGTGAGCAGTTGCATCATGCATCACTTGTCTTTTCTTGGGTTTTATTTCTCTCTCTTTTTCCTATATTCCTTTTTATTGCTACTACTATTATTATTGTTGTTCTTGTTACTGTATTTTATTCTGTTTTAGCTATTAAACGGTTCTTAAGCCACAAGTTTTACTTTTTTTTTTTTTATTCACTCCCCCATCTGACTGGGAAGGGGGAGGAGTGAGCGAGCAGCTGTGTGATGCTTAGTTGCTGGCTGGGGTTAAACCATGACAGTGGGGACATTGACCCACATTCAGCCCTGTGTGAATGCTCCCCTGCTTCCAAAGGCACATAGAATCACAGAATCATAGAATGGTTTGGATTGGAAGAGACTTTTAAAGACCATCTAGTTCCAACCCCCCCTGCCATGGGCAGGGACACCTTCCACTAGACCAGGTTGCTCAAAGCCCCGTCCAACCTGACCTTGAACACTTCCAGGGAGGGAGCAGCCACAGCTTCTCTGGGCAGTCTCTTCTGGTGTCTCACCACCCTCACAGTAAAGAATTTCTTCCTTACAGCTAATTTAAATCTGCCCTCTTTCAGTTTAAAAGAGTTGCCCCTTGTCCTGTCACTTCAGGCCTTGGTAAAAAGTCTCTCCATCTTTCTTATAAGGCCCCTTTATGTACTGAAAGTGTCCCTGGAGCCTTCTCTTCTCCAGGCTGAACAACCCCAACTCTCAGACTTTCTTCAAAGGAGAGGTGTTCCAGCCCTCTGACCATTTTTGTAGCCCTCTTCTGCACCTGCTCTAACAGATCCATGTCTTTCTTGTGTTGAGGACCCCAGAACTGGACACAGTATTCCAGGTGGGGTCTCACAAGAGCAGGGTAGAGGGGAGAGAATCACCTCCCTCAAGCAGCTGGTCACATTTCTTTGGATGGAGCCCAGGATACAGTTGGCTTTCTGGGCTGCAAGCACACATTGCCAGCTCATGTTCAATTTTCCATTTAATGCCATCATTTAATTCAGAGCTGCTGTGTGTGTAAGCATTACCTGAAAATAAGATGTTTCTGTTCCTACACAGACAGTTTTCAAAGCAAGGCAAGTTCCTTGATGAACATGCAGCTATATCTTTCAGTACTCACCATGGTGTGCCCCAGACTCTTAAATATTTGAGCATATCTACAGGCCACTGTCAACAGCCATTGCATATCCCTGCAGAGTGGAAACAGCAGTAGGGGACAGGGCTTGGGTGCACCCTAATATCCCCTAGTATGAAACTGGATATTGCCAGAGCACACACCCAGACCAAGAGCCAGGAAGTAACTGCTCAATGCATTAGCATAGATATAATTTTTGTCTTTCACACCTTGGCTTTCCAGCTAAGAAGAAGCCTAAATTTTGGAGACACACAACTGGAAAGTATTTGTTGGAGATTACGGCTGAGACAGGCCATTGTTGAGTCAGGGAAGTTCCTTCATCATATTTTGTGTTCCAGTTTGTGTCTTCCACCTGGTCCACTAAGTTGTGGCCAATGACTGATTAGTTTGGCAGTGAGCAGGGAGATGACAGATGCATCTCTGTCCAGTTTATAAGCAATTTGGGAGCTGGTTGGGGGAGTACTAGCTGAGAAAGTTCCTCACTGTGAATCCAGGTTCTGAGGTCAGCTGCACTCTTGGGTAAGAAAGACATCAGTTGTTTTTGTAAAAACAACATAGATAGATGGAGTGAAAAACTGTTAACTCCTGCTGCTGAAAGGTACATCTCTTACATCTGTCCAGATAGTGTTGTTGGGTGCACATATTCCATCAGAACAAGCCACAGACATTGTACATGAATACCTGGCAAGAGAGAAGGACTTAAATCATTGATACTGATCTGGAATTGGGAGAGAAGGGAAAGGAAACCAAGGAGTGAGGTCAAAAGACATAAAAAAAGAGTTAAATATGAGTTCTCAGTGGAAGAATGAAGTCCAGAGTTGAACAGGAAAGAATGGTCAGCCTGCAGTTTTGTAGATCTTTCTAGCACTTTTCATTACAGAAGTTTTTCCCTTGATGTAAGGTTTATTTGCTAATCAAGACAGGCAGTGTGTCACCAGAGCTCTGTTCTGAGAGGAGCATGGTATTAGCAGAAACAGGTCCTGATATTTGTTTGAAGGGCAGTGATCCTGCAGAGTCTGACAAGCGTTCATCAACCTGCCAGAAAAAAACTACAACCAGTGATATATGTGATGCGTATATGTGATTGGGGGGTTCTTTTTCAGGGTGCCAGTAATCACCAAGTTAAATCTGTAGCTAAACTTACAACTGAAGGAGTTGGACATGCCATTTCATTTCCCCTTTTTCTTGACCTTGTACAAAACCAGATTTTAAAACTTTTTTAACAAAAGACAAAAAGATGTTTTCCTTCTTCAAAGCAGAAAAAAGAAGAGGACAGAGTTTTGCTGTTTAAAAAAAGGTCACTGCTAAGCCATACATGGAAATTGTGTAGCATAATGGGGATCAGGTCCCTCAGAAAACTGACAATGTGGAAATTAAGAATTAAAGTGAACTTTTCAGATAATCTTAGCTTTCATTCTTGCCCTAGCAAAAGAGCTGATGCGCACAGAGGCCCTGGTTGGAAATTATCCCTTGTCAGGAAAGCATTCAAGCAGTTGCTTAAATGTATTCCTAAATGGGATATAGGCTATACACAAGGATAAACTGCACGTTCATAAATGGTATTTATAACATTCCTCTTGACTGCCACTTTATGAAATCACTGGTGTTGCTGGGGTGCAGAAAAAGGTACAATATTGTCCAATGAGCTTGTTTCTTCTTACCGCCTCAAAGCAAGAAACATTTATGGTTGTATTGCATGGTAGTTCCTGCTTCACATGCTAACAGTTTTCTCAAAGCTTTGGAACAGGCATTTGAGAACGTGATCAAGAAACAGTTCAACAACTTGGGAATACTGTTTAAGTCAGCTCTCTGTCAGGGTAAAAAGTCCCTGTAAAGTGACATATTAATACAAGTCTTCACTTGAACTGATACCTCTCTGTTGTCAAGGTGCTTGATGCTGAGCTCTGTTCGCCAGACAATTTCTGGCAGCAGCATTGGTCAAAGGTTAATAGCTGGGCACATGTTTGTCACTCCAGATTTCAGAGCTGAGTATGAGACATACAACTTCATCCTGTAAGGAAAGAAATATTCTCCTCTCAGACACAAAGAACAGACCATTCCTATCTCAGTTTGAAAGCAAAGAGTTATATTCCTAATGTATCAAAAAGAAAGAAGGAGAGTAAGAAGGAAATTTATCTTCTTTGGGGACTTTAACAAGTAATCAATACCTTAGTCAGGATATAGGTAGAGTTGGGTGTAGAGCCCAATCAATAGCAAGAGCAAGGCAAGTCAAAGTCAGGCAACAGAAAAGTAAAGATGTACAAGGCAAGCATCTAGGCAAGAACTGGGATCAGAAGCCAAGCCAAAGGACAGAAAACTGGATACAGTTGTACCAAGTTGAAGGGGAAGACGAGAGGAAGGGCAGAGGAAAGGTCAGAAAGCCAGGGAATTACAATGCGAAGCAGAGCATGGGAAGGGGAGCACGACACAAGAGAAGCTGAAGGTAAAATAAGCAGTTAGTTTGTGATTATTCCTTTGACACACAGGGCAAAGGACCAGCCAAGCTCATCTGGTTGTGTTCATCGGGTCTTTAGGGGGCAGCAAAGTCTGAAAAAGAGGGGCCTGGCAGGTCCCTCTAGCTGGCGCTGAAGCTGAAAGGTCCTCTCTGCTTTTTAGTACTTGGTCAAACATAAGACTTAAAAGATTTCACCCTGCAAACAGAATCATAGAATCACAGAATCATTCCGGTTGGAAAAGACCCTTGGGATCATCGAGTCCAACCATCAGCCCTTCTCTACAGAGTTCTCCCCTACACCATATCCACCAACATCTCATCTAAACAACCCTTAAACACATCCAGGGATGGTGACTCCACCACCTCCCTGGGCAGCCTATTCCACTGTCTGACCACTCTTTCTGTGAAAAATTTTTTTCTAATAACCAGTCTAAACCTCCCCTGTTGCAGTTTAAAGCCATTCCCTCTTGTTCTGTCACTAGTCCTGTGAGAAGAGACCAGCACCAACCTCTCTACGATGTCCGTTCAGGTAGTTGTAGAGAGTGATGAGGTCTCCCCTCAGCCTTCTCTTCCTCAAACTAAACAGTCCCAGCTCCTTCAATCGCTCCTCATAGGATTTGTTCTCCAGGCCCTTCGACATCTTCATTGCCCTCCTCTGCACTCGCTCCAGCACCTCGATATCTCTCTTATATTGAGGTACCCAAAACTGGACACAATACTCCAGGTGTGGCCTCACCAGTGCAGAGTACAGGGGGACTATCACCTCCCTACTTCTGCTGGTCACACTATTCCTAATACAAGCCAGGATGCCGTTGGCTTTCTTGGCCACCTGGGCACACTGCCGGCTCATGTTCAGCTGCTCGTCAATTAGAACCCCCAGATCCTTCTCTTCCAGACAGCATATTTAAATAACTGTTCTGAGACAAGCAAGGAAAGGGCTGAAAAAAACACTCTGTGCCTATGTGCCTATTTTACTCAGCTGCACATGTGGAGATGTGGATGTTGAAATAAGCAGTGTCCTGACCTTGGTCCCCAGACTTCACAGAACATGGCACTCAGAGACATTTGCGTCACTAGTAACTGTATCCTAATGGAAATACACTACAACTGTGGGTATAAAAGAGAGAAAATGGGATGAGATACTTTGCTCTGTTGGTTTGAGGATTGTGAAAGTAGGTTTTCAAGGTTACAGGAAAGGTGATACCTTCAGCAGATGATATAATGATGCATAGAAAGACATATATTCATTAAGTCTATTCAAATTTTTCCGTATTTTAGAATATGTTTTGAAAGAAAAGTCACACCAATAAGTTACATTACAGCAATATTTTGATGATGCTTAATTTGTACTTAAATTGAAGCTTAAAGTTTGGAAATTATATGGTGATGGGAAGGAGACAGCTAGGCTCCCAGGTCTCACTAGAAGTCAAGAGCAGTCAGGTCTTTCATTCTCAGTTGTGTCTTAATCCCCATTGTCTTTCCTGATCCTGAGGCACTGATCCTGAAAGGGGCTCCACATGACCTTATGATTTAAGTTTGTCCTTACCTTCCGTACACATTAGAGTGAAGTGAGTACAGTCCCTAGTTTCATGATTGCTTACCTTTTCTCAAATCTCATAACATAAACAATATTGTTTCTATAAACACCTTTAATAATAGATAGAAATGCTTGAGCATTCTGTTGTCCCTTGTGCTTAAAAGTGGGGAGAAATATGAACATTACAACTGATGTGGGTTTTTTTTTTTAATTGAGGCTTCTTGAAGACACTCAGAACATCGTATTACAAGAGTTTCAAAATGGTCTACTAAAATAAAATACATGCAACACAGGTGTTGATCATGTGACTACTCAGGAGTTGTGTAATAAACTGAAGTCATAACTCTCTTCAGTTTGGAGAAGAGAGGGGGAAGGTGGCAGATGAGTGAAGTTCCACCACAAAGGTGATAGGTAATGCAGAACTGTTCACCAAATCCCACAGTATGAGAAGTAGAGACTACTCATTGAAAATAGTAGGAGTCTGGATTAAAGCAAAGAAGAGTCAATCCTTTTACCCACTGGATAGTGAACTTCCAGAACTTGCTGCCACAAAAGATTGTGGAGGCAGACCCAAAGAGGGTCTTCAAAACAAGAGTCAGAAAAATTCATGGACAGCAAGTCCATAAAGAGGTATAAAAGGACTAGACAGAGAGGTGCTCTCTAAAATCCCTAGTATAACTATTTGCGTGCTAAGGGAGTACAAAAGAAATGGACTGCAAATAATGACTAGACTCACATGCTGTCCCTGAATGACATCTCCTTTTGCTGTTGAGACAAAATACTGGGCTAGATGGACAGCTGGTATAACCCAGTAGCTTCTCATGTTCCCATGAATTTTGCTGCTTGTGACTTTGGGTCACCTCACCAACATGCTATCCGCTAATCCATTCCTTCTGAAGCAGCTTCAGCAGCTCTTTTCCACCATACACTAAGGATTTCTTTGCTGACTGGTCATAGAGTATCTCTTGTTGTGGAACAGTTGCTTGGATGTAGGTGATGAGGTAGCTACATCTCAATCCTGCTCTGTAGTGTACCTCTAAATCCTGCTCTGTACAAATTAAGTGTGAACAGCTTGTCAGAGAGATAAAGACATGGAGAGAAAAAGACCATTTAGACTCAACCTTGGGATAACTATGTTAAACCTGATTTTATTCTGTCACCAAGGGTCTTCATTATCCGTTGTAACTAATTAGCCAGTCCTGTGGTAAGGGGTAATGTACAGACTAACTGGTAGACAGCAATGCATAACATTCCTAGTGGTAAACTGGTTACAAAAGCTGAAATACTGGAGCATTTCTGAAGTTCCAGCAATGGGGGACCGTGGTTGCACTGGGTGGCTTAGGCAGTGGTGCTGTCAATATCTGTGCAAAAGAGGCATCTTCCTGCAAACATTTTTAGACAAATAAACTCCCTTAACAATAGTAGGATAGAAGACTGGTGACTCAGTGGGATTTGTAACAGCAGCATGTGAAATCAGCGCAAAGATGTGAATTCTTAATGTTGTACTTAACTGTTTTGTCCCAGTTCAGATTTTCTCATGTTTTTCATCAGAGTGATTTACTTTGGTCATACATTTCTGGTTAGAAATTATTTTACGTCAGTTAACTGAGAGAATTCAGTTACAGGTCTTCTATAAATTGAACAAAGTCTACAGGAGTGAGCAGGGAATTGCACTCACTGCAAGATGGTGCTTAAGCAGGAATCTGGGACTCAATCCTTGTTTTTCTACCAGTCTAGCAAGTCACTTCAGTACCAGTCTCAGTCCTGCTTGTGTTCTTCAGACAAGAAGAGGGAGATCAGAAGGCAGAAAGTGTGACTAGATGTTACCATTTATTCTTTGGAGGTTGGCTCAGGCCCTTTTCTAATTCAGAATTCAAATTCCTGTGTTCAAATACATGGTTCATGCACCATGTTTCTGTCTCCTGATAGGAAGAGGGAAGGATTTAGGAAGAAATGCACTTCTGCTTACTAAGAACTTACTTCTAGTGAATATTCTGCAATATATATTTAAACAGTCCTGTTTGGTTAATATTCCTACCAATAAACTTAATTATTTGAGCATTTTTAGAAGAAAAAATATATAAGGCTAGAAACATATCAAAATGAAGATCGCTTAAAACATTAATATTTGTGGGCATCTTCTTTAGATATGGTGTTTAGTTTTCATTATTACCCCATTCTTGTCAAGCATACAAAGTCTGGGACTACAAACTTTGAAAAGAGAAAAGCTTCCTGTTAAAGCGACGTCTGTAGGATGGAGCCCACGGTCTGGTGTACTTTACAGGCAGATGTGCACTGATGGAGCAGTCTGCACAGTGTATTGTGGCCACTTTCATCTAGTGAGTCAAAATCTTTGATTTATGTGACTCCGACTCCCATTTTTTTATTAAATAGGGTTTTGTGATATCCAGCACAATGTAAACTATTTCTTAGAGCTGCAGTAAAAGCATCTTGAACTACTTAATGTAGATATTGTCCTTGTACGTTTTATTTTATTAGAATTTTATATAAGTTTAATATTAAACATTTATCAGAACACTATACAGTTTACATAAAAAGTATATCCTCTTACTAAGACCTCCATTCACCTGAAGAGTTCTGATAACATGTATAAACCACTCAAGTTCCAATTTTGTTTGGTTATTACAATATCAGATCCTCAGTTGAACCAAACCTGCTTCTGCATTATCCCATATTAAATTTTTAAGCTTCCATCTTAATATTGTTCCTTCTTACTATTCATCAAGTAGATAACTGAAAAAAATGTTCCCATTTTTATTGTGATTTATATGCACTGTAAATACTTCAATCCATTTTCTCTTAAAGTTTCCTGAAATACTAAGTTAAAAGCCAATTGAAATTCGCTCACTGAAGGCACACTGTTGAACTGCCTCAGCTTTCTCTCTAACCCATGTGTTGCTTTTCTTTTAAATCACTGCACCAAACTTTGTTAGGGCTCATCTGCGAGTGCTACGCACAATAAACTGGCAAATCCCAGAAAAGTAAGGAAAGAATCATCTGATGAAGCACAGCAATTTCTCTTCTTGCTCAAGATCACTTAACCATTCCCCTTGCTACCATACATTGCACGTGATAGCCTTGGCTCTGGCCTTCTGTCACTCTTTTGCACACACTCCCTTACCATGTCAGGTTCTTTGTTGGTGGGGTTTTTTTTTTTGCCTGTAATTAGTAGTTGCAGACATTTTCTGTAGTCATTGGTTGTGCTGCGAAAGTGTAATTTGGTGAAGGGCCATTTGCACAAAAGAGAAAATGGAAGGCTGATTTCAGTAGTAGGGGGCCGAGTGATTATGAGGCAGAAAGAGTTTATGGCAGTTCCAAAGCAGTGTAAGGTCTACCGACAAAAAAAGACTTTTATTCCAGAATAGTGTCTGTGCAGGAACACAGAGAGTTACACAAGCAGTAACTGCTGCAACATTATAATTATACTGCCATAGTTCTGCCAGTTAATTTCCTCACATGGACAAACCCTCAATTTTTTACTTGCGAGGTCTCACCAAGAATTCTTATTCTGGATTACCTTCATGAATTCCTGGCCTCTTTTTAAAAATTTAATGCTTTCTAAAACTTGTTGGAAAAGCTATGAATTCTCTCCCAGACATTACAATGTCTTTGAAGCACTGTGCAGATTTTATAATGTCCAGGAAACACCCTCTGGATTGCATTTTGTCATTGAAATGGTGTGCAGACATTATAAACCCTGAAATGGATGGATGGACCTGACAGCATTAATAATAACAGCAAGTCCCCTTTGCAAAAATTAGTGTGGCTGCTCTTGAGGCATTAGGCCCATTAAAGTAACAGAGTAAGGGGTATGCAACAGCAAAATGAGGGTGTAAGTTGAGAATGGGGGTCTGAAGGCTGAAAGATGCTTGGATAGCCAGACTAGCAGTTCCTCAGAAAAAAAGAATTTATGACCTGTGTAAGTAACATTGCATTAATGCCTTCCTCATCCCAAAGGGAGGGACGAATAGGAGAGCACCACATTACCACTCTTTTATCTACACAGAGATCTACTGTTCTTCCAGATAGGGCAGCAATACACACTCCACCCATGAAGGGGCAAACTGTCTCTCATGCAAACCACTGGCTAAGAGACTAGCAATATTCATGTAGTTATCCAAATGAGTAAATTTGACTTAGGTAATGGTAGGCCATGACTGGAATTATTGGAAGAGGACACCTTTCTAGGAGTATATGCAAACTTTTTAACGAATCTCTGCATTCATTTATGCTATAGAGCCAGGGCACCCTCATCTCCTTGATGCTGCTAGACATTTTGCTTGCTTGAATATTTATATATTGTGAGTGTTTTGTTCTGTTAGTGTAAGAAAGACAGAGCATGACCTTGCTAAAAGCACACTTAAATTGAAATATATTATTTACTGTGGAAGAAAATTGTTAAAAACCTGTACCCAAAAGGGAAAGCCAGGAAGTTCTATAGTCAACATCCTAAAACTAGAGTAAATGCCCATATAACCCTGTCGGTACAGCTGTACAAGCTGTTTTCACACTATTCTCAGGAGAGTTCACAGGCAACAAAGTGCTCCCCTTTTTTCTGCTTTACTGGAGTTCATTACATTCCAGGGACAAATGTGCATTTGGTCCAACATAAAGCTCTGATGTGTTCTCCTGTTACATTAGGACCATATTTTCAAATGGGAACAGACTTTACATTGGAGACAAACAGCTTGAGAGCCTTCAGGGATCTTCACTGTCAGAAGGTGAGTTCTTAGGCTCTTTCAGACACCTTACCTACCAGCTACCAGCATCAGGTGTCACTGCAAATGACAGTCATATTTGCGCTTTTAGACTTATTTTTCAGAAATAGTTAGCTTTATAAAAAAGGCACTCTCTGCTTCAGCCAGTCCCCTTGGTAAGCAAAGATTCATTGTGTTAGTGACCATTTGCCCTATCCTGATCCAATAGTTATTGCTGTGGACCTGGGCACAGCAGAAAAATGATCTACTTCTTTGAAATTGTGTCTCTTTATGAATAGAATCATATGTGTGGAGTCAGCTATACAAAGTAACGAACCTGATGATAAACTAAAAGGTCACTTCCAGTGCTGTTACTACCAAGAGAATCAAAAGATACACCTAGAACCACACTAGCTTCAATCCATGATCCCCAAAGAAGGGCTGAGGACGCGGTGGTCTGTAAGAAAAATAATCTGTTTCAATAATGTTGCTTTTATTAGGCTGAAATAAGCTCTGTAAGGTGCACTGACTTTGGATTCTATTTTGCCTGTCTTAGTTAAAAGGTTTTGCACTGTGTCTCCTTTGTTGGGTGAACAGAGGGTGTATCCCCAACTGTTTTGTCTGATTATTCTAGGTAAAATTCAGAACAATTTAAGTTATTTTGTAATTTGTCTGTCACAAAATAGAAACCAGGAGTTGGAGAGAGGGAAATACAGTTTTCCATTATAAATTAGTAGAGACTAAGTCAGAGTGACCACTGCAGTTGCTCACTGCCTTGGAGAAAGCAGACTACAGAACGTCCTGGAATTGTTACCTGTTTAATCAACATCCTCTCTATTTAAAACTGCCAGTCTTGGACAACCTGTCACTAACCCTTGGCCAATAGTATACCCTCATCTGCTTCACCTCATTGAAAGAAAGACATTAAAAAGGACTTAGTTTTGTGTTTTGTAGACCTGCTAAAAATACCGGTGTTTCCTAACTTTAACAGTAGTGTTGGGAGGGAGGTTGATTTTCTTTCTTGTGGTTTTACCAGGGGTGAGGGGAGACAGGGTTGTATAAATAACACAAATAGAAAACTACTTATTTTTTAAGTTCTGGTTTCACACCCACAACTCATTGATTTAGTGGGAGTTGTAGTGCCAGAGCTAAAGCTTGAGTTTGACAGTTTGCATACTCGCAGTCAATATTCCAGATAAAGACTTTTGGCAAGACAAAAAAATCCCACAGTGTGGTGTAAAGCTGACAAAGCGAGAAAATGAGAGGAGAATAATATCAGAGCTCATAGGCTTGCACTTCTAACAGCTCTGCTCCTAGTGCTTTCTTCCTTCATTTAAGCTTCCAGTAAAGTCTCCCTGTGTTTACCTCTAATTTAAGAAACTGTCCCTTAATCCCATCCCTTCCTATTCTCTGTCATCCTCTTGTTACTTCCTTCCTCTTATCTTCTAAAAGCTTACTCACTCATTCTCCACCCCCACCCTGGCTTATTTCTTCCATATTAATAATAATCTTAGTACTGAGCACTTATATCGCTCTCTACATGTTCAAAGTGCTGTACAAACCTTAGCTAATTAATCCTCACAACACACTCCCCTCCCTCTGTAAGATAGGTAAGTATTATTATCTCAGTTTTACAGATGGGGAAATTGTCGCAATGACTCAGTGGCAGAGACACAAGCACAGTAACCTTGTTCTTGCAACCTGTATTTTGAAAATACCTTCTCCAACCCTGCTTGCCTCTATAAATACCTTCCCATCTCCTTTGTCTCCTAAATCGTCAAGACAAATCCACTGCCTACTCCTGCCACCACAGCTCCCTTAATTGTTGCCATCTCTTTCGCTCCCTCAGACACCTCCTGCAGGAGCTTTGCCAATTCATTGCTCCTCTGGCTCTCTGAATACCTTCCTCTTACATCTGCAGTTTTCATCTCACTTCCACCTTGCCAGCCTCACCAGTTTGTGGCTTGTTGCGGTTTAACCCCAGCCGGCAACTAAGCACCACACAGCCGCTCACTCACTCCCCCCTCAGTGGGATGGGGGAGAGAATCAGAAAAAAAAAAGTAAAACTCGTGGGGTGAGATAAAGACAGTTTAATAGGACAGAAAAGGGAGGGAAAATAAGAAGATAATATACAGAACAAGTGATGCACAATGCAATTGCTCACCACCCACTGGCCGATGCCCAGACAATTCCCGAGCCGTGGTGCCCCCCCCCAGCCAACTCCCACTGGGCATGACATCATATGGTACAAAATACCTCTTTGCCTCATTTGGGTCAGCTGTCCTGGCTGTGTCCCCTTCCAGCTTCTTGTGCACCCCCAGCCTCCGCTGGCCAGGCAGTGTGAGAAGCTGAAAGGTCTTTGACTTACTATAAACACTGTTTAGCAACAACTAAAACTTCGATGTGTTATCAACATTATTCTCATTCTAAATCCAAAACACTTCACTATACCAGCTACTAGGAAGGAAGCCAAAACCAGAACATGGCTCTTCCTTGTTTCTGTCCCTGGATTGCATCAAAATCAAGGCGTAGGTGCCTAGCACAAGGCTGCACATTAGGGATCTGAATTCCCTCTGCGTCTTTTCCTAGTACCTTGGCATTTCTGAAGGTGTCCTATACCAGCAGGAAAACATCAGGCATACGTTTGTTGGTAGAATTTATGCCTGCTGTATACACACAGCTCCAAATCAGGCCACAGTGCTCCTGCTCATGACCGTGTGTTGGTTCAGGTGCAATCCACTGCTTTGTGTTTTCTGTCGGTGAGCTGCGAATCAGCCCATAGGCCACCACTGAAGATGCCAGCCTCTCCCACCTGACAGCTTTGTGTGCCCTGAACAACATTCTTAGGAGCTGGCATTTTGATGCTTAAATAACCTTCTTAAAGTAGATGTCCTGAATGTGGCCCTGAGAGCAAGTAGATTGACAAAATATATCGACAAAGTAGATTGACAAAGTAGATTGACAAAGGATATTCTTAAATTTAGGAAAGAAGTGTCCACAGTTATAAGTAAGCACATCCAGGATTTAACTGCCTCTGCGGTTCCCTGATGTGATGCTTCCTTGTTCCTGTACGTTGTAAGTGGGTGATCCTTGCTGTCATCTCCCTGTGATCACAGAATATGTGTGTCACTTGAAACACTGGATCCAACTACTAATTACTCAGATATTATCCTTGATTTGCTCTTTCCGGAGTGGTGCACTTGGTCTTATCTGACCAACGAGTAATAATAGATTCTGAGTAACTGTGTGTGTAGCTAACTGAGGATCTTGCTTAGCTGTGACCATAAGTTTTATCAGTCTCTTGTTTCAGACCAATTAATTAGACATGATTACATGAATTTGCTCTTTAAAAGACTCTGCCATAATGTCGTGCCCTGTCAGGAATAATCTGTTTAATGGATCAGTGCTCATTTTGTCATTTTCTGTTCTGTCATATGGCATGGTATCATACCTCTGCAGGTGAGCTATCATTATCTATGGTGCTGTACTGCAGATTTTTTTTTAAGATGTCTTCAAAGACTTGTTTTGATGAGACTCCACAGCAAGTTCTTACTCATGCTCATACTAATGAGAGGCTAACCGCAATGAGCTGAACACAAAGGCAGATCTCCTTTTTCATCTGGTATAAGCATCAGTGTCACAGAAGTCAGAGACTTGGGCAAAGAAATTGCTGTCTTCTTGCAGCTAAGTTTTGCTGACCCATACCCACTTGTACTGCTTCTTTTTTCATTATTTTATGTCAGTTTAGTTTATTCATGTACTATCAGTCCATTACTTTGTCATGCATTTGGTCCTCACTTTCTGCGAAGAGTGAGCTAGGAAAGTGGCCTGCCTCAGCAATGTTCTTCAGGAGTCTTGTCTCAGTGTCAAATGTTATTTACTCAGTGTTTGGCTTGATGCCCGCAGCTGAGATGATGGAACCAATGTGCACCTGAATGGCCTGCTTATGCATTTGTTCAGGATTAATAAGGTCTCTGTTATGCTAGGTTTCTGGGGCACAAAACCTGGCATCACTGCATAATTCTGCATAATTTTGTTCTCAAAACCACAGGAAGCTTTGGATACCCCCTTCCTACGTTGTGCCCTCCTCCTTCTGCATAAAGTGAACGCTAGAGGGTGTAACCCACAAACCTCACAGCTCTGCATAGACCATTCACTGTGGTTAGGATTGGCATCACTTTCGTACACTTTCAAACTTACCGGTTTACCACCTGTACACTTTTGTGAGTGCTCTGCTTCCTCTTCAGCAGCAGCACCCTCTGCATAGAGACCTCTGTGCCTCACTTTACCTCCCAGACCAAGTGACCTGGAATACTAGTTCTAACTTCATCTTTCCTCCTCTTCCCCCACCATAACCTATTTTCTGACTCTGACTCTTCCTAGTAAAAATGGAAACCAGCTACTTAGGCTAACAAATAACTGGGTTGTTTGCTTAAGAGCTGGGGGGCTGGTTTTCCTAAGGACCACAGGTTATTCGTTGGCCATAGAGCCTCTTAAACCTGCAACTGGAAGTCTCTGCATTATTATCTGTGAGCTGGGGCAATCGTTTGTGGCTCTGGGAGGTTGTTCTGCCCAGTAGCAAGTGCAAAGATACTTGGTCTTTTCTAAGCCTGCTTCTGACCTCAACATTCAATATATTCATTGTGCTCTCTGACTACTCTGTGGAAAACCTTGATATGAAAAGAGCAATCAGGAATCAAACGAGCTCAGCACAAGGCACAGGGAGAGAGTGCTACAAGCATTTGAACGCCGTCTCTGGCACCAGCCCCCATGCCTTCAGTCACTTGAATTGATTTTTTTTTGCCTTTCTTTCCTACCTACCAGAGAATAATGAACAGGGCTGTGGCATTAGCCCATGTGTTTGTGCTTACTCATACCTATTTACCACACTGTCTGCTAGAGTGGGTCCAGGGCCTTCTAGATGCTCATTCAGCTAGGCAGCTGTCAAAACCTGTTGGAAAACAATGACTGGGTGAAACCTGTTCATTGCTGGGTTTTTTCAATTCTGTTTTCACAGGAATTATATTCTGTGTTTCACTGAAGCGCTCTGTTCTCAAAGTAGAGTTTTGATGGGAAATTTACATTATCTCTAAAATTTTTCCCTTTTCCCATTTCCAATGGGTATTTTCCTATTTTGAAATTCCTTTTTTATTTTCCTTTTCTAAATTCAAATGCTATTTATTTTTCCTGTAACAAGTGTCAATTTAAGCAAAACCCACATTTAAGGGAATCTTTTTAATTTCAAACATTTCTACACTCCTTTCTCTTTAAAATGATGGCAAGTTCCATCAGGTCCCCACATAAACAGTTTCAGCAGGAAGAAATGGCTCTTTAAAAATATTTAGTTATGTTTTTGAAGATGCTTCAAGAATAGTCTTGCTGACTCCACCAAAGCCCACTTCAAGGCCTGCTCCAAAGCTTCCTTTTGGAGCAGGCCTTGAAGGAGGGTACCACGCAGCCCTCCATACAGACTCGGCATTGATGTTTTGCTGAAGGTCTAAGGTGCTGCTTCAGGGAAGTATAGAGGCAGGTGCTACACATTAAAGTTAGTTCTCTCAGAGTTAAGATGAGGCTTTAAGCTGTCTAGGTCACATGCCAACAGCAGCAAAGGTGCCGCCACACTGGCTGCAACTGCACAGGACCATGCTCTTCACTTGGACAATTACCCTCTATTACAAACCATGTTACTAGATCTTCATTTCTCTCAGGGCCAGTTTGTTGTGCTTGTGGGTGTTGCAGTCAGACTTCTGCCTTTGTAATCATGCTTTCAACACCTTCTATCGCAGAGCTGAGCTTCTGGGCCAGTCCAACCGCAAGCTGCCCAGCGGGGCAGTACTGACACACAGCCCTTGCTCCCAGAGTGATGCTCAGAGCATGCCTTGGCACAATTTCCTCAACGTGCAATGTGGCCACAGCCATGAAGACCCATCAGATTTTTTCCAAGCCACATATATTATTAAGTACTTTGCTGGCTCAGAGCTAAATGTTTAATAAAACCCACTATGAAATAACAAAGAGAATCACATGCTTTCAGGGCTACTGTACACTACCTGCATTCAAAGAATAATGACAGTAACTGCATCTCCCTATCCCACCTGCATTCTGCCAGAATATCTAAAAGTGCCATGTGTATTGCTGGTGTTTATACTGATTTCTCATCCCCAGTATTTACCTCTCAAAGTACTGAATATTTCATTCCAAAAAGTTGCAGTGGTAGAGGATTTTGGTCTTTGCCAGCTTCTTGTATAGCAGAAACAATTTCTTGCATAACTGACTGGCAAAGTAGAAAGTCTCTACAATTTTTAAAGTGCAAAATGTCTCTAAAAAGTTATCTGATATGACCAAAACCTTAACATTTCATTCAGAGAATTTGTTAACCTGAGTAAGCTGCCTTTCAGATTACAATTTCATGTTTAAATAGTAAGCAAAGGAAAAAAAACAGTCTAGAGAAGTCAGTGTTTTGTATCTAATATGCTTTTGCAGTTTACTTTTGTTCTGGTAAGCAGATGCTTTAGAAACTGTTCAGCTGCAGTTCAGACAAAGGTCAATATCAGGCCAGTCAATATATCATACAAAGCTTCAAATCAATATCCTATGAAAGGAGGCGCAGCACCTTCTGCCTAACAAAGTGTCTAAAACAGAACTTACTTCTCAGACTCAGGCTGTCCTGGGGGATTTCCTTCTTCATGTTTCCGATGGAGGAGCCCATCATGATATTGCAGTAATTGGTAATCTTTTAACCACCTATCCATGTACTGAATTTTGTGATTTAAGTGAGCATATTGATAACCAGTCTTTGCTTTTTTGTACATAAATGTTAGGGTGCCAGGCTTATATTTTCCACATAAAAGATCAGCAACTTTATTACCCGCAAAAGGTGGTTATTAGGGTCTAAGACTAGAATTCATCATAGTAAGTATGGTTATTTACTTTATACATTTATGCAGTATATCAGCCACAGCTTTGACAGTGCTCTGCAATTTTTTTTCATGCAAAGGCATTCAAATCCAAGAAATATATTCATACCTGCTGTCAACAAGTGTAACTCCCTTGGAAAGCTCTGAGACAATTTCAGCAGTGACGTGAACGGCAGCATAAATTTTAGGTCTAAATTGGTCAGAAAATATGTGAAAGTGGGCATAATTTGCATGCTGAGGACTGAAGGAGGAAAAGTAGCTAGCAAAAAAGACTGCAATTAAGTGGGGGGGGGGGGAATATAGGATCTACTGGCATGAGTGTAGTGCATCGAGTTTGGTTCTGAATTCAGACAACTACAAGCAAATGTAAATGTTATACTTAATGCAACTAGCTATTTATAGTGAAGCGAACACACTTGCTCTACCTGTTATTTCTATACTAAAGGATGGACTAGAGTATGTCACACCTAGGCTGGCAAACATCCAGCACAGACCTAGATGTATGTGCTGAATATATGTTTCCCAGTTCCCCAGTGGGCTGTCTAGCATGATTACAAATACACTGACTCTTTATGGAAGGGAAATCTTGAGAAATGAAAAAAAAAATTATCTTGATTGCCTTGGATATGTTTCAGGGGTCTTTGGCTTAAAGCAGCCTTTCCTATATTCCAGGCTGCTGTGATAGATCATGGAAGGTGAGGGATATTTGTCACAGAAGCATCACTTCTTTGGTACCTGCCAGAGGGAAATGGCTAAAAACTGTGTAATGAAATGAAGGCAGTATTCGGACTGCCAACAAGAACTGCTCAGCTTGGGTGCTGCCGTGCATCCAGGCAACTCCTGGCCCAGCAGGATGATTCAGTGCATCTGAGGTAGACATCTCAATTCCAAATACAATGGGTGGGAAAAGGTGGCCACCTCTGAAATCATTCAAAGCAGCTAGGACCCTATCTCTCTCCACTGCCTGAGCAGGTCACTGAAACTCCCACCTACCAATCACCTGGAAAACCTCTCAGTTTAGATCTGAACAAGTGTTGAACCTCAGTCACCTTCATCCACTTGAAATCCAGAGCACTGAGTCCTCTTTTGAGAGCAAGCAGCTAATGATGGAGGAGGAAGAGGCAGCAGCCACTTCAGAATAACTTCATTGTTTGAACACTCTTACAAGAAGTGGGAAACATGGATTTTAAGCCTTTCTTAGTCTGAAGGGGTTTGAACCGCAATTCCCTTTTCCTCGGAGCTTATCCTACCTGTCAAGCTAGAGAAGTTCTTCATTCTGCTCACTATGTGAGGCCACAGAGCAGAGAGAGAATAGGTAAGAGGGAGCTTGATTTTGCAGCCCATTGGTGAGGGCAGGCTTGAGAGAGTCCTGAGACTTGGTCCCAGCTGTCACTGCTGTTTAAGTATTCTTTACTGTTAATTTTTAATACAGCCACTCATACAGTCGAGCAGCCACAGTTGACAGACTGTAGAGACTGTAGTGTTTAATTCTGCCTGAATTTGTATTAAGCACCAAAAACACCTGAATCAGATACTGCCCTAAGCCCTGAACTTCTCACACCCAATGATAAGCGCCTGAGACTGTAGCAGCATAGTCACCTAATTAGGAGCAGAGTTGTTCAAGGCCTTCTGCAAAGGTAATTGAGAGAGAAAAGAAACCTCTGGAGGAAAAGTAGACCATTCTTCATCTGAATCATGTTCTGGAAGTGCCTGTTCTTCTCTGTTGGTTACAAAGAGAGCCTAGGATGACAGTGTTCTCCAAATAAGCCTCTGGGTTGAATTTAGCATGCCCAAATCACAGGAATATAATTTCTTTCTCCAGTTGTTTTGCAGTTTATTGCTGTTAACTTCCTTTGTGTCCACCTCAGAGTGGTGTGCACCTCTGGAGAAGGATACAGTGGAATTGTCTAGACACAACCTAAGTGCTGAGACTGCTACCTAGCACCAGCCTTTCAGGCTCAGTGTGAGGTTTTTAGTCTTGCCTTTGTCCCAGGTAATCTGTGTACAGCAAAGCCCTGACTCTTTCATGAAACCAGCACACCAAGAACTGATCCCATTGGAAAGATATGCTGCATAGTCAGTCCTGAAATATAATGTCAGTCAGCTAATCTACCTGCTTTTATATCATTAAATGCATCTTCTCTATCAAAACGTTGTACATTTTCAGAGTGTAAATATATTACAGACTTGGCCCCATGGATAATTCTGGGACCATAATGTATTTCGTGGCAGACACCGCCACGAAATCATCCTATATGCTTCCAAGAGCCCTTGTTTCTGGCTGGGGCCTCATGTCATTATTGTAATAGTAATGACAGCAAAACCAAAAATAGATTATTTTCATTTTTTCTGAGATGTGCCTTTTAGGAGCTTTGAGTGGCGGAACGTTTTCTGGCTATAATCCATAATATATACAACTAGATACTGTCCCAAACAAAAGACTTTGCTAAATCACACAGATGTCTTCAGTCCTCACCACTGGTGTAATTGGCCTGTCCTTCCACCAGTGGAGCTGAAGGGAAACTCTGGCTATGTAGGGGTATTTTTCTTTTTCCTAAATAACAGAGGAAATAAACAATTGTAGGGGAAATGGTGGTTGATGGTAAAACCGTATTGAATCAGGGTTAGCCAACTTCAGCAAACTAGAGACAGTGAGAAGGCTTACCATTTTTGTTTGGAAAAGGCTTCAGTAATAATGTCACAGAAATGGCTCATCAGCATTTATACCTCTCCGTGCAGTGTTTTTCACCTTTTTCATTCAAAGGGGATGTTAACCTGTTAGGAGGAACCAAATAAAGGTCATGTAACTTGAGTTCTCTGATAGTCTCCACGTATTCATCACCATCTTTCATGACCATAATGATCCTGTCATCTGGAGTAAACCATGCATAACCTAACCAACCCAGGGAAGATTCTGGAGGAGATGGCTATGACACAGCTACTGTCTCCCTGCAGGTAGTCTGACATGTACCAGCACTTTGACTACAGTCTGAACACAAAATTTGAGGATTTTTCAACTCTAGTGCCTTGGGATTTAGGAGTTGTGCTTTTAACAAATTTTCCTAGGATGATATATACCTTTGTAACATTTAGATGAGTTGACTGTCTGTATATCTTCCCCCAAACCATTCACTTGAAGGTGAACCATCCTTTTTGCTGATCAGCTCAAGAGCCATGGCAACAGTGTTTGCCTGCTCATTTCATTGTATCAGTTGACTTTACCCCAAAAATAAGTAACACTGATTGGAGAGGAAGTATTAGGAAAGAAACAAGGATGTACTTATTTAATCTATAACACAGATACCACTTTTAATGATAAAGAAGACACTGACACTCTCTTTCATTTTCCTTAAACCTCCTCCTTCTTCTGTTACCTTTAAAACCCTTCAAAACTATGACGGTAAAAAACTAGTGCTCATGTGTTGTCCCCTGTACTATCTAATTTAAATGTGAGTTTGAACAATTATTCACATTAATAACTTCAGGTTAAATCTACCAGCCTTGCCAGAAAGCTCAGATAGAGTGAACACTAGTCCAAATGGGGAATTTTCCCCCAGGGCATAGCTTTCCCCTCATTTGAGGTCTCTTCCATACTGTTAGGGGTGACTGTTTACAGATTCTGGCAGCTTCCCTTGTTTTGTTGTGCCAGTGTGTTATGGGAATGCTTAATTTCATTTAGCAGTTCTTGTTTCCTGTTACAAATTTTCAGATTATTTCACCAACATTATGTAGTAATTAACACATCACCTTCTGTGTGGAGAGCTGAAAAGATTACATTTTAACTGATAGGATCAATTCAGGAAGAGACTCTTTCTCTCTCTAAAAGTACCTATTCCAAAAAAGTATACTGAAGTTGTCAATAATTTAATAATCTGTGTGCTAATTCAGTCTGTGGTTTCATCTTTATTAGTATTGCTGTTACTGTTGTTATTAATCACTACCGTTTCTTTCTACTGCTTTCTTTACTGTACTTAGGTGTCGTTCCTTCTTGCATGTCTGTGAATAAGCTTTGCTCTCCTGATCCCGTAAAACTCATTGTCTCAGCCTACACTACCCTATGCTGTCCCAGGACAGCTGTAAGCACCCAGCACTGGGCCTCCTGCCAGCTTTCCATCCCTAGGGCTGCTCCACACATGGCCAGGGGACAGCAGCAGCAGTGCCTGGCCTGGTGGGCTCGGGCACTAGGGAGGATGCTGCGCAGCACTGAGAGCTTGCTCCCACTGTGCCGAAGGCTGCGCTTGCAGTTGCAGAAATTAGAGAGCAGGCAGGGTTATGCCGGCAGCCTCAGGATCCCTGGAAAGGCAGTAAAATCCTGAAGCCACTGATGTGCTCCTCGGTGGCAGGATTTAATCCAAAGTCTCTTCCTCCTGATGTAAAAGCCGGGGTGGATTCCACATAGCGGTTCTGAAGGCAGACGTCTGTACTCAGGCAGGATCAGCCACGTGATACTTCCTATTCAGAAATTTTAGTTTATTATAATCTATGGATTTTTTTCAGGCACAAAGTCACTCACACACCTCTTCGGTCACAGTGTCTGTTCTCTTGGTAGGGCTATGTGCGTGACAAACAATGTCCCATTGTTTTGTGACTCCACCGTGCTTCAGTAATGCAGATTATAGGTTCTCCTCCAATGCCTGGCAACCAGGTTTTTGTTTTTAGGCCTCCTGTAATGGTACATAGATATTTACAGGAATTTTATCTTTATCTATTTAGCAGTGTTTATTTAGCTCCTTTATTTATTATTTTTATATAACCTTCTATGATCTTATCCATATGGCATGCATTTTAGTTGTTTTATGAGCTTCAGAGAGTTACATTTGTATTCCTCAATCTATCTGTAACTGTTACAGCCTTTGTCCTTGGGTGTTACCATTTCTAAAAGGTGCCATTACCTTTGAATCTCCAACAGATGTCTTAATAGGACCTCAGTGCTTCTCAGCCCCTGTTTCTTCCCACTCCTAGTTTAAGTAAACACACATAATAATTAGTTTTCCAAGCCAGTAATCTGGTTTCATTTTCGTTAGGCAAAAATCTGCCCTTGCTGTACAGGTGGTCTCTTTTAAAGAGGAGCCCAAATACCTTACCAATACAGTTATGTTCTCTTTCTACCACTTCCCCCTCTAAAGTGGGGACCTTGACATCTCCTGTGTTTGCCATCCCATTTAGATGGTCCTCTGCAAAGAACTGCCAGAGGAAACTACCTGCAGCATCAGTGTTTGATAATATGAGCATAACTCCTAGATTTCTGCCTTCCTCTCTGTCATTAGTATCAATCTATACCTAAGAGCACAGACACCTGCTCTATCTACAAATCTAGACACTAAATGAGATCCATGGCCTGCATAGCATAAATCACTGAAGTACTGATATTTCTATGTGACTGAAATCACTATTGCAAAAACTCATCTGTACCAGGACACTTTCTTGGAAACTCATCTTTGAGATAGAAGGCATGTTTGCTTTTTTCTACCTGTCCAGTGAAATGGCTTGTTTCATGTGTATGTTTATGGTCCTCTTTCATGATGGAAAGAAGGGGATCTTTAGGATCAGCAAACTGAGACCCCTTGTTTTACAAGCACTGCATCATGCAGTACTCTTGTTGGCCTTTCAGCAACATTTTACAAAGTCTAGGCTGCCAGACCATTTGGGAATAAATGCCTAGAGTGTGAAGATTCAGTCGATCAAATGGTAAATTTGACATATCAAGAAGAGGTACAAACCAGTCATTTTTACACCGAAGACTTTTTTAAAGCTTCTTTGGCCCAAACAGACTGTCAAATCAGTTCAGATTTCTTAGACTTGGAAGAATTTCAATGCCTATATCAAGAGCTCCGTTCTTTCCCAGTGTGGTTAAATTTGCAACAGTATTATAACCATTCTGTGACATTAGATCATGCAACAGCATTAGTGTATAATAAACGTAACAAAGTAACTGAATTAGACAATAAATATTAGATCATGCAACAGCATTAGTGTGTGATAAACGTAACAAATTAACTGAATTAGACAATAAATGAGCTAGATAATGGTTCAAGAGCTGGGCTTCAAGCTTCCCAAAAGTCTCCCAGATATCTTCTACTGTGACATATAGTTAAGATACTGTAATACAGATGACACATATGCCAAAACTGAATCTACTCTGTGTACTTAAGTAGCAGAGAGGGGGACCTTTACTTACATGACTGTCAGCATACAAAAGTATGACATTTATAAACATTTGTTCACTAGAGAAAATAAAAAATAAGAAGTATTCATACCCCAAGATAGCTCTGGAGAATAAATTGATAGAAAATATGGTAAGAGTTAGGTTATACTGCACGCTGGAGATCAAAGCTTCATGCATGTTGGTGGTTTGATGGGGTGCTTTCTGTAATTGGTATGCCATTACAGAATATTAGAGATTTACATTAGCTAGAAATATGTGGAAAAGAAAGAGGCACTGACGGGAAGAGGATGAGATGTTGTTCAGCTGAAGAGAGGCCTAACCTTTTTTTGTACTTGCAAAAGAGTCTTTTCAAATTTATGATCACAGAATAAATATATTAATATATATTTGAACATTTGCACTTTTAACTACCTGTTTGCTGATGGTCATAACCCAGGAAAACAGACTGGTGCCCAGAGTTGAACTGTGAGTGCAAAACATGAACATTTCAAATGTCCAAACAGCGGAAAATTGCAGTGGAAAAATATTTTGGTAATAGTACTGATTACAGAGCATAGCATTACAGTGCATTCCCCACATCAAAAGGAGAAGTGCAGTAAAACCAGCAGGACATATACACTTCTAAATAAACACCTATAAAACCTAACTTAGAAACAGCTGAACGTATTTGGGAGTCTGTGAAATAGATTTCTCTTCGAGGAAGCCTATCACCAGCCCTAGCTACAGATAATGGCTTCATCTCAGTCTATATTTTTGAGTCAACAATAAAAGCAAATCTAAGGCTTCTTAGGGCTAAAGATTTGTGGTCCTGCTCTGGTTGCTTTATGCATCACTAAGCAATGTAAGAGCATATTGTTCCCTGAGGATTTCTCTGTTCAAGACTACTTTGATATGTACTGCCAATTTAGTAGTTCGTACAGCAGGTTTGATCTAGAAACAAGATCACGAAACAAAAATCCTCTTTCTAACTTTGGGACCACAGTATATAGCCTGCATATATTCTACAAAACCAAGGGCTGGCACAATTGCTAAGTTTATGTAGTGTCGCTGGACACTCCTGAAGTTCCTGCTGAAAACCTGGTGCAGCAGCAACTGGCAGGTGTCCAAGGCTGTTATTCCCTGGTCTTCCCTTGTTCCACCTATACTGGTGATGGTTTTCCAGCATCAGAGTTTCCTTTGGTGGGATTTACGTCATCTAATTTTACATGTCCACATCTGAACTTGTTACCTCCAGGTCTCTTCATATCCAGTGAAGAAAAATAGGTGATATTCTAGAGAACTACATTTCAGACATGTACTTTAGGAAGAAATCAGTCACACCCTTGAAAAAACTCTTTCTTTTGAGCTGTCTTTACTGAGGGTTCAGATCGCCAGTTCAGATACAGACTTCGAGAACACATACTTTTGGCAAGGTGCATCCCACTCAATTTGTCTGTATGTATTTTTAGTCACAGAACCATCTGAAACTTGATTCTGATTATCTGAAAATAGGAAAATGTTATGTCACTTTTCAGTTTCTTCAATGCAGGTCATCCAAATGGCCATTCTTTGGCAGCTATTTCACTTCCCAGTGCAATTGCTTGCAGTGCTACTGTTAAATTAAGCCTGGCTGCTTCCTTTTCTCTTCATTGACCTTCTAGCAATTACCATGTTCTCTTTATTACACCTTATTTTAGTGTCAACAGTTTTATGCCAGAGCTCAATCATTTGGACGCTCGAATGACTTCACAGAAAACTAAGAATGAGAAAAACGTCCCTTTAATATATTTAGATGGAAATTATAGTAGATAATTAACTTTAAAACACATTTGTATAAATGAGATTTACTGAGTCCATACACCCAAACCAAACATAATTAAAGTTATTCCATTCATTACTTGGACCGTGTTTTTACTTTCTGTGTTCTCTAAGATATGTCATTGATTCTCATAAGATAACTTTTCAGCTTTTATTTCCAAGCCAGCCTGACAGAAAAAAAGGCATTCAGTTTGAGGGACTCTGAGTTCCTAAAGATTCTCCATGTACACCCATGTCTTTAGGAAATACCTGGTTTCACTTTGAGACACAGAGCTTAGCACATAAACTGTCTTTCGGAGTGGAGAGAGAGATGGAAGAAGTAGAGATGGAGGTTAAGAATGGCCGTATTATGAACAAGATTCCTTTCTCTGTGCTGGATATCAGGCATCCCAGATTAGCTACTTCTGGCTCCTTGGAGGAATCACAAACTTTTTGTTGTCACAGGGACTTCAGAGAAGTACAATGCAAAGAGCGTTATCATTTATTTCAGTGTCTTTAGTCTAAATAAATATCATTACAAACATTAATAACCACAGTGTTCCCCAAAATGAATCTAATATCCTTGCATGCAATTGTATTTTTTTCTGCTATTTGTTGGACATAGATGGAATAAGGGGGATTTTTATTTATAAGTTTCTGCATGAAGTTTGCCTGAAATAAAGCACCCAAACAGAAATGCATAAAGACAAAACAAACAAAAAAAGTATAAAAAACTTCTTGTGGACCAATAGTATATTACACTATCTCTAGTACTGCTTTTCACCTTCTCCTCAAGAGAACATTAACTTAATTCTAGATGTATGCTAGTATACTCCACACCATCCACTCGCACAGCTGTTTTTTTCCCATTGAACTCTGTTTAGAATCCAGCAGGAGGTCTGTGGAAGAAAGGACTGGTGAATCAGGACTGTAAAATCCCTTTCAGGATTTGGGAGATATCTTTTTTTCTGAGATGTCTATCTCAGGTCCTGTCCACAAACATTTGTTTGGGCTTGTGTTTCTCTCTGCCTCCTGGGAGAAAGCCAGAGTTGGTGAAACTGGCAGTAGCAACATTTTACAAACACAGCCAGAGGTGGTATTTACTGTAGAGATAATGTCTTGAGGACATGAGGAATAGCTCTTGGACTTGTTAGAAGTTCAGTTACATTGATCATCTATGTAGCAGTTGTCATTGCTGGCCTTCAGAAGGAAATAAACTCTCATTAATTTATGTACAACAGCAATAAAACTTCAATGAGTTTGTTTGTGGTTTTGGTTAAGCAAACAATGTCAATGTTGATACAAAACCATGCTGATGCTTCCTTTTATTACTAAACCATAGTGGCTACATTCACAAAACTGACTTCCTTATAGAAATCAAGCATGAAATTATATATCTGTTATTCCACCACCAATAAGAAATAGAATATTGTCTCTTGCTCCCAAACAGAGCAGGTGTGGGCCCTAGATGAAGGTGCTTCCACCTAGGCCTCACCTGTGAGACTGTATTTCCTTTGAAAAGAACAGGAATCATACGCTTAACAAGGATGAGCCTCAATGTCAGTACATAGAGTTTTTCTACAGCAAAGCCCAGCTGAAGAGTTAATGCCAGAAATCTTTACATTCTACAATGAATCCACAATTCATAAAATTAAATCAGGGGAAATCAGGACTTGCAGAGCCCCGTGGGAATAGAGGTTAATCAAGCCTCTTGTAACTTTGCCAGTCACAGAAAGAAACTTTCATCTTTAAGACGAACCTGCTACCATCTATCCACTGCTGTTTTCTTTTAAAAACATATGTACACATCTCACTGAGATCCATACATTCTGTCATCCAGTACATATTTTAATAAACAGAAATATGTATCCTCCCTTTAAAAATTTTAAAAATACATTATTAAAATGCACAGAAAGCTATACTATAGATGTTCTACACTTTTATAATAAAATACATTCCAGGAGAGATAAAATATAACATTATTAGTTTTCTTTGTGGTAGTTTTGTGGGTTTTTTAGAGAGAGCAACTGAGCTGAGATAGTAGAATTCTCAAAATCTTGTGTAATCACTTATCATTTGTTTTTATGATGTTCATTTCTACATTTCAAAACATCTAAAAATTATGTTTATGTAAATTTTTATTTGTCAAAGTAAATGTACAGACATTCTCTGCCAATAACTACTCATGCTCCTGTTCAGCAACAGGCAAGTTGCTTTTCTCATGTGAAGAAACAGATAAACATCTAAAATATATATCCTAATGTGGTAAGGCACACACTTAAAGCACTCCCCTTTTACATGGACATGACACAAAATATTCTTTAAATGTTAAGACTCAAATAAGGAAACAGGAGTGAGATGCCAGCTCTGTAGCTTTTATCTCATAACCTCAGTGAAGACAGCAGGGCTGTGTGGAGGGGAAAAAAAAAAAAAAAAGGAGAAAAAAAACCAAGTTACCAGTAGGTATGCAGGGTGGAACGGTCACTATTTGTGACTCTAAAAGTCTTAACTGATGAGAGTTTAATTCGTGTTTTTCATGTTGCACACAGGTATGCGTGTAGCTTGTTAGCCACCCTAATTAACAGAACTGGAGAGCTTCTTGTTTTGTGGCAAATATCAGTCGGATGCAGCAGCACGAGTGGCAGGGAGGAGGAGAGATACCACAACCCTTGCTGTACCTGGGGACCCAGCACTGCAGAGGGGTGGGCTGCAGACTCAACACCTGTCCTCGCTCCCCCTCTCATAAACCTGCCTCTGGGGGAGACCTGGCCAACACAGCCCATTGCACAGAAAGGTGGAGCTGCAGAAAGCTGTTCACAGAATTCCCAAATCTTTGATTTACTGTGATCAATTGCATGATTAGGCTGGATGTTGTTGAGAGTGGTGATTATCTAATGGGGGCACCGTCATCTCTGTTACAAAGAAACTCTGCTGGGGAGTGAAAATTCGCATGAGACATCAATATGCATTTATACAAAATACCTCAGGGCATCTTTGCAACTAACAGGCTATAAGTTAATAGAGCTTTTTCTCTGTTAAGTCAGTGGAAGGAAACACGCTTGCATTAAATCTATGTCATAAAGTGAATCTTAGTGTTAGCGGTTTTCTTTCAGCTAATGCATTTAGCCACACTAAGGTATAAACTTAATCACTGAGCTATTCAGGAGGTATCAAGCACAGACATTAAATAGGATTATGCAACAGCCGTCTGCTCTTGCTAATTAAAATGTGGAAAACACCCAGTATCAAATTATTTTGTTTAGACAAGTCATGGCTGGTTTAGGTAGTTCAGCAGGTACTGCAGTTGTTTCACAATTTGGTAAGACTTACAATTTCACAGTGACCTATGTCATTCTAATATACAGACTTTAAGTACAGCTAATGTCATTTTGCCCAAAAAGAAACTTAAAAATTTTTTGTTGAATTAGGATTTTTAATAAATAATTGGCATTTTATTTCTGTATTTTGGAAAATATATTCTTAGGTTGCACTCTCTAAATGATGTTCATCAGTAGCTTCAGCTACCAATTTCACCTACATTTCAACTACATTATGGGCGATCCGTGCTTTTAGAAGACTCTTCTTTAGTTTAAAAAAAATCATATTTGAGCTACGTTTTTGCTTTTAAATGGACTTACATGAGTTGTATAGGTTTTGCTTTGTAACAGTCCCTTTTTCCAACAAAATTTGCTTTTGCAAGACTGAGTTGTACTGATGCACTTCGCATGTGTGCAGTAGGCAAGATCCAGTCCAGAGAAACATTCATTCAAACCTGTAGCCTCTTCCCTGTGACCCACCTCTTTACCCCCAGGAGGAAACTGTAGTCTGGATGAATTGTTCTGGCAGTTTGTGTCCTCTAACCTTCTTTCCCAAGGACCCCAGCACACAGCTGCCCTGACAACATGACCAAAAGTTCATCCCTTGCATGCACACACTGCACACAGCCGCATACACGTGGGAGTGAGTGTGTCTGCAGCATAGTACAGGGACCACCTTCCTTTATGTTCTTTTGTTGAACGTTCTCCCACCACCTTAGGTGACTGTAGTTGCATCAGTTGTCATAGGGTGCACATGCTCAGCAGCACACCCAGCAGCCATATGTCTAGATGTTTTAGATCAAGGAACCCACTGTCATACATGCCCCAGCTCTTTGCCTGTGCATCCGATGAAAAGCTGAACACAGGGACAGGATGGTGTGTACCTCAATCTACCTCCATCATGGAGCTAGGTCATGTCTGAGTCATCTCTCCAGAGCAAATGGCTAGGAAAGCACACCTATGTTCCACAGTGTGGTACAGCTCACATGGCCCGCTATAGACAAAAGGGTGGGAACCACTATATTACTGCTTGAAAGCTCAGTAGGTGCCATCACTCAGAGATTTCTCAGATAAGTGAAACCCCTAAAGAACCATGGTGCAAAAACACGTGTGACTGTAGGTAGGGTTATCATGACTACTGTGCTGACTTCAGTGGCCAGTGTAGTATGGCAGATCTGTTCTTCTCACGGTCATTTTGTTGGGCCCTGAGTTCCTTGTTCCTCTGAAGAAACCATCTGTTGTAAGTAGTTTTCTCTCAGGCATACCACCCTTTGTCCACCTCCACATTCAATCAAGATAAGTAGGTTTGTGTATTCATGAGATACATCACTGAAATGACCAGCAGGAGCACACCTTAAAAAATGTCATTTATGTTGTTCCCCCTTATGGTTTAGAGTCAATGCCTGCTACAGATAAAGTGAACTCCTGCCCCTGCTAGGTTTGTATCTGCCCTCCCATCCATAGATGGGTTTGCATCCTCTTTACATTTGGACAGTTATCATGAGCAACCCAAGTATTAAAAACTTTTTAAATGAAATCTTGGATTTCACTGCACAGTTCTGTGGCAGAGTCAATTCTGCCACAGAACTGCAGCCCGTGAAAAGAGGTAAAAGGAAGCTGGAGTTCTTCAAACTTGGGAGTTAGAAGAAAAGATGGTTTGAATAACGCTTCTAACAAAACAAGCTGGGTTTTAAGCAACATAGATTCAGTAGAGAGTCTTAAAATCAATGAGCAGAAAGCTTTAATAACTTCCCCAACCACTGTTTTCCTCCTTGCATGAAAATGACTCATTAAAAGGACACATCAAATTGCTCTCCATGTCTGTGAAAGCGAACACCAACACAATTGGAGAATTTGCTAAACTATTACATTGAATGCGATATATAACAAGAGGGCTAGGAAACTGCTGCATTAACATGTGGGAGATGTTAAGAGAAAAACACAAATGTCGATGTAAGAATGGGGAGGAAATTTGAATTTGCAATTATGCTTTAGATTTTTTTTAAACAAACGTTGCAGTTTGTAAAACAGAAGGAAGCCTAGTTTGGAAGTTCATGCTCCAAATTTTCAGTATAATTTTAATGTAAGTATACAGAACGTTGGGTTTCATGCTTTAGGTTTGTTTAGGTTTTGTTCTAGTATTTTTGCCCTCCTTTTTTTTGCACTCATTACATTAATCTATCTCAGCTGTTGTAGGAAACAGAACCACATTTTTTAGGCCCACGTATAGATACAAAGTGAGGCTTGTTTACATTCAGTGATTATAGACTGAAAAATATAGAGATTTCATAGCAAAGAAGTCCTTTAAATGGAGCATCATATTAATCACAGAAAATAACTTCTACCCATCCTTCTGTAGGCAAACCCCAATAGGGCCAAAAGTGAGAAAACTGGGCTGTAAAAGGAAGAAAAAAAATCTGCCTCTCACAAAATCACAAAGTCCCAAAATCACAGTGGTCTTTTTTTTTGGCTGGAAAGGTAAGTCCCACTGTGCTTGGGATTGGGGCATGGGTAGGAGCATGACAAGCACATCCAGGAATGCCGTTATGTAGCAGTCCAACGATGCCAGAGAATGCACATCAAACTGCATGCACGGTGCTTCTCTGTCCTTCAAAAATCTGTCATCTACATTGTATAGCAGTGGATCAAGCTGAAATTTCACTTTCTCAAGCTGAAAATATGATTCCCATTCAAGCATGCAGAATTCATACAGCACTACTTCTTTGAAAGAACCACAAAGTACTCGTATTGCTCCACAAACTAACAGGATGAACATCCGCTAGAGTCTTCTCCAACAGACTGGAGAAGTCTGGCAGCTTCTCCAGTCCTCCTCCTTGCCACCTACCCTCCTGGGGACTTCTGTTTCAGGCTTTTGGTCAGGGAAAGGTGAGTGAGCTCCCAAGGACCTGAAGATAGCTGGGATCAATAGGAAGTCATGCAAGAGTCTCTCCCCTTGAGAGCACTGAAAGAGTGTATTTATGGGCATTATTTCACAGTCCATTAGAAAGGTGTAGACTTTGTGAAGCTCAGTGCAGTTATTCCTTATTAATATGCCTAGCTGAAAGCAGCAGTTGAATCAATATTTTAGCGGAAAAGGCTGTTTACTCTCATAATTAAGGAGAGTCAAACAGCCTATCAATAAGAGTTGTGCCAGTCAATTCAATAGAAGATCTCATTTTCATAAGAAATTCAGGTGGAAGACTCTGCATGCTCTTCTGTTTCAGAAAAGAATCTAGTAATATTCCATTTTTAAAAAAAGCCAAACCCACAATATTGTTTGAAGCAAATATTCATTAATTTGACCTATCTGTGATAACATTTTTCATGACACAATAATACCAGTGAATTTTACTACTTGCCGAGGGAGGCATGTTGCTATCAGAATGCGTCCTGAATGTGTTCAGCTAGTTCAGTTCAAAGAAAACAATGGAGCTTATAGACATGGTAGGCTACCATTCAAATTGGCAAGGTTCCCGTTACAAATTTTCCTTCTTTTGAATATCTCTTGCCATCCAAGTCCTACATGATGCATATAATTTAAGCGTTCTCCTTAATGAATCACAAATGGAGAGCAATGTCTACAAGGGAATTTCAGGGGAGGTGTGGGTCGGATCCTGTGTTACACTGAGCAAGCATCTCCAGAGGAGGCAGTGGGAATAGAGGCCCTGATCCAGAGACTCTTGGTGGGAATATGACCACAGAAAGCTTTGGATCTAGCCCAGAGTGTGCACAGCACCTCTCCAGAGGTGTTCAGCTGCTAGCAGGATAAAGCCTCAGCTAAGTGTATATAAAACTAGTGGCCTTTATGCAGTTTTTGACATTTAAGGGTAGTCCTGCAGAGCAGATGAGCTTTGTCTGATTAAAGAGCATGGCATGGGACCCTAAATTACTGAAAATAAAAGTGTATTGTTATATATTGCTACTACTATATGTTTTCTACAGTTTGTATATGAGAAAGTATGATTAAAAGTCGATGAGAGACTGTTTATAAATTTTGATTGCTTCATAATTT
Organism: Strix aluco; assembly: GCF_031877795.1. NCBI lineage: Eukaryota > Metazoa > Chordata > Aves > Strigiformes > Strigidae > Strix > Strix aluco. Next base: position 71,724,360 of record NC_133932.1, on the reverse strand, counting down.
TAACTCTGAGCAACATTTTTATCATAATTATAGGCTTTCTTAAAGCATTTATGCAGATTGTTATATTCAAAAGGGGTTTATTCCATATAAACTCCACTCTTTTATCTCTCCATAAAATCAGTGTGTGAATTCTCAGCAACCACAACTCCACTAGACAGTCATCACATTAGTAGCAGAGATATTTTCAAACAAGGCAACATTTCTCTGATATTCTGAACATTATTTCCCGTTTTCCCATCCCAGTGAGTGTCATGGTGGTAAATAGTAATAATAATCCTTAGCACATTTGTTGTGCTCTTCATCTCTCCTTAAAAGTATTAGTAAATTTATACTCGTAATTCCTCTGTGATATTCCTGTGTGTTATGGTAGCCAGCGTATCTGTGGTTCAGTGAAGACTCGGGGAGATTAAGTCAGGTATCTCACATCTTCAGCTCAAGGAGATTTAAATCTAGGAATTTAGATGCAGCGCTTCTGTTCATTTCAGTGAGAATTTTGTGTCTAAATATCCTGGATCCCTACAAATGTTGAAGTCTAAAGGACTTACCCAAGGACCTCAGGCTGTTTCTCGGTCATTGTTAACATTCAGTTGATTGCACTGTTTCAATCCTGTGAACTGCTTTTGTGGTCTGCAGTGGGAAGTGTGTCCATGGCTTCCAGTTCAGACTGGCTCATGTCCATATTGCCTATGAGGAGAGGGCTCCAGAGCAAACTGTCCTCTCTCCTTCCTCCAGGTTTCCTCACAAAAGATATGAGATGTCCATCGAGCCAAAAGCCCACGATTTCTGCAGTGGGGACAATCAGTGCATCAGGACGCTTGGGTGAAGCTTGAGGCAATAAATTGACAGCACAGCTGGACCTAATGTAACAGAAAAGCAATTTAACCCACTGGGTGAACCGGTGGCAGTACTGGTAATGTAACTGAGGAGCCCAGCTCCACTGGAAGAGGAGCTGAAAGGTTTGAATAGTTTCATAGCAGTCACGGTCTCAGCAAGCCTCGTTATGGTCTTCTCATCCTGATGACCTGAGGAGGCACTTCTCCAGCACTGGAACATCTATGGAGTTAACAGAACAAAATATATACCCTCTATTTGCATATACAGCTAGGGCATCAAATGGACAATCTGCTATCACCTCCCCCAGGAAATACAAATATATAATGTTAAATGTATATAAAATATGTGCAAACATTTTTGCCATCAGAGTGAAAGTTAGACCTTTCGGTACAAGTACTTGGATGCTCAGAAAGAAACTGACTTCTTAAAGCTGTAACATACTCTGGTGGGCTCATGACAGTGATGACAGAGTATCTAAACACTTCATTCATCAATGAGGAGTGTTAGTTTACTTCAGTCTCTCTGATAAGCCACAAGTCCTGGTGCTAAGCCACGCTCCATTTTACAGCACTACCTTCAACTTTAATGATTTCCTCTAATGACTGGGTCACGTTGCAGTGGGATGACCTGATCTCCACCTCATACTTTCTACTCACAAGCCACTTGAAAAACTGATTTGCCCCTTGGTCTTGGAATGTATATTCTGCACTTGAACAGTGTGGTTCAGACTTCAGACCCCATTAAAAGGGGAGACAAATCTAAGACCTAAAAAGAAACACTTAAGAAAACAGTTACTATCTGCTGCTCTACAATGAAATGAGAGAATCAACACAAACAGTTAAGTACTGAGTTCTGTGCAGCAGTGCAATTAGGTTTCACCTGTTGATTTTTATAACTTGTAGCCTTCACATTACAGGTCTGGTAGCTTCCCTCTGATTTCACTCCAGTGTAGATCAGGCATAATTCCACTGCAGTCACAGGGACTGAGCCCATGGAAGACACGATTTTAGTGATCTTTGTGTTTCCTATCTACAGAACAAACCCCATTTAATTCTTGAACAGTAAAATCACAGTAATCTTTATTTCCATTTCCCATGTTATTTTAGTCATTTTCCAGCTCTATCATTTGAATTTGTGCCGTAATATTTCCACCCTGAAAACATACTAATATTAATGTTTGAAGTATGGGAATAAATACAAGTTGAGTGTCTGGATTTCTGATGACACTGCAGTTAGAGGGGATGCAGATCTGTATTTCAGAGCAATTTTAAAACTGCTACATTTGAGGAAAAAATATTTATCTATGTCAATTATATTTTGACTTCTGAGGCTTGGAACTGTTTCATGGCAGAATGCTAGGAAGGAGAATGCTATGTCTGCGTTGGAAAGCAATAAAATACTCGTACAAGTATACTGATAAAAAAGCAATCACATTAAAGGTAAGAGAATGTCCATTTTTAGGTGGCAAGAGGAGTTTTTTAATATCTATCACGGATATCAATAAATATTTTTCCAGCTTTGTTGGCCAGATTCTTGTTTGTAAATAAGGGTCACGGTTTTACCTCAGCCTTTCTTTGCAAGCAAATGGGCTGGATAACAGCTCCAGGCGTTTTTCTGCGTGAGGGAATTGAATAAAGACTGTCCAGGGCTCCACTCTAGAGCCAGGGAGCGGCCGCAGAGCCAGCCTGTGTGTTTTAACAAGCTACTGCACGCCGAAGTTGCAGCTACAATTGACTTCTAACAACTCGGAGGCAATTGTTCCACAATAAAACCTGATTTCTTCTTCGGCGATTTTACCCGACGCTAAGCTGTGGTTGGCATTGTCAAGGCATGGAAGAAAGCTCACCGCGGGGCTGGTGCCTGTGACCCGGGGAGTCCCTAAGAACCTCAGCCTGGAGCACTCTGAGCGCCGCTGGGGGCTTTTTTACATATTTTTAAAAATCTGGGGTTTCTGAGGCAGCAACTTTCGGGTAGACCCGAAAGCAGTGTGTCCGCTGTGCTGACCCAAGAGCCCTGGCGAGGGCTGGGGGCGGCTCCGAGCCCCTCTCCGAGAGCCCGAGGGTGCTTTGTGCAGCCCCGGATCTGCGATCGGGGGCTGCCGCCCGCCACTCCCGGAGCGGGGGGACCCGCCAGCCGCGCCGGGGGGCGGGGGGGGCGGGGAGGGGGCGGTGGCCACCCCCTTATCCCCCTGTTTCCCGAGCCCCCGAGGCAGGGGAAGCTAGCGTCCCCGCGTTCGTTGTCGTTCTGCGAAAGTAAGGGTTGAGAGCCCCCACAAAACAACAAGCAAACAAAAACCTGCGAAGAGGCAAACGCTGTGATCAAGCAGCAGAGCTTTGGGGATTTGGGGGAAAACGGGGGGAGAGTTCAGATCAAATGGGACTTAAAGATAGCAGACAGCTCTAACTGCATATGATCAATAATTATCCCATGTCCATTCCTCTACTCATTTAACTCCTCAGTTAGGAGGGTGTAAGTGTTGCAACTGAGTACTCGACAAGGAAATCAGTTGAGCGTGTGTTTAAAGTCTGGTTAATTTTTAATATGAACAATACTTTTCACTTAAATGCTTCACTTAATCCCCTCATGTCGACTTGTTTAGGAAGCTACATGTTTAGCTTCCAAAACGATAATGTGAGTGCAGGCTTATTCTAGGGAATTTGATATCATCCATATAATATCGTTCATGTGATGAATTATCATCTTTTCTCTTCTTCCTTCATTCTAGCTAGCTGAAGCAACGAACAATTTTTGATATAAATATTTATGACATTTTTCAAATGTTCAAAGGAAATTTGTCAGAGGGGTCCCTCGAAGCATAGCGGAAAATCACATCTCGGTGAAGCTACGGGTCTTGGAAATGTGAGGTCAAAAAGAAAAGCAGTAACTTCCGAAGAAATTAACCGCGAGTAGTAATTTTTCCTGCTACCTCTCCTAATCTCTCTTGCCGTGTCCTAGGCGGGTGCCTGCCACCCTTTGCAGGGGGTCTGGCCACCTCCCTTCGCTCACCCGGTGGAGGCTGTGGTGGTGCAGCTGCCTGCTCGCTGTGTTCGTGGTCTTTCCTTCCCCTGCCGCCATCCCCTATTACATCCCCGCTGTAAAAAACAGTTCCCTGGGACCCTGCCAAGCCCGTCCTCCCTTCCTTCCTTCCTTCCTTCCTTCCTTCCTTCCTTCCTTCCTTCCTTCCTTCCTTCCTTCCTTCCTCCTTTTCCTTCCTTCCTTCCTTCCTTCCTTCCTTCCTTCCTTCCTTCCTTCCTCCTTTTCCTTCCTTCCTTCCTTCCTTCCTTCCTTCCTTCCTTCCTTCCTTCCTTCCTCCTTTTCCTTCCTTCCTTCCTTCCTTCCTTCCTTCCTTCCTTCCTTCCTTCCTTCCTCCTTTTCCTTCCTTCCTTCCTTCCTTCCTTCCTTCCTTCCTTCCTTCCTTCCTTCCTTCCTTCCTTCCTTCCTTCCTTCCTTCCTTCCTCCTTTTCCTTCCTTCCTTCCTTCCTTCCTTCCTTCCTTCCTTCCTTCCTTCCTTCCTCCTCCCTCCCTCCCTTCCTTCCTTCCTTCCTCCCTCCTTCCCTCCCTCCCTCCGTCCCTCCCTTCCTTCCTGCACTTCAGATGTGGAAGAGCGACGGCGAGTTGAGGAAATGAAGAGCCCTGGTTTTTCAGTATATACGGCAATCAGCCCCTTTCAATGAGCCGTCATATTTGTCCTTAATTTCGACTTTCCCAAGCACTGTTCTCATATTCCACTGTTTGAAATGTAGGAAGATTTAGCATAATTTGGAGGTCAGATTTCTAAATAAGCCTACTTTAAATAACAAGCCCACACGGGAGATTGTCAGTATCTCTATTTTGTATACAGTTTACACACTGGCACCGCTTTTTAAAACCCTATATGTGGGTTAAAACTCAATTTTACAACCCCCATTTATATGAGATGTAGGTTTGACATCTGTTTGCCAGAGTGTTTTGCACTTAGCCTAACACCCACTATTAAATGACAAAATTGTGGCAGGCTGTCAAAGCCAGCTGACTGACAGCTGCTCTACTTTACAAAAAAGCCCCATTCAAATATTTGCAGGGTTTGAAGCTTTCTGTAACGCTGTCGCCATTCTCCCCGTTATTTAGCATGTAAAATACAAGTCAAAGTTTTAAAGCTGCTTTCCAAAATGTTGCCATTTTTCCATATAAAAAGAGCGAGCGGTGGTTGCTGGCGGGGATCCAGCGCCAAACGCATTGGATGGGTATTTCGCTGGGTCCCCGCGTTCCTCCTATCTGCACAAACCCGATAAAACTGTCATTTACCAGCGTTTCTTAATATTGCAGCTAATTAGAGCCGGCGTGTTATTGAAGTGAGAGCAAAAATCCACTTAAAAGAGAGGGGAGGGGAAAAAGAAAAAAAAAAAAAAAAAGAAAAAAAAAAAAGGCGGGGGGGGAGCTAAAATGTTTCCGCGCAGGCAGAGGAGCGCGCCCGGGCACAGTGCGCAACAAGACCCCCCGGGGAAACGGCGGGGACCCGGGGAAGGGACACCGAGGGCACCTTTACACCCCTGCGGCCGACCCCTCCTGCCTCCACCCCAGGGGCCCCCTTGGGCATTCGCCAGCCCGGGTGCGCTGGAAGGACGTGCCAGGGCCGGCGCTGGCGGAGGGCGAGCGCTGTGCCTTGGCCGAGGTGGCTCCCGCTGCTGATGGGGGTGTAAACGTTTAACTCGGGGCATGAAGACGCGCCCGTCCCTTCCCCTGCTCCCCCTGCGAGCGCGAGTACGAGCTCGGCAACGGTGGTTTAAACTTAGAAGCCAGCTGCTTTTTATTCCAACATCTCTAAAGAACTGATATGTGACCGAGCAACGCAAAATAGCTGGCGAGGTAACCTCTGCGTGCTAAGAAGTCTTCGCAGCAGTTGCTGGGGTTTGGTGGAACCTCGGGTGCCTTCCGCAGCCTTTGCGAGGCGAGCGGGGCTCTAGCTGTCAAGCGAATCGGAGGTTAATGTTGGGGGGGGGGGGGGGGGGGGGGTGTTAATTATTAATTTATTTTTTGAATGAGGACTAGATCCACCCCCCCAATAAAAGGCGGCGGCACTCCGGCGATGGAAGGCGACCGCCCCCGCTGCCCGTCCCAAGTGCTCTGGCCCCGGCACGGCGGGTCCCCACGACCCGCCCGGCCGGTACCGCCGGGGCTCCGGCAGCGGCGAAACCATCCCCATGTGCCCCCCCGCCTCCTCCCCCAGCCCCCCTACCGGCGCACACCTCCCTCCTCCCTGCACACACGGGTAGGCACCCCCACCCTCACACGGCCGGAGCGGAACAGAAAACGGGTTACTCTCCGCTTTACCTGGAAATCTTTAGCTGATTTCTGTCCATTTTAATAAACCGCTACCGACTGTCTTTCCTAGAGCGGTTGTCATGTTGATAGAAAGGGACTGGAAAAGAGTATTAGAGGGGCGGGGGGGGGGGGTGGGGGGGTGGAATGCAGGAAGAAAACTAACTGCTCTAGGAAAGGGGGGGGTTGTCGCCGTGAGCGGTACAGGGCGGAGAAGGCGCGGACCCTCCGCAGCGAGCCCGGGCGGAGAGGGGGCGACTGACAAAGCCCGGCTCCATCCCGGGGAAAGTGAGGGGAGGCAGGGAGAGGGGGGCAGAGGCAGGAGTTGGTGCTCTGAGCCTCCCCGGGAAAGACAAGTTTATTGTCAACAAAGGAGGGTTTGGCCGGGCTGGGAGCCTCCGCCGTCCCGAGGTGCCGGGGCCCGGCAGGACGCGGCGGGGGGGACGGGAGCGGGGTCCCAGGGCGGCCGGGGAAGGGGGGGGGGGGGGGGGGGGGCGGCGACGACACGGCCCGGGCCGGGGCGGGAGGATCCCGTGGCGGTCACGGCGCCGCACAGGTGCGGGGAGCAGCACCTGGGGTGCCTCTTCCCTTCCCGGAGACTTGTCCCCCGGAGATCGGGGCAGGGAGAGTGGCCCAGGAGGAGCGGGGAGGGAGAAAAGCAAGGTTAGAGGAGAGGGTGCGTGTGAGAGAGGGAAAGGGAAGAGAAAGAGGAGGAAGGCGCCGGGCTCCACCTCCCCGCTCGGCGCGGCGCTCCAGCTGCTCTCAAACCAACTGCTCAATTCTATTCACTGCCGCGACGGAACAAAAAAGTGGCTATTTATTAGAATACTTGTTTGGTATTGTTCGGTGCCACACAAAAGGCGTTTCATTATGTTGGGGTGGGAGAAAAGCCCCTCTCTTTTTTTTCTTCCCTTTCCTTTTCTTTTTTTTTCCCTCCCTTTTCTCTCCAGACCGAAACAATAACTTGAAATTGTCTTTAAAGTCTTTTCTATCAATAATAAATTTCATTTTCTTCTCTCTCTCCCGCTCTCCCTCTCTCCCCCTCTCCCGTGCAGGGTGTGTGTGTGTGTGCGCGTGTGTGTGTGCGTGTGTGTGTGTGAGGGAGAGAGAGAGCGAGCGAGCGAGCGAGCGCGGATGGTGAGTGTGCGTGTGTCGCCGGGCACTCGTGGCTCGGGCACAGCCGCCTGGGAGCTGCGGCTGGGCGAGGGGCGAGGAGGAGGAGGAGGAGGAGGAGGAGGTGGAGAAGGAGGAGAGCCGCCGGCGGAGGGCTCGCCGGCCCCGCCGCACCCGGCCGGGTCGTGCTGCCCTGCGCCTGACCGGGCACGGCCGGAGGAAGGTGTGAGCTAGGCTAGAGGGGGAAAAAAAAAAAAAAAGAAAAAAAAAAAACCAACCCAAAACCAAAAAACAAAAAAGCAAACAAAATAATAACAATGATAATATAATAAGGCTGCCCTTGAGCTGATATGTTGGGAGGAGGCTGGAGCTGGAAGAGCAACTGTAAGTGTGCCTCTAACTTTTGAGGGGGTCTTCACCCTGTCTTGGGAAGGGAGGAGGGGAAGCCGGCGAGGGGAGGGCTTCCGAGTTACTTTTGCTGCAAGGAGGGAAGAGCCGTTTGCAATCACTGGGTTATCGGCTGTGACACGGATTGGGGGGGGGGGGGGGGGTGACAGTGTTTTGGGCTGCCCCCCTCCGCCTTCCCGGGGAAGACGTCTCTCTGGGTTTTGAGGCGGGGGAGGGAAGCGGCGGCCGGGGCCGGGGCCGGGGGCTGCGGGCGGGCCGGGGCGGGGAGGGCGCTGGGGGCGGCGGCGGCCCGGTGGTGCCTCCCGAGCGCGCAGCTCTCGCTCCGGTTACATGTTCAAAAATTAACATGTCGGTGCGCGGGTGCCATTTAGTGAAAGGTGTCTTGGGCAAAGAATCAATTTCGCCGTGACTGACCGACGGGCTTGGCTGTATGAATACTGCCAAAAAAGGGAAATCAATAGGCAGAGCAGCCCTCAGCTATTACAACTAATGCCTGCTTAATCTCTGCCCCTCGGAGCGAGCATTCACATGGGCTCTTAGCATTGCTAATGCGGCCGGGCTGAGCCCGGCTCCATCTTCCAGGGAACGGGGGATCCCCGGATCCCGTCCCCCGTGAAGGTGACAGCTGCCGGGACCTTTCGGCGGGGAGGCTGTGCCCAGCCTCGCCAAGTGGAATCCCGGCGGAAAGAAACTCCCGGAGATTAGGGCAACCTGGGGCGGTCCGACCTGGTGTGGTACCCTCAGTCCCCAGCTCCAGGGTGGCCGTAGAGCTTCCCCCTATTGCCATAAAGTATCGGGATGTTTAAAAGGTGAAACGGGTTTTTCCTTTCTTATTTGCCGGTGGTGTTTAGGGTCGATCAACAGGCAATGGAGCAAGGCTGTGCATCTATCGATCAGGGAGGGGACGGGTTTTGGCTGAATCTCTTTTCAGAAACAGGTGTTTAAACATGATAGCGGCTCCAGTCAATTAACCCATTAAAAACCCGTTTTATCGCATTGATTCCCGCAGGCTGCCATAAAAGGTTGCGGTTTGAAAGCCTCTTTGTTAAGGGGGGGTGGAGATGGATGGATGGATGGATGGATGGATGGATGGATGGATGGATGGATGGAGTGGGGGTAAAATGTCCCCGAATGTACGGCATCGAGCAGGCAGGAAGATGCCAAACTACCGGGTTTTGTTCGCCTTCCCACCAAGCCAGGCTGCCCCGGCACCTCAGCGCGCCTCGTCTCCGCCCCGGCTGCTCCCGGGCCCGGTTCCGCGGAGGGGCTGGGCGGCCGCCGCGGGCCCGGGGGACTGCCGCCACCCCCTGCCCGCCGTGGGCCGCCCGGCTGCGCAGCCCCTCTCGCACAGTTGACGCATCCCCTCGGGAAAGGGGGGTCCCGTGGCGGGGGCAGGGAGACACCCGCCCGGGGAGGAGGGGTCGGACCGTGGGCGGGGGCTGCCGCCCTGCACCGGCTGCGGGCCGGGGCGGGATGGGGGTGCAGCAAAACGGTAGCCCTAGGAAGTTGCAAGAGCTGTGATTCCTTAAACAGGACGGTCTGCGAACCGCCTGCCCCCCCGCCCCCCCTTTTTTCCAGGTTCGGCAGTGATAGCGCTATAAAAGATGTATTGGCTAAAGGCGTCGGTAGCCGGGCTACTATCCCGCCTTACGGTGACTACCAGGGAATCGGTGTAAGGGAAAGGTGAAGTCTCAGTCAGTGATATGGTGAAAATCAGATCTGTGAAAATCGTCCCTTTTCCAAAAGGGCACATAAGCGCCGGATCCCGACTCCGGCCAACTAGCCGGTGTCTCCGGTTGCTGGGCTGGAAACTGTTTTTTTCCTCCTCGCTTCCCTGGGGTTGGTTATCCGCCTTTCCATGGCCAGAGTGCTGCACTGGATGGAGCAAGAGGATCATGTATTTCCTCTGGGTACCTTTAATTTCCAGACTAGCGGTCTGAGATTATTTAGATGTTTCTAGTTTCCCCTTGTTTGCTGTTTTCTGAAGTAAGCACTGGATGCGACTGAAAAGGTTTGAAATCGTGTCAAAGTGATGTTTTAATCTCATTGAAAAGTGTATTAAAGGAGAAGATGTAATTTGTGTGGGATGTTTCGATGAAAGGAGAGATTGGAGTGGATGATACTTTCGCTCTCCTGTGAACCTCATGTCATGTTTATATTGAAGCCCGTGTAGCTAATCTAATTTGCAATAACGGGATGGCCTGCAAGAAAGAAGCTTCTATATGATTTCATTTCTTTCTTTCCTCGTTTACTTTTTACACAAATTCGTTCTGACTTGCCCTGAATGATGCCTCTGCAATTTGGGGATAACTGACGAGGATGCAAACCAGTAATATTTCATTTATGGTGTTCTAAGCCCCACTTCTCCAAGGGATGCGCCGCAGGCATAGACAGCCAGGTTGCCCTGCTGTAAATGGGATTCCGCACTTTGGCTTGTGAAGCTCTTTTTTCGTGACTGACATTTCAACGGCGCAATTTTAAAGATTAACTTCGTAATCACTCTCGTGTCGTACCAGTCCGACGAGCTCCCCGTTCCCGCAGCCCTTCGTTTTCCTTTAAAAGTTTACCGTTACAAAACTATGCTTTCAAAATATTTTCCTTATGATAGAAAGTAAATTGCTGGGTAGATACTTTTTGTCTACGATTAACATATCTTGTAAAAAGTAAAAGCTCTGGCCATCCCTTTAGATGAAAAACCCAAAACCTAGAAAATAAGACAGCTCAAGCCCCTATCTCCCGCGAGATGCTTTGCCATCTGATGCTTTGCCATCTGATTAGCACATATTGCCGGCGTGTGCCTTAGTAATAATTTTAAACAAAAAAAAAAATTAAAAATCTGAACAGACTTGAAAATTACAACTTTTGTGTAACGTAAAAAGGTGTATTCAGCCTGTTAATTACAGGGGGGTTGTGTCATTGGAATGTTTTCAATGACCCGTTTAATTTTACTGTAATTACTGACAAAATAAGACAAGGATAGATCACAATACGGGATATTCCTCTTTCGGAACAATATTGTGCTGGAAGTCGAGCTAATACGTAACATAAACAAACATTTTAGAAAATGCTCCTGCCGGCAAAACTTCGTTAAGACCCGATTCTGCTTTCTCTACTGACTCGTAGCTCCCAGCGGGCTGAGGATCGGGCCCGTTTCAAGGCGAGGGGGCACCCGGTGTATCCGGCAAGGGGGAGGAGAGGGGGGAAGGAAATCTCTTAGGCGGGGGCTGACCGTCCCGCCGTCCCACCGAGGAGTGCCCCGCCGTTTCTCCCGCGGGGTCGGCCCCGGGAGCCGTTCCGGGAGGCGACCCCCACTCGGCACCGCCGACCCACCCGCCAGCCGGGACCCGCGGGCGCGTCGGGGCGGCCGCCGGCTGCTGCGGGGATCAAACGTGCGGGGAGATCGATACTACTTCTTTTAGGCTCAACGAAAACATAAAGCTCATTTCAAAGCCAGTAAGAAGTCGAAAGGAAGGAGCGGAAACAAAAAGGCTGGGATATAGAAACTCTTCGGAAAGGAGCGATTTATCGATGCTGGGGGGGGTGGGGGGGCGATGCAGAATTCCTTTAGAAAAATGGCTCCAGCCGTCCTTTTATCTGACGCAACAAATAAAGAAATGAAAGTACCCACACGGAGCAGCCGGGTGCCCTCCGGACGCTTTGATTTCGTCCAGAGAAGGCTGGCCCTGAGCACACACACCCCTGCTCTCCCTGTCGCGCCCGCTCCCCGCCGGGCGGGCGGCTCCCGGCAGCCGAGCCCCGGCCCCGGGCGCGGAGGAGGGCGCCCGCCTGCTCTCACTAGGACTTCAGAAACCTTCCGGCCCCGTTTCTACCCACCCTCGGTGTTCCCCCCGTCGTGCCCCCCGCCTTTGCTCCGGGGCACCCCCGTAGGACAGCCTCAGCGCCGGTGGGCCGGGCTGCCCCTTTCCCGCGTGTTCCCAGCGCGGCGGTGGGCGACCCGTCGGCTGGGGGGGGGGCTCGGGGTGGGAAATACAAGGAAAAAACGGCCTGGGAGCCAAGCCGCCCCCGCCCCCCCTCTCCGAGCTGCTCCGGGGAGCCGCAGCGAGGTCCCGCAGCGAGGTCCCGTAGCGAGGTCCCGCAGCGGGGCCGCCGCGCGGGTCGCGCTGGTGTCGCGACAGCCGGGGCTGGCCGGGAGCGGGGCGCGCCGGGGCGGCGGCAGGACAGCCCTTACCCTCGTCACGCTTCCCGTTGGTTGGCACGGCTCTCCTGGGCGAAGGGGGGGGAGACATTTCTCGTCAGGGAATTTTAGCCTTTTCCCTCCCCCCCCCCCCCCCCTTTCCTTTTTCCCCCCTTCCTTTTCATTCATAAACCTGGTGGCTATAGACGCAGCTTGAATATTGACGTCTCTTCCCCCAACTGCTCCTCCGTTAACCCAATTACAGAATTCATCAAGAACTGTGTTGAATTATCTCTTTCCATACAGTATCAGCATTAGCCTAATTAAAAGCTATAATGTCTGATATAATGATTAAATCGTTAGCTCTGCTGTAGGGAAGCAATATTTTGTTTTCCCTTCAATTAGAAGCTGATTGAGGTTTTCAGAGCAGGTCAGCTGTGAAATTTGAATTATATGTGTGAGTACCGTTCACAGGGTGAGCCCCTACTCGAAAGCTCCAGAGATTCTCCAAACGCTTTTACCCAGCAAGCTGGGAAAAGACAACAAAACGCACAGAGAGCCTGTAGCTGATTTGGGACTGGAGCTGTATGTTCCCCCGGAACAGTTGTTAGTGCCGGGAAAGAAAGCGGGACTTTATTCAGGCGCCCTTTTTTCCTCCATCCCACCCCTGCTGGGCAGCAGTTCGTGTTCAAAACCGTGATCCCCGAATCGCCAAGTGACCGAGGCAGGAAGGGGCTGACCCCCTCTCCCTTGCCTGCCCTCCCTGCTCCCTCCCGGTTGCTCGCCTCGGCCCAGGTGCCGGCGCCCCGGGCCCGAGGGAGCCGTTTGCGGGTTTTGCAGCAAAGGGCCGGAGGAGCTGCAAGGGATCCCCGCCCCCCGCCCCGCGTTTCCGACGGGGCTGGCGAGGCATCAGACAGCATCTCCCCCGAGCATCTCCCCACGGCATCTCGCCGGGGAGGGCTGGCGGTCGCCGGCCCCGGCCCGGGGCGAGGGAGGCACGGCGGCAGCCAGCAGACGGCGATCGCCGCCCGCTCCGGGGCGCCCGGCTCGGCCCCACCGCCCCCTCCTCGCCCCCGGGGCCGAGCACGGCTGGGGCGCAGCGGGCGACCCCCCGCCCCGAGGGGACGGCCCTCCCGCCGCAGCCGGTACCGGGGGAAGGGGGGAGCGGTGGACGGGGGAGGCACTCGTCACTTCGGCCGGCCTGCGAGCGGGCCACGCCGGCGCCTGCCCCCTCCGTGGGCCCGGGGTGGGCGGCCGGGGCTGCTGCCGGACCTTTAGCCCTCCCCGGCCCTGCTCCCAGCGCAGGATCTCCCCCACGCCTCCCCACTGGTTTCCCTTCAGCGTTCACCCACGCACACACCGCTCACCCCCACCCCCCGCCGGACCCCCCCTTATTCCCACCACTCCGGGCACTTTGCAATGCCGTTTTCCTCCGGGGGAAGTCCAGGGACCTCTTATCTCTGGGCGCAGCCCCCGCCTGCACCACCCCAACCCCGCAGAGCACTCCTGGCCCTCTGTCAAGTGACACTCGTAAAAGTGCTTGACTTCGTCCGGGTCCCACGAGTGGGGATCTGCACCCACCCTCACCACAGAAGAGAAGTCCCTGTCTGTCTGTCTGGCTCCCGAGCTGGTTTTTACCGCCACCCCACCTCGCCCTCCCCGGTCGATATTACACCCTCCGGCCGCCGGGGAGCGGGGTGCACCCGGGGCAGAGGCAAGGGGGCTCACGCCAGCAGCATCTTCTCACTCTCCGCTCCCTGCCCGCGTTTACCCACCCTAAAGGACCGTGTTTGTGGCGGTTTGGCAGTTTTTAGGGGAGGGAAGGGGCTCTCGGTGTTTATTTGCCGGGGGGTGGGGAAGCCCCGCACCGAGAGGGGGGGCAGCCCCTCGGGGGGGTGCAGATGGGCGGCTGCCCCCCGCACTGGGGTAGGGAAGGGCAGGGGCAGCCTCGGCCGTGGTTTCCCCGCGGGGGGGTGTGGGGTGAGGGTGAGGAAGCAGGGTGTATCCCCGATATTCAGGGATGAACGTGTGTTCCCATGGGGTCCGCTGGCTCGCAGAGGTGCGCGGGACTTGTCCGGAAGAGGTTGCCCCACACTGATTCGTCCCACCTATTTGTTAGGAGGCCTTCGGGTACCTTTATATCAAATTTCAAGGATAAATACTGCTAGGGCTTTGGGTGGATAATGTGCGAGCCATGTCGCTTATCTCCCGGATTTTGCTCCTAATATCTTCGTTTGGCCATCCGAGTGGAAATTTGCTTTTCTTCAGTAACCTTCTCTCCCCTTCCCCACCTCTCCTACGCCAACCAACTAAGTTTTTAATGCATCATTTAGGGATCACAGCGGCCTCGCTTGTTTTTCCCCTGCAGATGTGGCAACCCATCAACTGGGGAAAATACCAGCAGGAGCAGCACGGGCCCGATCCCGCACGACCTCCCCTCTTTGCACCCTTAGGGCCGACTGGAAGGGAGCAGAGCCCCCCCCCCCCCCCCCCAAGCATCCCCACCGAAGCAAACAGCAACTCTCTGGCTGAGCCCAAAGGGCCCAGAAGCAGGCCGAGCCTCCAGCCATCAGAAACGGAGAGGCGCTTTGCTCCCCTCAGCAAACCCAGATTATCGTGATGAGATCACCGTTTCATGACGAGTTGTTGGAAATGGGGGGAAACAAACAAACAAAAAGGTCTAGTCCTAGCCCAGCACTTAAGGCTGGGGCTTTTGTGCACGGAGGGTGCTCCTCCTGCAGAAAACTTCTGGCGGTGATAACAGTAATTGGGGGAGCTGCAGCGCGATTCCAGCCTTGGAAGGCCACTGGCATCAGGGAAATTAACACTCCTGGACTGGGAAAAGAGCAAGGATGTCCCGTGTCCCTTTCTCCACCTGGCGAAAGACGATGGGAGTGGCGGGTTCCGTGTGTGGCCCTTTATGCGAGGGACCGGCCATTCCTATGGCTGCCATTAGAGATCACAGCACGGGTGTCGGTGCGGAGCGTTTTGTCCCCGCTATAAAGTAACTACAATCTAGCTCACAGAACAGCCAGGGCACAAAGATAGCCTTTTAATATTTTCAGGGGAAAAAAAAAGAAAAAAGTCATACACCTGTACTTTATACAAATATAACATGTTTCCGTGTACCTTCATTAGTGTCAGATGCTTTTAACTCCCCTCTGACTAAGTGCAGAACGTCCGCATCCAACGCCTGCCTTGCGCCCGGGTTTAGGCCTGGGACCAGTTTTAACACTGGAGAGAGCCGTCTGTCCCCGCCCGCCCGGGGAAAGCTCCAGAACGGTCCAAGTCCTGGGGAAGAGACGTGTTTTGGCGCCGCTCTCACCGGTGCGGTACCGGCGAGGGCTGCCGGGCCCGGGGCGGACACCCTGGGGCGCCTCAGCCTCCCCAAACACCCCTCAGTGGCCGTCTAAGTGCCGGGCGCGCCCGGGGGGGACGGGGCGGCCCGCGGCGCGAGGCCTCCCTCCAGCGATGCCCGGCGGGGGGGCGGGGGGAGCGGTGGCCCGTGTGTGTCCGTCCCCCCCTCCCGGGACCGGTGTGTGTGTGTCCCCTCCCGGGGCGCGGCGGGGGCGGGGCGCTCCGTGACCCCACACCCGTCCCCCCCTCGGGCGCGGCGCGGCGCGCCCCGCCGGACGTCACAGCTCAGCGCGCGCCATGCAAATCGCCCGCCCGCCGCGCGCCCCCATTGGCCGCCGCCAGGCGATTTAAGGCGGGCTCGGCGCGCGCCCCGGATGGCTGCAAGCGCGGCTCGCCCGCGCGCGCCCGGCGACTCCTCCTCTCCCGGCCCGGCCCGGCCCGGCCCGGCCCGGCCCGTCCCGCCCGGGCCGCGGGAGGGAGACCACCGCCAGCAAATTACTGTGCCCCGGCGGCCGGGCTCGGCGCTTGTTTTGGTTGGGTTCCTTCCCCACCCCCTCCCTCCCTCTCTCTCTCCCTCCCTCCCTCCCTCCCTCCCTCCCTCCCTCCCTCCCTCCCTCCCCCGATCCTCCCTCCCGCTTTTTTTTTTTTTTTTTAAATTAACGTTTAAATACTTTTTTTTTTTTTTGGGTGTGTGTGCCTCCTTTTTGCGTGGCGGTGGGTTCTCCTCTCTCTTCTGCTCCGTTCACCTGCGATCAGCGGATGCAAGTCACACACGCTCCCTCCCTCCCTCCCTCCCTCTCTCTCTCCAAGTTAGCAAAGAACAAAAAAAAAAATAGCTCCGTTAAGGATAAGAGCGGGAGCGGAGGGGTGTGCGCGCGTGTGCCGGGGAGAGCCGGCGAGCGGAGGACACCGCCGACGGCTCCGCACACTCCTCCCTCCGCGCCAAGTGAAGCCGCAAGTTTGCCGTGCACCTGTTTGAGCAGCTCGAATCCCCGCCGCCGCCGAGCCCCGAAAGTGATTTGCAAAAGGGAGAAAGTTTTTCGCCGGCGGGGTCGCCGATCGCTCTCCTCGAGGTTTTCTTCTCCTCCTCCTCCTCTTTTTTTTTTTTTTTTTTTTTTTCTCTTCCCCGCACGGCGGTCGCTACCGAGATACCAACGGGTTTTGCCTCGCTCGCTCCCCGTCCTCCCGGGCTCCTCTATGTTTGATTCTTTTTTCACGCCTGGCGCCGGTGGAAAATAAAAAAGCTACTTGAATGTACAGCATGATGATGGAGACGGACTTGCACTCCCCCGGCGGAGCCCAGGCCCCCACGAACCTCTCGGGGCAGACCGGAGCGGGAGGCGGCGGCGGCGGCGGCGGCGGCGGCGGCGGCGGGGGGAACAAAGCGAACCAGGACCGGGTCAAGAGACCCATGAACGCCTTCATGGTGTGGTCGCGGGGCCAGCGGCGGAAGATGGCCCAGGAGAACCCCAAAATGCACAACTCGGAGATCAGCAAGCGCCTGGGGGCCGAGTGGAAAGTCATGTCGGAGGCCGAGAAGAGACCGTTCATCGACGAGGCGAAGCGGCTGCGGGCGCTGCACATGAAGGAGCACCCGGATTATAAATACCGGCCCCGGCGGAAGACCAAGACCCTGCTCAAGAAGGACAAGTACTCGCTGGCCGGGGGGCTGCTGAGCGCCGGCTCGGCCGGGGGAGGCCCGGCCGGTGTCGGCGTGGGCATGGGCGTCGGCGTCAGCCCCGGCGGCGTCGGGCAGCGGCTGGAGAGCCCCGGCGGCACGGCCAGCGGCGGCTACGCGCACATGAACGGCTGGGCCAACGGCGCCTACCCGGGCTCGGTGGCGGCGGCGGCGGCGGCGGCGGCGATGATGCAGGAGGCGCAGCTCGCCTACAGCCAGCACCCGGGCAGCGGGGGGCACCCGCACCACCCGCACCCCCACCACCCGCACCACCCGCACAACCCGCAGCCCATGCACCGCTACGACATGGGCGCCCTGCAGTACAGCCCCATCTCCAACTCGCAGGGCTACATGAGCGCCTCGCCCTCGGGCTACGGCGCCCTGCCCTACGGCTCCCAGCCCCACCAGAACTCGGCGGCGGCGGCGGCGGCGGCGGCGGCGGCGGCGGCCGCCTCCTCGGGGGCTCTGGGCGCCCTGGGCTCGCTGGTGAAGTCGGAGCCCAGCGTGAGCCCGCCCGTCACCTCGCACTCGCGGGCCCCGTGCCCCGGGGACCTGCGGGAGATGATCAGCATGTACTTACCGGCCGGGGAAGGCGGGGATCCGGCGGCCGCCGCCGCCCAGAGCCGGCTCCACTCCCTGCCCCAGCACTACCAGAGCGCCAGCACGGGCGTCAACGGCACCGTCCCCTTGACGCATATCTGAGCCCCCGCCGCCCGCCGGCACCGCCGCCGGGAGCGGCGGCCAAGGGCGCGGGCACCGGCACCGGCTCGGCCGCCGGCCACCGGCCGCGGGCCGCCCCGCAGGACTGCGCGCCCGCCGCTGCCACCGCCCGCCCAGCCCCCGGCCGCCCGCCGTGCCCCGGCCCCGGCCCCGGCCCCGCGCCGCTCCTGCCCCGCTCCCGGGTCCCCCCTCTTATTTTTGCCTCTTGCTCCCCTTCCCTCCCGCCTTCCCCCGCCTCTCCCCCCCCTTTTTTTTTCTTTCTTCCTTCCTTTTTGTACAGAAATGTTTTGATGTTCTTGTAATAATAATAATAAATAATAATAATAATAACGAGAGAGAAAAAAGGTAACGGTTGCTTTACTTACCTTTTTTTTTAGAAGGACTAGTTTATGAAACTAGTTTTATTAGACTGAACTTCTGTGTTTTATCGAGACTTTTTGTACAGTATTTATCATTCACCCAAGAGACATAGAGCGTTTATTTGCAAAAGAGGAAAGAGAGAGAAAGAGAAAGGAGAGAAAAAAAAAAAAAAAAGACGGCGAAAAGACAAAAAATATCAATAATAACCACAAAAAGTTGTAGGCGATGCCAACTTTTATACCGCGCAGAACCGCTACGATTTCAGTCACGGATCGCTTCTTGCGAGGGCTTTTTATTGCCTAATTAACTCGAAGTTGATGGGGAAACAGTTCTCATTTATTACTCATGTACTAAGGCAAATCCAAAACAACACTTAAAAGTTTTTTGTAGATGTTCTCGCGTTTTTGGTTTGGGGTTTTTTTGTTTTGTTTGGGGTTTTTTGTTATTTGTTTATTTATAAAACTTTTTTTTCTTTTGGAGGCTGCAATGTTTTTTTTTTTCTGGGTTTTGTAAAACTTTATTGTATCTGGATAATTTTTTTTTTTGCTTTTTTTTTTCTGTTGGGTTTTATTTTCTTTTTGTATCATTTCTTGTAAATGCATTGTGAAATAATTTTTATTTAGGCGTTACGAGGGAATTCAGATTGTGTATATAGTTTACTAAAAAGCCTTTCTGCTAAACAGAAATCCTAAGGATGCGTTCAATTTTGAGTTAAATAAATTTCAAAGCGGAAAAAGTCACCTGTTTTTTTTTTTTTTTTTTTTTTTAAAATAACCAAAACCGTAACCTGAGAACGTAGTAGTGTTTCCATGGTGTGCCTGGCAATACAGCAGGTAATCCTAGAGTACGGGGAGGAAGTTTTAAACAGGAGCGGCAAAGAGAATGAGGTGCGATCCCGCAGTAAATGTCGATGTCTCCTCACCCGTGTAACTCAGGAGGGAGGAAGGTAGATGACGGCTTTTAACGCTCCTTCCGTGTTGCGAGGGAAGGCGACTCCCTGCCTGGCTCTTCGTGGCCGTGGACTCTCTTTCGGTGGATTTTCCGGCTGGGCTGGCGCTCCGGACCGTGCCCAGGGCCGCAGGTTTCCCCCGGGGGAAAGCTGCCCGCCCCTGCCCGCCTCTGCCCGCCGCTCGGCCGGGAGTCCCCGCCGGCCCGGGGGCCACCGACCTCCCCGGGGGGGACGCCGAGGCACCGGCGAGCGCGCCACTTCCCCTCTAATTAACGCCATAAAAAGCGAAAGCGCTTCGGTTTGAGCGTCCCGAAAAGAAAGCGACCTCTAAACCCCAAGCCCCGAAAAGCAGCCCCGTCCCTGCCGGGCATCCCGGGGGGCGAGCGGGGAGCGGCGGGGTCACACGCTCCCGCCCCGCGCAAACTGGGGCGCCAGTTTCAGCCACTGGTGAGAAAGCTGTCGAGCAAAACGACCCGTGTCTGTTCATTGCAGAATGTTGATCAGTGCTTTGGAATTGAATTTGTTGGGGCTTGTTTTTTGTTTGTTTGGCGGGTTTTTTTCACCAGCTAGGGATCGGTACCTTTCCATAGGCTGGAATTAAAAGTTTGCTGTAAACTTCGTCTGGTAGTAATAACAGCATTAAGCGTTGCATTTAAGCGTCATACTGTAGCAAATATTTTTTTTTAATTCGTCGTAACTGCTTAAACAAAAGGAAAAAAAATACTTTTAACTTCCAGGGCGGTGATGTCGGTCGCAGCAGGCTTTTTAAACCATCTTGTAGCGCCGGCGAATGAGTACTTCATTCATGCAGGAGTGGGGAAGTGTTAGCTGGTTAATGAGGAGCGGTTTCGGTCCATGTTAGAGATTGCACTTTATAACGCTGACATGTCAATTAACATATATAACTCTTCGGAGTAATTTTAGTAGTTTTGTTTAAATCACTCATTCGTTGAAGTGAACGCGAAATATTCATGGAAGCTGTCTATTGATTAAAAACGGAAATCTCTTCCCCCCCCCCCCCTTTAGAAAAAAAAAAAAAAAACAACCTATTTGAGCCTTTACTAAAGCGAGGTGTGTGCGGGTTCAGACAGTCAGCAGGCTAGTTTTGGAAATTCTCACCGTACAAACAGCACACACAGAAAGCAGGAACTTATGGGAAACCTTCTGTGGCCTTGGTTACCTCCAGCCAAGCACGGTCCTATATATAATTTAAAATATTAATAGGCGTACCTTTAAATATGCAGAATAAGCTGAGTACCTGTTGAACTGTTTCTTGAAACGCGTTATCCATCATGTGTACACGTACTCATACATATCTACACACGCTATAGACAGCATCGGGACCGAAGAGAAGCGCGTATGTGTGTGTGTGTGTACGTGTGCACATGCAGACGCATATACATCTGATGCAACCTTGTTACGTGCCTTTTCTTTAAGGGTCATAGCTATTGAAAATCACATTCACTGACAATGCGCAAGAGAAAAATCCCGGCGAGACGCTCCGGTATCGCTGAACACGAGTGATGGAACAGGCGGATTGGGGCGGTCAAGGGAGAAAAGCAAATAAACATCTGTACGCGTCCAAACAACAGAAATACTAGGGGAAGTGCTTAAAAGAGAAATATTACGGCTCTCTAAATGAGCTCCTTTTAACGAGTCTTCCCTCCCCCCACAATTTAGCGGCTCAATGGCGTTATGCCTAGAATAATAGGAATACCTGCACTTTCAACACAAGGGGATTAAACAGACCCAATCTCGGCTATATTCAAATAAGCTTCGAATATTCTCAGCCAGCCTTTCAAAGAAATACAATCCTCTCAGCGAACGTCCACCCCACCCCCCCGCAAAAACACCCCAACCACCCCCTCCCAACACCATAAGGGTAGAATTTTTTGCTGTTCGTGGTTTACTGGTTTGGCGGTTTAGTTTAATTTGAGTCAAAGTTCACGTTTGGCTATACAAACAAAGTTAAAACAACTTTGCTAGGCCGACGAGTTGGGTTTAGGCACAGTAAAATAATTCGGGCTTCGGGCTTTTTGCTTTGCGTGTTATATATAAGAGAATAATTGAATATGCAAAACTAAGAATAGGTTTAAGCGATTTATGATTTAAGTACATTACATCTAAAATTGTATGAAATGTTCCTCCTATAACATGATTGACAGAGCTATTAAAATCACCTATGTGGAAGAATTAAAAAAAAAAAAAAAAAGAAAAGAAAAGTCATCTCGTTTTCAGTAAAAGGAAGGAAAATCCAGGGAGTAAGGAGAAGGGGAGCGGGGCGGAGGTGCCTTCTCTGCTGCGTGTAGCGTGGGGGGCTTGGGGTCAGGGCCCCCCGCGGGCCGGACCACCCCCCCCCTCCCCTCCGGGCCACCGCTCTGCCGGCGAGTCCCTCTGCTCCGGGGGTTGGGGGTGGTGGCAGGGAGCCAAGAGGACAGGAGGCACAGTGCGATAACAGGTTTGATCCGCTCCAAACTTTGAGCCAAAACGCAGACAGGGCCTGAACTCCACAGCTCTTTTCCCAAC
Organism: Strix aluco; assembly: GCF_031877795.1. Taxonomy (NCBI): domain Eukaryota; kingdom Metazoa; phylum Chordata; class Aves; order Strigiformes; family Strigidae; genus Strix; species Strix aluco. The sequence goes on along the minus strand of NC_133932.1, from coordinate 71,702,982 downwards.
GATTCTCCCTCTTCTTTTTTTTTTTTTTAACCCTCTTTTTTTTTTTTTCTTTTTTCCTTCCCTCCCCACCTCCCTTCTTTTCCCGTGCGTGGCTAGCTGAGCTCGTAGGAGTGGCGCTGGGCCCCGGGGAAAAGCCTTTCCCTCCAGCTCCACTCCTCCGCGCCTTCAACCGGAGTCACACCGCAGCAAGCCCGGGGGGAGGCGGGGAGGGGGGGAAGGCACCCATGGGATGGCTCCGGGCTTCTGGGAGCAACGAAGCGATGGAGGGGGGACACACATGAAATTGCCCATGAAGATAAAAAGAGGGACGGCTCTAGAAATCTGCGCAGGGCGCCGTGAGGACGCAGCCTCAACGCACTCGGGGGGGCAGGGGGGGGGCACAGCGGGGCAAGAAGCTCCCCGAGATGGCCCTTGGCAGGGCTGGGGGGCGGTGGGGAGGATCCTCCCTCCCAGCTGCGCCACATGCAGGCAGCATCAGGCCGGAGGCACCTGAACGCCTGACGAGGTTACAGCATTTTATTATCATGCGTAAACTGCCACGGAGGAAAAAAAATCTGTTACTCTCACACACACACACAACACCCCCCACACCGCCGAAAACCAAAGCAAACAGCTAATCTGAGCGTTGCCGTAGAGTGAAACGCAGCTAAAACACGCGAGCTGGCAGCTGCCCGTGGGTTTGGCGCGTTAGCCGGAGGGGATGCGCTCCCGGGCCGGACACCGACCCTCTCCCTCTCCCCGCGGTGCCCCCGCCTTTCCCGGGGACTCATTGACACACCCCCGTGCGCTTTTCTGCCCTGTCGCCCCGGCAGACACTGGGTGTCCCCTTCCCTCCCACGCTCAGCAACACGTGGGGGAGCGCCGGGAAGGGGCAGCCCCGTGGGGGCGGGGAGCGTCCGAGTGCGTGTGTGTCTGTGTGGAGTGTGCAGGGGGCTGATCTTGCGGGGACGGCCCTCCTCGCTAAGCAAGTCCCCCTGGGGTCGTGGAACAGTGGGCCTGGGGGGTGTTGTTCGCAGGGCGCGCGTGGGTCTCTGCGAGCTGCAACCCCACGAAGCGAGGTGCCCCCGGTGCCGTCGGAGGGGCTTCAGATGAATGATGCAAGAGGAAGACGGGGGTGGAAGGAGGGGAGGGGGATGAGAGAGAGGGAGGGAGAGCGCGGGGAGGAGGAGAAGGGGGGACGGTGTTTGGAGAGCGAGGGATTAGCGAGGAGAGTCCTGACCCCGAGATCAACGGCCAGTCAAACCCGTTTACAATCACCCAGCGGAACACCGACGGCTCCCGCTGCAAGCCAGCGGCCTGCCGGGCAGCCAGCGAAACCAGAGCCCCCCGTGGAGCGGGAGGCTTCTGGGGGAGGCCCCGGCCCTGCTCCTGGAAGAAGGAAGACGCCACAGCCTGGGGGGGTGGGAAGAGAGATCCCAACGGGAGGTCGGGGGGCTGCAGCGGGTGGCGGTGGGGAGGATGCTGCGGTGCGCCCCGTCTCTCGGCCGCGGCCTTCTGGCCCCTCACCAACGAGCAGGGGGGAAGGAAAGGAGGGTTGGAGGGATGCAGACGTGAGAGTCGGGATGGGGGTGGGTGGGGGTGGTGCTGGCCGAGATAGCTGGGAAAAACACGCCGGAAAGGCCGCTCTTGAACTCCGCACGGGATCTTCCCGGGCCTGGCCGCGGGGCTCCCGGCGGCACCAAAACCCGGCTCCAGTCATGCGTTGAGCGGCGGGCGGGAGCAGGCCGCCCTCCCGGACCGCAGGCCATCTGCTCTGCACGGCTACCGGGGGCGGGGGTGGGCGGGGAGCCGCCCCCCGACGGGCCGCCGAGCGGGGCCGGCAGCGGCGGGTGGGCGCCTCGGCCGCCGCTCCGCACCCCGCGGGGCACCGGCGCCGCTGGTCCGCCGTGCCGCTCACACCCCACGCACACAGACACTGCACGGGGCGGGAGGGAGACGACACACGCTAACTGGGTTTTTTTGGGAGGGAGGAAAGCAAGCGGTCCCTCCACCTCGCGGTATTTTGGCTCCTCCTCTTCCAGAAAACACAGCACCCCCCAAAGCGAGGATGCTCGGTGGCTCGGTGGCTCGGCGCCACACCACGACCCACACTGAGCACCTGTGTGCCAAAGGGGAGCTAAAACAGATGGTCCTGGCCTGGCTCGGGGAGACACACCCCCCTCCCCAAAAAGTGCGGAGGGAAGCCTCAGGCACCGGCTGCCACGCGTGGCCCCGCTCTGCGAAACGCGGCGCCGTCCAGCCCCGCTGCCCCTCCATCTCCCCAGGGACCCACTAGGATCCGGGAGCCCGGGGACGTCAGGCAGGGACCGGGAGGGACGGGTCACGATGAAGCGAGTCTCCGTGGGTTTGTGCTGAGGTTAGGGGATGGATGCTGCTTCCACGGGGGGGAAACTGAGGTCTGGGGCATGTGGTTTCACACGGCTGAGGGGGAGAGGAGTCGGACAGCAAAGCGCTTGGCTTGGCTGAAAAGTCACTTCTGGAGAGGCAAGGCCAAACGAGGGGCGGAGGAGGCGAAACAGAAAATGTGGCAGGACACGGTCTTGCAGAGCCCCGAGCCGGGCGGGGCGGGGCGGGGGGGGGGGGGCTGATATGAACGGGAGCGGTTGCAGCGGGGGGCGTGGGGGAGCGGTGGAAGCCGACCCCCGCTGCCCGGGAGGCCGAAGGGAAAGTGGAGATTTGCCTGCCTGCCTGCCTGCCTGTCTGCCTGCTGGCTCCGGCCCCGCCGCGCCTCTGCTGAGTAATGTCAGGCGGAGCAGTGAGACGGGAGCGGCTGGCAGAGGAGCTGAGGCCTTTGCCGGGTGTGCAGGTACAGATGTTATGAGAGGTTTTCATTAGCAGAGCTTGAAGGGAAAGCCCGTTGAGTTTTACATCCAGCGAGGCATTCTACTGTTGGAGGAAACTTTGCGAAAGTGAAGAGTAGCAAACTAAAGTTTGGAGACTCTCGAGGAGCTCTGCTGGAACAGCAGTGCAGTGTATGGGGCCTGCATACACCGCATGCCCGACGTGGCGAGGGGTGCTAGTGGGAGACGTGGAAGTCCTTCCTAGTCCTCATGCCTAAAATCCGGACCCCCTGGCGATGCCTGTGTAGGATGTGCCAGAAGTCAGTAGGAGTTGGCTGACCTGAGCCGTGCTGCTGTATGCACCACCAAAAAAAAAGTCTGGAGGTACCAAAGGGAAAGGGCCAGAGAAAACCTCAGCCTTTAAACCGCCCAGAGCTGGTGTAGAGTAAGGAGTGGCCGCCCAGGGAATGTGCTGGGGGGGTTCTTTGTCCCAAGTTTACAAAGCCTTGGGGTGCCCCCGTGCAGTTTCATGCCTATCTTTCCTGGACGGTGTAATTCCCTGACGGGAGCAGCCTTCAGAAAGGTCTCGTTTCAAGAAAGTCATTCAAGTGCTTTAGCATGGCCTGTCAGGACGGGTTTGGGGGTAATATGCTTCATGCTCGGTAAAATCCCATTGTCCACGCTTTCAGCTCGGGCACCTCTCATTGATTTGGAGAAGACGTGTGCCACGGTTAACTGCAGCTCCCAGATAGAGGGACTATCCTTCAGAAACCTTCAAAAAAAAGGGACAATGGAACCGAGGAGAAGCAGGAGAGCATCTGGCGGTGGTCAAAGAATTAGGCAAGTGCTAGAGGGCGAGCTGAGCTCCGAGGAGTGGGAAAACGCGGCTTCAGCTCGGGGCAGACCAGCGTGGGCTGAGGAAGTGCAGCCGACACGGGGGGGAAGGACCGGAGTCTGCAAAGTGTGCGTTTAGGAAAAGAATAGCTTTCACCGGGAGGAGGTGAAATATAGTTTACCAAGGCGGAAAACTCCATAGCAACTAGGAACTAGCGGTGAACAAAGGCACCATACATTTTGGGCAGTGTAATTTATCCACGGGGGGGTTGTATGTGTGAGGGTGCGGGAGGGGTGCGGGGGGAGTAGGGAGATGTTTATTTCCTACCCCAAAATTGTCTCAGCACACATTTCAGAAGCATTGAATTCAGCTCGTATTTTTTTTTTTTTTTTTTTTTTTACTCCAATGCAGGAAAAGTGTATAGGAAGATTGTCTTGCTAAAACTGTTGAAGAGTTGATAGCTCAATCCTAATCAGATTATCAGATTGAAGTAACAGGCTCCTCAGGTTTGGAGCTGCAAACACAAGCAGCCCAAAACTGGAGGAGAGACCTAAAACTCCAGGCACGGGAATTCAAAACCAAGTATGGACACGAAAACACGGTTTTCCAGTGAGGAAAGCTGGGGCTCTGAAACCATCTACGGTGCCTCGGAGTTACATACAACCCAACCATAGTCCCTCCCCTCCTGCCTTACACACAGGTTAATATCTCCATCTTTTGGAAAAATCTTGAGTAATCACTTGATCAAAGGATCTGGTTAGCTTTCTGTATTGTAGTACTATTCGTTTTACCTGTACGTAGCAGAAGAGAGAAAGGGACTTTGTTTTGGTTAAGGGTTTGTTTGGGGGGTTTTTCATTATCTGTGCCTTCCTGCATTATCAGTCCTGCCTTCCTCTAAATTGCTTTTCAGTCACAGGGCAGGTGAGGGCTGCGTGGTTCCCCCCCGATGTTAGACTATAGGAAATAATACGAAAAACAAGATGCTTGTTCAATCAAGTCACTGCGAACACGTATACTTCCTACCTTGGAGGACAGTGCAAAAGAAAAGAAAACTCGGTGGGAAACGCCTTTTAAATTACACAGCTCTAGGGGAGCTGAAGCCTGCATGTTTCAGGACGGAGAGGTCTGGAGAAGAACTGTGAATCTCAGGTTCCAGAAAATAGATCAGGAAGATTTAAAAAAAAAAAAAAAAAAAAAAAAAAAGAGCCGAACAAGGGAACTGAACTTCTGAGCAGTGTGTCTTGAACTGCCATAAGGTGAAGAGGAATGGATACAGGCATGCAGGACATTTTCCAAACGGGGGCTTTCCATGCTCTGGTGTCACATCATTACTTGTGTGTCTTGTGGAGTAAGTGAAAGAACAAAGAAATGAGAGCAGAACATGCATTTTTTCCCCCCAAAACACTTAATCTGTTAATGTTCCGCTCAGCTTCTAACTCTAACGCTGAGGAAGTTTCTGCTGACCCTCCATCCAAAACGTCCACTTAGCAGACCAACTTTTGGGTCATAACATAGTGACAAATGGTCTCCTAAGCGTTTTGCTTTGACTAGGCAGCTGCAGGGAAAAGCCCTGCTTGATTTTCCCGGATATAGCAAGATCTTCTTTTAGGAGTGGCAGACCAAAGCTCCCTAGATAAGTGGGACAATCTCATCATGATAAGCGTGCCACAGATCCAGATATTTAAGATCAGGAAAGCAATGAAATGGCGTTATTACAAAAGACATCCTTGGACGATCAAATTTGGAACAATTTGGTAGGAGCTTGCTGTTTAGTTGTATTATTTAGTGGGTACTTCCAGGTAGATAAACTAAATGTGTTCGTGCATCTCAGACATGTTTAAATGTTTCGTAATGCCTAAATTATGTGTTCATATATTCACAGTTACGATGGAGTTTCTATTTAGACAGCTGTATTCATCATCTATCGTAGAGTAGCCTTAGATGCTGAATAAGAGAAGATGCTACAGTTGAAAGGTAAACGTATTTTCATGAGAAGGGCCAAACTCGGAGCCTCTTGCTCAAAACACGGTCTCTGCTCCTCAGGATATTCTTGCTGGCCTCCTTTAAGCAGCAAAAGCTAATGCACATTAAAAAAAAAAAAATCTTTAATAAAAATCTGCCAGGGTGTAGATAGCAACTGCTTCAAAAATACATGTCATGACGTCGTTTACTTGGGAAGACCCCATCATGATTTCCTGACGTTTGCTGGAGAATGCAAATCTCTCTCCATATGCACATGGTCGCACACCAGGTTCAGATACAGGCGAGCCGAGGTGTCTTGTCGTACCTTTTTAGTTTTAATATCACACGCCTATTGCCCAACAGGTAGAGGACTCGCTTCAGACGTGAAAATTGAATCATGAATGAAAGTATGGGGGCGGAAAACCAGAGCTAAAATTCACAGAGGGTCGGGTTTGGCTTTTGTGGTCCGAGGCGTAATAATAAAAATTAGAAGGAAGGGCAGGAAAAGTATTACAGAAGCTCCGTTCCTATCCCGTGAAAGAGCTGGGCAGCATCTGGAACGGAGTCCTTGCCCTCATCGGACCTCGCCCCGTAAGCACAGCCACTAAACGCTTGAAGGGTCGCACTCCGCCGGTGCGCACCCCCCGGTTAGCGGGGACACCCGGATTAGAGGGATTTCCAGGCTCTCTCTGGGGGTGACAAACGGAACTGCGAAATGTTACTGTACACACTCTTCTGCCTTTTCCCTGCGGACAGAGAGGAAAGGTATTTTGCAGGGAGAGCCGGGGGGCAGGCAGCTGGGGGGGGGAGGAGCCGCCCCGCCGCCTCGCCGGCAGCGTCAGCCGTGCCTCCCGCCAAACGGGCTGCCGCTTAAAACCGGGTCAGGCTTTAGCGTCCGTTACTTGCCCTGAAAATCAACCTGATCAGTCAAACTGGTCGCCAAACGTCATTTCATGAAGTCCAGGACCCGGCTGTCCCACGCGCCCACCCCCGTCCCTCCCCGCCAGCGCCGAAGAGTTTCTTACAGAAAACGGTGTGAGCGGCCCCTTCCCGCCCCGCTGTGGCACTGCCACTCGCGGACAGCCGCCCCACGCCCGTGGCTCCTTCGCTGAGCAGGTTCAGGTCTCCGCCCCAACGCCCATCCCCATCCCGCGTTGGCGGGGGGCGGGGGGGGGGGAGCAGGCTGCGGGGACCGGCCAGGGGGAGAGGGGGCGGCCGGGCGGTGGCACCGGGGCGGGCGGGGAGCTCCACGTCCCCGGGGAGCAGCTTCGGGGTCAGGCTATCGCGTCGCAGCGGAGATGATAACCGCTTCTTGCCCCTCGGAGGGGGACAAAACCGTGCCCCGCGCCGAGGTCAGGGAAGCGGCGGCAGCCAACCAGCCTGCGAAGGCCTCCACGCTGCCCTTTCCCGAGTGGGAGAGGTGGGTCTGGCCCCTGGTCCCCGGGGTTGCCCGGCCGGGGACCCCCGAGGTGGCTCATGCGGGGGGACCGACGGCCCCTGGCAGCCCTGAGTCAGCCTTGCCCCAGGGGCCGTCGTGCTCCACGGGCTTTCTCCTCTCCTGCTTCCCTCGCTTTTTGGCCACCAGTGACCAGATGGTCACTTCCATGACCTAAGTTGCAGCCCGTCCGCTTGCCTACCTTCTTCCTCTAACGATGTGTTTTGGATCATTTTGAGGGAAGCCAGCGACTTCTGGGAATTTGAAAAAGCACGGCTGCTTTTAGAAACCATTTTAGGAAACCTTTGAAAATGTTAAGCTTGGGACTGCAGTATTTTTGCCCATGCACAAGACACAAAATATGAACCGATTTAAAGGAATGCCTCAGAGGGGGAGAGGAATAAATCCGGAGTCATTCAGCAGTAAAACAAAAGACCAGAAAAATTTCTCGCCTTAAACGATAGTCGCTCCAGAAATATCTTTCCTTATATCGAATGAGAGATATTTTGAAGAGTTTTCCTAAACGAAGTGCCTCTGAGACGTGTATTTTCTGCTTCAGCAGCAGGGTTCTGTGTTTTGCTGAGTATCGTCGTGCCACCGACACAGGAAAAATGCAGCTGGAGAAGCAAGGAGTGTTGACATACAATTTAATAGTGACTTTCTCAAAGAACAGGTTATCTCCACCTGACAGCAAGATGCTAATAGAAAATAACAGTAAGAATTTCGCCACTGTACAGAATACTTTATGAACATGTAAATAAACATAAACTCAGCAAATATTATTCTCATTTTGGAAACTTTACAATACAATTAACTGCAGACTACTAAGATCACTCCACTGACCCTCAACCGTACTACACAGATATTGCCAAACTGAATTCCCTTATTATTTCTCAGAGCTAACACTTGCAGCGTCCCTAATTTAAATGTTAGTTTCCACGGGGAAAAAAAGAAAGAAAAAAAAAAAAAAGAAAAAAGGAAAAAAAGAGGAAAAAAGGGGGAAAATAGAAAGCAAGAAAAAATGGTAGTAAGCTGTCTTTTAAAGTGAAAGAAATTTGAGAAGTCTGTAGGAAAATAGACTAAAGGTGACTAGACTAGTGTTGTCTCTTGTCCAACTTACAAGTCTTCTGCAGGTTATTTTTCTCTAGTACAAATGTAACTTAATAGCCGAGATAGATGTTGTTTCACTTTCAGCTATCTGTTCTAGACTCCGGTCTCATTCTACACTAGATGATTACCTTACTGTCCTATATGCACAATTTAAAGGGAATTACCTATTACTTCAATTATTTGTTTCTTATCAACTGATGTTACACTACAAGGATTTGCATTGAAAGGACACAAAGAAAGAGCAAGTCATGGCACATTGCCAAATAAAAGAGTAATGTTCTGGTGAATTTAGCCCAAATAATTTACTGCTATATAAAAGTGGAAAAGTGGAAGGTGAACCCTTTGACCAATAAATCTCTTCTGCATGTGAAACCCTTATCTTGTCCCCTCCAATATATTCCACACTAGGAAGCCATCATCATTGGCTCTGGTTTGTTATTTGTAAACCTTGATCTTCTGCACTCGGTGTCCTAAATATGGATAATTAGCATCAGTTTATCACGCCTCTGCATATTTTCTCTTCTCTCCAAACATGCATGCTTCTATTGGCTGCCATTCTGTCACAGAAGATTATGGAGACAGATTGCAGAGAATGAATGTGCTAAACGAGATTAGGAAGGAATAGAAATAGCAACTTGGCCAATAAATTCCTCGTGAGAGCCTTATCATACAATTACACGTTGACTTGTTTCACACTCTCCCAGCCTCTTAATCCAACGCCCCCACCAAGAATAAAATTTCACTAATTTCTGAATTACTGCATATCCTCATGACTTGTCACTGAGAATGGTTGGAAGAAGCAACACGGTCGAAAATAGCACATCAAACTCCCCAAAAGAAAAGAAACTTTACCGATAGAAAGAGATGTGGCTTTAAACCATTTGTGGCCATATGGAGAAGTTTTTGTGCCGCCTCAGTTTGAAGGGTCAAGACTTCAACATCAGACGTGGTTCTCTGCGCTTTTAGTCCCTGACTCTTTACATTGGGTGTTACGTTATCCTTTTAGAGGGACTTGGGGGTCGGAATACGGTGCGCTGGTGCTGCTGAACTATCTTGCATGATCGTCTGCTGGGCGATCAGCTCTCACCGCTGAGCCCTTACAAATTCGTCAGCCAGCAATGGGGAAAACACCTACTGCCGTCTTCCATTTCTGGGCCATTCCTGAAAATGCCGTAATTGAGAAGACGCCAAAAGCATGACAGCAAAGTGAGACAAAATCCTGCTGAACTTACAAGAATCACCTACCAACTCCGTGGAGTTAGTTTTGTCCGTTCTGCCGCGGTTATTTCAATGCGGACATCAAGAAAACATGGGTTCCGTGACGTAATTAAGAGGCATGGCAAAACCCTTCAGGAGGCATCATCTCTGGAAATCTTAATTTTCTCCCTTATGCAAGCCCAAGAGGAGGATTTGCAAAAAATATTAATGTTTTGATAATGTTTTCATTGTTTTAGATACGTATAGAAAAAGAAGGACATAAATGGAAGAAAAAGTCCCGCGATCTGAAGATAAAACGTGGCTCAGTTGGTCTGTACTCATAGATTTGATGCCACAGTGCACTTGTCTTACAATTTTAGCAGATTTAAGGATATTCTACAGCGTTTATTACCGTGAAGGGACTGCCTTAGAAAGCGAGGTGTTTGTATAACTCGAGGAATTGTTTCTCCTGTTAAACGTGAGTCTTCAACCACATACAGAACCCGGAGGAAAAGTATGACGAAGTCGTGCTGCGTATTCCGGAGCTGCTTAGCGTCACTCCTGACTGTGCAATCAGATGCTGGGAAAGTTTGAGCGGACCGGTACATATCGCAAGTGTTAAGGATGCTCAAAATAAGAGGAATCCCTCGAGTGGGACCTTCCCTGCGCGCTTTTTCCCGGGATGGAAGGGATCCAGGCGGCAGCAGAGCATCCCCGCTCCCCCGCCTGATCTAGGGACCGCGAGGCGGCCGCGACCTTCGGGTATGGCAAACCCATCCTGCGAGTACCGTAGAGCACGAAGTGCCCTGTGAAAACCTCCCGCCTGGGCCCTCTGAGTGATCTTATCATAAAGTGGGTTTATTTGGTGGTGGTGATGTTGATTTATTTATTTATTTTTTTTTTTAACCTGCCCGTTGCTTTTCGCTTTCTCTCCCACGGAGTTTTGCTTGGTACTCAATCACCTCCAGAGGGAAAAAACAGAGTGCAGTTGAGAGCCACCTTCATCCAGAGCCTTAAAACCACACTGTTGCAGAAAAAAAGATTGAGCTGATATAAGCGTGAGAGTGGGAGATAGCAAGACAGCCCGCTACCTGCTTGCTGCCACAAGAGCCTTTGCGGTCACATAAAGTTAAAAATTAATAATGCTCCCTTATTTCCTTCTTCCTTTTCTTGTTATACGCATATTCATATGCATGTATATCTATATGTATACACACACATATATACACACACGCACACACATCTCCCGAGTGAATTGGTTAGCTGCATCAGGGAGAGAGGCGTTTGCCATTAATCTGGGAACAAACCGCTAACCTCGGTGACTGGTATTTTAGCTTTTCTTTTCTCGCTTCTCTCAGTGCGGGGAGAGCAGTAAAGCTTGTGTGGACTGATTGTGAGGGGCTCTGCTGGAATTTGGCAGGCCAGGGGCTTGGAGAGAAGCCCCATGCTGACTCCTATTCAGCGGGCCAGTTTTCTGCGAGCTTTGGAAGTTTCACTCAGCCGTGCACTCAATGGCTTCACAAAGCTGATTACAAGCTTCAGCGCATTCCTGAAGGAGCCAAAAGCGACGCAGGTGCAAACGAGCCGAGGGAGCCCCTTATCCCGGTGACAGAATGGGACAAGCTGGGAAAGGCTTGGACCACACAAATCCAAGGCTCACCAGGCAGCAGCAAGCCTGCCTTGGGAACCGGGGATCATTATCCGCTCCATTCAGCGGGGACCCAGCGGCGGCAGCGGCACGTCCCGGGGCTGGGGACGGCTCCCCGTGCTCCCGGTGCCGGGTGGGAGCGGCGCCGCTTCACCTGACATCCCCTCCCTGCTCCCCGCGCGGCTGCCTCATGCGTGGACCTGGGGTGCCCCCGCTCCCCCCAGCTGATTTCTACCCCAGCGTCTGTTGGGCTTCAGCCCGACGCCTGAAGTACCTCGCCGGGTTTTTCCCTGTTGCCCCCTCGCAGACGAAAAGCCCTCCTCGCGCCCCCACACCCCCTCCCTCCCCCATATAAACACGGTGCTTAAGGGTCTGTCGGGAAATCCAGCACAGAAAAGGCACTGATCCGAAATGGCAGGTTTCCTCCCGACTGAAGTTCTCTAACAAACACCCTATTTTGAAGACTGCCTTTAATTCCAGAGAGAAACCAGCCGAGAGTGCACCCGCCCCCCCCCCCCCCCCCCCAATTACCCGAGCCACCCGATTCCCACAGAAACCTCCTGCAACACAAACGCCTGGTGAATGCTTTCTGACTTCGTGAAAGCAGCCCACGGTCCCTGCCCCTCCTGCCTCCCCGGGGAGCGAGGCGGTGGCGTGGAGCCGAGGGGGGTCTCTGTGCCGGAGAGGGTGAGGCGTGATTTCCTTTAATTGGGGGTTCTCGGGGGGACTTCCTCTCGCCTCCGCTCCCTCGCCCCCTTTCCTCTCTCCTAGCCCTTCCCCTCCAGCCGGGAGAAGAAGCCGCACTTTACTTCGCTGCGAAATTAATTACGGCCCTTCCCCGCTATCAATTACGGAGGAATCAGCCTTTCCTAGGGAGAGGAGAAATAATCAAAAGGCTTTTCAGTCTGGGGGTGGGGGGGCACCTCGGACCGCCGAGCACATAATGCGGCGAGGGGACCGCCGCGCTTCTGGCCGCCGGTTTCATATGCAAATGGCGAGCTGCCTCCAAGTTATCATTATGGTTTTATTTATTTATTTTTATTTTTTTTTAATATGATGTTATTATTGTGTCGGGGTTTTAATAGCCACAGGCTCTCCCCTCGCCTTTCAGCGAGGTTTCCTTGGCGATCGGCCACGTCGCTCCTTCCTCGGGGCGCGCTGCCTCCCGCCCCAGCGCCTGCCCCCACGCCCGTCTTCATGTCGCCCTGTGGAAATGACAGCGGCCCGGCCGGGCAGCTGATATTAAAGCGATCCCCCGGCCCCGGGGCTCGCCCTCCCCGCTCCTCGCAGCGGCCGGGCCTTCGCAGGAGCGTGGCGTGTCGATGCCGTGAACCTCCCCCCCATCCCCAACCCACCCCCCCGGTCCCCCCCGGAGCCTCCCCCCCCCCCGGGCCCGCCGCCCCTTTCATGCTTGCGAGATGCTGGGGAGGCAGCGGTGCGTTTGCTTGTGCGGGGCACACCGCCTGCGAGCGGTTGCCTTGGCAGAAAGGTGCAGCTTTCTGATGTTCTTTTGTCTGATAACTAATTCAAGTTAATGCGATCTTTATGTAAAGCTAACAGCGGATAATTGTCTATTTTCTCGCCAACAATCTCCATCACAATCACTTATCTGGAAACCTGCGGTTGTATTAATCGTTATATTCCCCGAGATAAGCGTCTCTCGAATTATCAGTAAACACTGGAGGGAAATTAAACAAACTCCAGAGCCACTTAAGTTTCCTCGGCAGCTTTTAACTCCCTTCTCTAGGGGGGGGAGAAAAAAATCCCAAAACCAACCTGGGACGGGAGCACAAGATAAAAGGGGTGTGTGTGTGTGTGTGTGTGTGTGTGTGTGTTTGTGTGTGCGTTTGTGCGTGTGTTTGTGTGTGAAACAGTGGAGAAGGGCCTGAACTTTGGGATCATTTTGAAGAGCCGAGTCCTGCTCAAGGCGCCTTCCCTCCGAGGTGTCGGTGCTGCAGAGCCAGGCTCGCACCTTGCGCCCCGCTCGCCGGGCGGGGGTAGCTCCTCAGCAGCCCCTGGGACCTTGCTGGCAATTCTTGTAAATCATGTAATTAAGTGTATTAGTCGCTGCAGGGGAAAGACGAGCAGCTAGGAGAGAATACACCGAGAGATTAAGCAGAAGTCGCACAGCTTTCGGTCTGCTATTCGAGGAGGAGAGAGTTTTCCTTCCTTCTGAGAATCACCGTATTAGCACAATTATTGGCAATATTTATACTAGAGAGTGATCTGAACCCCAGGAGGGTAACAGAGAGTGTGAGAGAGCGAAACTACTGTGGGAATATGTTTTACTGCTCAGATCCCATCAGTTCCGTTAGGTGTAAAGAAATTATAGCAAATTGTGCTGGAAACCCCTCCAGGGAAAACATACGTGTATGACAAAGATTTTGTCTTTTTGAGATGAAGTCAAAACATCGGTGTCAAATGAAACTCATTTTAGGGGCGCTGCCGTGTGTGTGTTTACTCGAGTACCTGGTGGGAAGGGGGGGGGGGGGGGGGGGGGGGCGATGAGGGGAAAAAAAAAAAAAAGCCCAAACCGTGACATTTCAGTCGGGAATCTGGGACAGCAGAGCAGTTTGCAACTTCTCCGGGGCCAGCGAGGCGTTCTCCAGCCTCCCCCCGCTCCCCGCCGCTGCCAGCCCGACGCCCGGGCGGGGAAACGCCGCCGGCCCGCCCGCCTTGTGCGGGGCTGGCTGGCAGCTCCCTCCGCCCTTTGCGGTTCTAGGAGGGTTTTCCACGTCGGAAGGGCTTTATGAACATTAACTAATTGATCCTGGCGCTTAGTTACGAAGCAGGCACCAAGGAATTTCAAAACTCGCCTCTACTATGAGCTTTATTTATTGTCGCCTTATGATTTTTAGCAAGAAAACTTTGAGTCACAAAGGTTTCCAATGGCGCGGCTCCCATCTTAGCCGGAGAAAGGTGAGGTCTGGGATGGGGGGAAAAAAACCCCAAACAACCCCTAAAAAAACCCCAAACCCACAACACAACCAAACACAAACCAAATACCGCAACGAAACACACAAACCTCCTGTTACTAGTTTGTGTGTCAAGGCAGCGTATTTCCAAATACGATCAGTTTCTTAAAAAAAAAAAAAAAAAATCCTTTAACTGCTTCAATTCTCAAACTATTTCTCTTGCCTAAAAGTTCCCAGGGTAGCTTCTCCTTGTGGCATTTGAGAATCATCCCACTTCATCTCTCACCTGAATCTTGTCATCTGTGCCATCTTGAAGTGATCTGTGAACAATGCTGGTCCCTTGGACAGCCCAAGCTGGTCAATCAGGCAGAACAGACTATGCAAATGGAATGGAAAGGCGAAGCGATGGAGAACAGTGGCCCCCATTGTCTTGGGCATTTCAAAGCGAAGCCCAGCTGCAGCAGGCGTTGCTGTCTCGGACCCTTGGTTGCTACTCTAATGTCATCATTGCAAAACATCACATTTTGAAAACTCTACAGTCTGAATGCATGAGCAGCCCTCCGCAAAGATTTCACTTTGCCGTGACATCTTTCGAAGTCACCAAAAAAAAAAAAAAAAAAAGGAAAAAAAGGAAAAAAAACCCCCAACCCCACAACAACTGGGGACTGGGATCCCAGCCACATTGCCCACTCACATCCCTCAGTCCCTTTCCCTGCGCTGCTAATAACTGAGGTGCAGCTGACGCTAAATGCCTTTTGCAACCTCTTGGTGAACGCCTCGCCTTTCTTCTTGTTTTTAGTGTCGAATTGGATGATGATTTAAGTTGCATTTAACTTATTTTCTGTCGGGTCTCTTTCAGGCACTCTAATGAGCTAACGCCGAGGAAACATCGCTGTGAGCAGGCAGTGAAGTATTTATTCACAATTGCTTCCAAAACTTCAGATACGTGCGGCTTTAAAAGAGTCAGGCAGTGTCTTTGCGACTGATTAAACCGGCAGTTAAGCTGGGTATTTACGAGTCTGTTAGGAGGTTTTTTTTGAATTCTCGGTTTCTTAATACACTCATGCAGTTGCTGCTCCTGAGTATTGCTGCCAGCCCTGCTCCAGCCCCACTTCCCAGCACTGATCCCAAAGTTAGCCATGAGAAACAAACTTTCACTTTAGCAAAGCTGAGGGCTGTTGGATGATTAATGTGCATTTTCAAGGGACTAAATCATTGCCCATGTTTCACTTATTGTTCCTTTTAATTTTCTTTTGTCTGTAGGTGACATTTGTGATCACCATGTGGTGAGCAGAGGAAACTCCCCTCTCTTCCACCCTCATGTCAGGAGCCTGCGCTCAAGGAGCAAAGGTCTGTGCCACTGGTATCTTAAAATGTTGGGTGTTACCTTTCCCTCCTCACCATCTCTTATCTCACAGGAATTAGTCAATTCAAAGCTTCTTCTCCAACAACAGACTTACTACAGAGACCCTACAGAGAGGGATAATGCATAGCCAGCCTCCGATGCTACCTAGCTCATAGATGGAGCGGTCACACATTTTAGTGGTCACTCTTGAGTGTGGACTATGTTTAGCATTCATGCAGGGACAGAGAAGAAAGTTTCACTGGACTAAGAGCTGAGCTAAGAAACTCTTATTTACATTCTTTGCAGGACCAAGAATAATTCAGTGCTTCTTTCCCGCTCCTTAAACTGGCTCTTTCCCTTTTGCTTGGGTAATGCATTCTGTAATAATGTCATGTAAATTACAAAGGAAGCAAAGGATCCACGGCAATTTGATTAGCTTCTAAAGTTTAAGTTTGACCCTTTCAGAATGCAGGGTGTCAGTAAGAAGGAAAAGGTGAGAGCAACAAACAAAAGCAAAGAGAGGTCGAAGTGAACAGGGCAGATAAATTACTGCATAGGTGCCATTTCATCTTCTGGCTGGAAGTTTCTTTCCCGTCACTGAAGAGAGTTCTCCAAGGACAAGTACTGGGTTAAATGAAAACATTGGCCTCTTGGTCAAATGAGTAACAGCAGGAACTCAGACTGCTATCTGATTCATGCAAATGTTTCAATAGAGATGATACACACTGTAAACACCCCTGCCAGGTACTTGTTAGCGGATGTCCCCAAGACTCTTTCCACTACCAGTTCACCACCTTAAAACTTTACCTACTGGACAAACGGATCCCCCAAAGTCTATGTCCTAGGAGGTTTTGGGCATGCTTCAGGTACCCTCCGGGCCCCTCACTTGCAAATGTGAATGCAGAAACCCAGAGGAAAAGCAATGTTGTGCAGCCAGTTCCTACACAGAGGACAACAGAAATGCACGTGGCCAGGGGCCGAATGCCCTGTTGCTGTAAGTGTGTGCACCTCCATCTGGATCTCTGCTAAAGTATTTCCAGAAAAGGTTGTGAAGGAGGAGGATGCAGCAGCTTTCAAAGAGGAGCAGCTGCTCCTCACACCTCCCTTGGAGGCACTGCCATGGGGCTACGTAGAGTCAGGGTTCCCCTCTGCGGACACCGCAGCTCCCGCTCGATGGTGGGATGGATGATGTTCTCAGGGCCCAGGCCATGGGTGGAGAACAGGGGCCCACAATGTCACCCCACCGCCCTTGAACCCAGACATGTCCCTCTCTCCCAGCAGCCCTATTCCCAGCCCATGTTTCCAGCTGGACCCTACCCCTTCTCAGCAGCCTGCCGGCCTCATACCCAAGGGTGAGAGCCCAGAGGTGGGTTAGCCACCCTGTGCTCAGGCCTGCTGTCCCTCCACAGCACCAAACAAGTTCCCATCACCCCAGGTTAATGGGCTCAGCTCTGTGGGGAGGGAAACAGCCCCAGATCTGCCCCTTGGGCAGGGTGCTGGGATAACCAGGGACAACCTCCTTTCCCAGTGGCCCCATGTCTCTCTGCCAATGAGATCTCCTCCCTTGAGGAGCTGAACTTTGCTTTTCTCTCACAGCTGGAACTTCTGCCCCTTCCCCCTACCAGCCCCAGCCCTGGTACATTCAGTCACAGTTATCTCTGCTCGTGCACTGACTGTATTTTTCATGTTTATTATCATCCAACCCAGTGTAGTGCCATCTGGCACATGCACACGCAGGGGGAAGAAAACCATATATTCAGCAAATGGAGCATACAGGGTTTAGGTTTTGTTTTGTCATGTTTTTTCTTATTCTTCCAGTTTCTGTTTAAAATTATGTGAGAGGGATAGCTGAGCAATTCACTCTCATGAGAAATGTTCAAAACCCCCAGTTACTAAATTAAAAAATTACAGGAGAGCGGTGACGCTAGGAACAGACAAGAACACTCCCTCTGCTGAAATACAGTTTCTTCTTTTCCTCCTTCTGTGTTTCATTTCACCTCACGCTCAGAAAAAAAACAGATTTACTTTAAAATTCTTGTGTTAACTCTTTTTACTCAGGATTTGTTCTTGTCTTTCAAATAATTATTTTACTATAAGACATGTATTTTAAGCAAATGATACGTAACAAATCACACTCCTGTGAGGCATTACAGCACTGCGAGTCACCCTGCAGTCCTCGAAACCTTTGCTATTTTCACTGCTATATTAAAAATGGATGTAAAAATACATCTGCAGAGTAGATGTAAAAAACACAACGTAGTATTTTCAGTGAAAGCTAGCACCTATCATATTTCTGCCTTAATTCAAAGATAGTTTCGTAGCTGACTTGTATAATCAAAGCATTTTTCTTCCCTGATAATTCATGCACTGTAAGATTATCAGTGGAGTTGCCCGTGGAAAAAGTACTACACAATGTATTGTATTACTTCATTCATTTTCTGTCAATTTTTACTTTAATTTTGTCTAATTACTGTATTGTGATCTCAGTCAGTGATCTTAAATTAACTATCAACTTAACTTTTGAAGAAACCCTATGAATGCATGATAATGATGAAATTTAAATTACTGTCGGTTATTGTGTAATGTCTACACCATGGAAAAGCAAACCTTCAGGTATTTTAATTTCGTTTGCATATATAGCATTGTGTTTTTCCTGTTTCATTTTTCAGAGTAGAATTCTCTGCCATTTCCAAACTATAAAAATACTAGTAAATAAACCTGTTTGAGGTAGTTGGGTTTTTTTGTGTTTTGTTTTGTTTTGTTTTGTTTTTTTCTAAATGGAACCAATAGCTTTGATGAAAATGTGGAAGAAAATAGTTGTTGGGACTAAATTGTCAGCTACTTAGATTTCTTCAGAAAAGAAACTTGTTGTTTTACAGATATAGATGCAGAGTGGTAAAACTGTTCTCTGATCCTGCTAAAATAGAGAAAGACATTTCAGTGCAATTGATACAGTGTCTGTACATTGAGCTCGATTCTGGTCTCACATCTGTTTAAAATTCAATGTATCCTTTGCTCAAGCCCTGATCCAAGGCTAAGTGATGTCACTATAATGACTTCAAGTGGGCTCTGGATCAAGGCCTTTTACACCACTATGCCTCATGCCACTAGGCTGAGAAAGGCTGTTTTTACTACATCTTTCTTTTCTTCTGAAATCAGATTAATTTGAAATGGATTTGAAACGCTTGAACAGAGATACCCAGCATTACTTTTTATGACAATAACTTTAATTTTAAATATTTCTTACAGATACAATTTGATAGCAAAATAAAAATTTACAGTTTCCAGTATAATTCTGCTCATTTTTGATTTTTGGGTAAATCACACTTTACTTTTACATGCATGTGTTCATTGGTTTATTTTTGGCAACAGAGCATTACAATTTTTATGTAAATAACAAGTGAAAAGAGAATCTATTGTAAAATACAATGTATGACAAATTCATTGAAACAAGCAAAATAATTTAAATAATGGTTATTCAATAAATGTCAGGAAAGCAATCCCACACCTTGGCTGATCGAGGCTGCTATGTAACTTGGAAGAAAGCGATCAAGGGAGACTTTTTATGCAGTAATATATGGAGCCTGTTCCAGTTGTTAAGCACATAATTAGAAATTCAGCAAGTCCTACCAAAGAGGGTCATAAACAACCACAATTAAAAACTCAAATCTCTCTCTGCTTTGTGTACGGGGCAATGTGTACAGGCAAAAAAAAAAGTGATTTTTTGGTGATGACTCAGATTAGCTCCAATTAAACTTAGCTTTAACTCTGAAAGCTGCAAAGCGCAGCAAGCAGAACTTTGCCATTTACTGTTAGAGGTTGCTTTATTTACAAACTGGTAGAATTGCTTTTAAGCATCTCCAATGAAAGAGGTATGAAAGAGAAATCGAAGTGGAAGAGACAGTCAGAATGTTACAAGTATAATGCAAAATCCTTACGTGTCAGTAAGCATTAACAGGTAACAAAGTAAATTTGAATCTACTGATCACTTTTCTTCATCCTGTATGCACTGAACAGGGTGAATTATAACAAAATCTCATCATAAATGACCTTAGTTTTCAGAGTTTACAGTGTTTTCATAAATAATATTAATTTGAGTATCCAGAATCAAGGTAGTTTTGTTAAATGATCTATAATCAGTAAAATTTTAACAGCGATCAAACAGCAGCAGAATGATATTTCCATATGTTGAAACTATCTCGTGACACTTATGTGAACTGAAATGGCAGAACAGACTTGCCTTATTAAACCATGTCTGGGAAGACAATATGTGGGGAAAGAAACTCTGTCATAATTAACTGTCCCATCTAGATTATCATATTAGTGTTAGGTCATTATAAGTGGCGGGTAAGTGAAGAAATGTTTCTTTTCAGTGGTGAGTGCTTTGTAAATTTTGAGAAATTTAAATGCTCGAAAACATTTTCCAGCTCGCCTCCTTTCAATGTCAAGTTTAGCCCCTGATTTACCTATTTATTCCTCTAACTCTCCTGAAGTGGCCTTCAAAATGCATAACCGTGGATTTATTGCAAACTTCGCTGCTGCAGCTTCACTGTGGTTGTTCTGATCGTTTCAGGACAAATGTGACAGTTTAAACTAATGACTGAACATCTATTGTGTTAGTGCTGTTTTCTGGTTATCTAGTTATTATTTATTTCCTGCTTGTTCTATTGTTGCTTGCCTTACAAAGACTCCTGTTCGCTCTGATAAAATTCCTTATAACATGGCTGCAACACCAAGGGTTGGGTAAGAGGGGTCCTCTGAACGATAACACAAAGAGCATATAAAGAATCCATCACAGCAGTCAGTAGTATAATGCAATTTATTTTCACTAGACATCCTCTTCACTACTGGATTAGTCACTTCACTAATGAGCAAATGACCCATAACTCACAGGAGTGGGAACTTAATGTGCAGGTCTTGCCTTCACCAGTGCAGATGAACTGCAGCCTGCTCACCATTATACAATCACTTAATATTTATGGCTCCTTCCCATCTTTCTTGGGCATTCCATACGCTGTGGGAGTTTCAGGTGGGTGAGAAATGCAAGACTCAATGGCAAAACAGATACCGGGCTTTATATTTTCTATTGTTTCAGAAAACATTAATAAAAGATGCCTCTTGCATCTGGATTCCACCAGGAGCCCATAAGCAGACAATGAACTGCTTTTAAAAAGCAATCTTTGTATGTGCTAATACATTCAAGATGCTATTTTCTACCACTATACGCTAGGCATCTTTTGAATTTATTGTCCAGATCTCACTTTAGCATGAATTTAAGTTTAAAGAGAATTTATCAGGTCATTCACTGTGTGAATGCACCTTGTCTCCCTGTGCTAGGAAAAGTTGACACTGTGAAATCTAAAAAAATTCTGAGTTTGTCAGTAAAAGGAGAGTTTACAGTTTCAGTGGAATCAAAGTGCTTGTGAGATCTTGCTTTTAAGTGTGGGGTTCTTTTCCCTTTCCTTAATTTCACATATTGATTATATGTATTTACAGAGCCCAGAAATCTGAGTCTTGGAGTTCAGAACAAAATTCAATCAAAAGTCTAAAATATTCAAAATTTTGAAGTCAGTGGATTACCCTATGTGACCAGGAAAGCAGAAATGGAAGCAGGTGCACATTCTGTACCTCATTTGGTAAAGAATGATGACTAGATTTTCCTACCCAGCACTATTTTTAACATTTTAAAATAAATTCTAGGGCTCATTTTGTTCACTTCATCCAGAAATACTGTCCTAGAGACAAAATAACTTTTAGCTTTGATGATCGGGCTGAATCTCTTCTGCTGAAATCCCTAAGATAAGTTTATCCCCAACTTTATACCTGGCAGATCACAGAAAATTTACCTGCCTGGAACAATAAAACCCATGGTAATTAGAAGGATTCTAAGCCTTTATAAATATTCTAAGCTTTTACCCACTTACACATAAGGCCAGAAAACAAAATTGTTTCTGTTTTCTCAAATCCTAAATAAGACCCTGGACTGAAGTCAACTGTTCTCTTTCCTATTGACTACCGTAGATCTGAAATCAGTACGTACCTGCCACTCTCTTCTGTTGTTCTGCATCAGTGACGGCTTTGTGCAAAACCGTGGATAAAGTATTGCCAATGACTCTCAGGGTAGAATTAGCTGAGCAGTAAAATGGAACGATTGGCCCGCTGCTGTGTTATGTATTACATTTTATTGATGTAGCAAGTACTATAGGTGTTAGGTCTATGAATACCTCTGATCTTTTCTGAATTAATTCCTCTTTCAAATCAAAAGCCTGTGGTTAAACTGGCGTATACTTTAGAAACATGTTTTATTTGGAGAATTTTCAAGGATGAAAAATCCACCACAGCCTTCAGTAGACAATTTCAGTGATTAGTTGCCATCACCATTAACTGTTTAAGCCTTTTTTTTCAGTCAAAATTTGTCTAGCTTGAACTTCCAGGTGTGGTATAACATGTATTCCTTTGTCTACTAGACTGAAAAGTCCTCTACAGCAGTCCTTCTGCTACCATATAGATGCTTATGTGATCAAGTCACCCCTTAACCTAGGTTTTAATATGATTTATCTAGACTGAGTACCTTCCCTTTCTTCTACATACACTGTCAATAATGCTTTCCAGTCTTTTAACCATGCTACTTGCTCTCCTCTGAAATCTTTCCAACATCCTCTAGGTTTATAGCAAGGTGTTCTCAAGCAGTTATGCAGAATTAAGACTATTTTAAACCTGGAGTAGTGGCTTGTGTTAAGTTCTTATTAGAATTATATTAGTCATAAAGGCATTAGAAATAAATAGTAACAGCTGTAACAAAAAAAGGTGACATATCAGCTGGTACTTCAGGATTAGAGCTTTAGGGACAGGGCCTTAATGGGAAAATAAAAGGTATTTCTGCCTTCAGCACTTATAAATGTCAGCCTCTTCATTTGGGTTTCTAAATATAGGTGTAGGAGCCTGACAAGAGGCAGTGTTTCATAACCTAGAAAACTCCTTTTATTTATTTGTAAATGTGATTTAACATTCTAAAATTTTCCATGTTGCTTTGGGTGAGGGCACCATTCTTCATCTTGCTCTTGGGAGGTTGCCTAGTATTTGTGTCCAGTGTTAAGGTCACTGCTGAAACATGGTCGGAGGACTGATACTGTGCAAAGCAATGATCCCAGTAAAATTTATAAAGGACTTTTCTTCAAGGCAAAAGTAGCACATTAAACTTTATTGTAATTGCATTTTCTTTGGAAAATTATGTTGTTATACTTCATACCTGATATAAGACGTCTAGTGCAACTGCTCCATAAAAATGTTGCTATATCATGACAAGAGGCTTATAAAGCTTATTTTAGGTATTTCAGCCAGTAAATGACAGTTGGTAGACTGGTCTATGACACAGATGTTTCACGCAATGAGCATCTGGTATTTCTCACCCAGTCATGCTGGTATTTGATGAAGTTGCTCTAACAAAAAAAAAACCTGTCAAATTTGGAGGAGTGAAATATTCTACTTCTCTCAGTTTTGCTGAAATATGTCCTACCAGTAAAGCAAGCAATACCCCTGTAAAACTGTATATATGTTAAAACAAACAAACATCAAACAAACAAGCAAACAAACAAACAGTTCAACGTGTTATTTAAGCAAAAATTCTCAGTCTCTTAGTATTCCCATGATCAAGTTTTTCTTCTAGCCTTTCTGTCAGGCTTTTTACTTCTGCTTTTGTTGGTTTTGTTCGTGCTTGCAGTCTGTCACCGTTTCTTACACTCCTCCTGTTTTTCTCTCTCCTCTATTTCCTTCTGCCTTACCACGTCCATGCGGGATGAGCAGAAACCCAGACTCCTCTGACCACCCTGGTTTTCGAACTTGGGGGGGTTTGTGCTCTAAAGAGAGGTAAGCTAGGGAACGGTTGAGATCAGGGCTACATTGTCTGTTCAGAGAACTAAAAATGAGACTACAGGGAGAAAGAAGGCAGGACTGAAAAATAAATCCAGGCAAGAGGGGATTTAAGAAAACCCTCCCTGTTGCGCAACTCTACAGTCAGTTTCTACGGGAGGACTATATATCTGTGCGGTCCCCCTAAACCCTGGTCCTGTCAGGGTAAGTTCTCCCATTTTACAACTTCAATGCTGCACTAAAATTCTGACATGGTTTCATAAGTCAGTTCAGCGCACAGCCATTTCACCTTCCCTCATCCCCCCTCACTCCTGTAAGATGAGTCTAGGGTGCAGCGACAGCCAAGAGTCAATCAAGGATGGTTCTGATTGTAAATGCCTGCAATGGTATAAATGACAGCGCTGAAGGAGATTATATTCAGAGTCACATACATGCTGCAGAGGTCCCACCTCGAGATTAGCCTAAAATACCACCCAGATCTCTAGGTCCCTCCCAATTAGCACAGCCAGGCAATCTTCCTGGCACTACAGAGGCAAAGACATATTTTTAGCTCAGTGCTGTGCTCTCTCCCCTGAACTCTTGGAGCCCTGCTGAGCCAATGGAGTCCCAATCAGTGGGCTAGCTCTGATGCTGCCCCTTCACAAAATTGCCTGTAAAGCCAGTTCAGCGAAGGGATCTGTAATGAGCTCAGCAGCTTGGGGCTCTCAGTAAACTGCAGTGGTGAAGTGAGTTCATGGCTGAAATACCAGCCCTTTTATTCATCAGTAGCACATCAATTAGTAGTTTAACAGGCAGGGGAAAGATACAGTGAGTGTTCATTTAATATTAGGCTGATCATAGTCTGTATTTGTGCTAATTCTGGCAAGTTTTATGCATTTTGGTACTTGAGGTACTTAATTTTATTTCTCTATTCCCCACACTACAAAGAACCTGCCAGCTAAGTTCAGTTGCAATGTATAGAATCAAAATGTAAAGATTGGTAAGAAGTTAAAACAATTCTTCTTACAGATTGAACAATTCGTGAAGAAAGAAAAATGTCCTAGGATCCTGTAGGATTCATATATGATTCGTGATATTGTTGTTATATTTACAATTCTGGTTTACCATTCTCAGAGAACATTAAGCATTAATGATTTGCATTATACAGGAAACACTTGTGAGTTAATCAGTGCCTCAAGTTCTTCAGTGGTTCCACCCTTTCTTTCTTCCTGTCTTACAAAGAGCTGATTTTATTACTTAATTAGTTCCTCTGGTCAAGGACTACGGACCCAAGTGTTGTCAAAGTTGGCAGAAAGAAACATCTGTCCACTCAGCCAGAGTTCTCTCCCTTCAGCAGGAGGGATGGACAAACAGTTGATGGCAAACAGTATGTTCACCAAATGATGGTCTATTATTATTTAACAAACTGATTGGAACAGTTTAGGGTTTTTTTTGTATTTTGTTGTTATTTATAAGTATTCAAGAAATACTTGCTGGGAACATATTTCAGCCAATTTCAGCCTATTGCATGTTGGATCTGTGCCTTCACTATTCATGCTTGCTGCTCTCCCAGAGTAACTAGTTGCCCAAGTCACACGGAGTTGTTTCTTGTCCATTACTGGTGAGTAGAACTAATAAATAGTGGGGAGGAATTATGAATTGATTTCCGTTTTCTCACCAGGAAACAGAATTCCCTTTTCTTTGTAGGCAAGCACAAGTGTATCAAGCTCAAGCTTAATATGTGATATTGGAAGATAAGATTCCTGGGTCCTTGATTCCCTCGGAAAAGAAGATGATTTTTTTGAAAGCCAACACCTATAACGAATAATTCAGATTTTAAGTTTTTTTCTGATGAGCTGTTCCTAGAACTCTGTGACGTGAAGTCACAAGCTTAGGACAAATTTAATATTCATTCTCATTCATTAGTATTGCAAAAACCCCTTATTCTCAAATATTTCTTTGCTCTATTCTCAGGTAGAAAAAGAACAAAACAGTCCAGAAACTTCTGCTATCCTTATTCTTTAATATACCTGCATAATCACTGCTTTTTCTGTTATCTTAAAATGTATTCTGGGAATCAACTTTGGTTATCCTGACATCTGCCACATGACAGAATGCTGACATCTTTTTCTGCTGAGTACCCCCCATCCCCCCAGCAGTCTATATTATAGCCCATCAGTCAGTTTTACCGGGCTATACAAGCATCTCTGTGTCTCTGCCATGTGCTGGGGCTCCCTAGAAATGTGGCTTGGTCTCTCCACCTCATTCACCTCTTAATGGCTCAGATTTTCAACAAACACTGCTGTATTTCTCATAGTCCCCCTCACCTATGTTCTCTGAGACTGAAATAATCTTCTCCAACAAGGCAATATATTCCATGCTATGATTTTTTTTTTTTATTTATTACGTGCCTATTACTTGGATAGTTACATATTTTGTGTTTTCTGAAACTCCGCTCTCACAGTTGCTTCACTTATCTGACCCATTCTTTGGTCCGCGTATCTTGTCCCATGACATGTCTGTTGCCTGTAAAGTCAAAGCTTTTCTCTCTGTGCCTTCAAGGATCTGCATTGCTTGGCTCCTTCCTTTTCCCTAGCCTCCCTGCTAAGGCACGATTGTCACGCAAGGGTTTTTTCATGAAAATATGTTCTTCTTTTTATGAAGATGGCTGAGTTATTGCCAGTGAGAACAAAACTGAATGTTATGACCTTGGAAACTGTCAGAATATGAAAACATTGCCAATGGCCATGTCTGCTTCCTCCTGTTGTCCCTGTTGTCTCCTTCCTTCTCTGCTGCCCAGTGAACGTCAGATCCAATATCCATTTTATCGTCCTTCTTCATAAATACCTATACTCTGTCTCCCAGACCAGCTTTTATACCAGGAATATTATTTCCCAGATGCTCTAAGTACTTCATTCTGTGCCTATTCCTAATTCTCCTCCATTTTAAGAGGAACAAGTAAGGAAGAACAGCTGAGAAAACAGTCAGTGTCTCACTGATAGGACTCATCATATGGCTTTCTTATTAGATCCATGGTCCCAATGATTCTTTTCCCCTTTGATTCAGTCTTCATGCTGTTCTGGAGAAGGAGCACATTGTCATATCTTTGGGCTTTTTCTGGCACATCTTTCACATTTTTTAGTCATTAAAATATTAATAAATGTTATAAATTATATAATATAAAGTATAAAACATCACACCAATGGCATCTACTAAAGCAAGTAATTTCATGTGACACCTGTATGTAAGTCCTCCCTCTAAATGTCATGACCAGATCTTTGTTTGCTCCTCAGGCCTCCTGGGAGGGGTACTGAGGGAATTCATGGTTATGAAAATGATGCCCATACAGTTTTGTTAATTTTGCATAAATGCAGAGCTACCAAGGTTTTGCTTGGTGCTTGGTAGGATCTTTTCTCTATGTTGCTGTTTCTCACTACGCTCCCTCCCGAACTAAAACCATATATTAATATATTCACAAACTGAGTTACACCGGGTCCAGTCTCCAATTTACGGACAGCAAAGAAAAAACTGCGTGGAATCCCAGGCCAGGGAAAGGAGAAGATGTTGAGGTGACCACAGCAAAATTCACCCTATTTTGGAAGGACCTGTGCCTTGGAAGGACCCTCAGAAGCCTGATGCTGGCTGCACTGTTGAGGTTGCCACAAATATTTTCCACCCACTGTGGGTTCCTCTACATTTTCTCATCCGGAAAAGACACAGCTAGGTCCCTGCAAGCACCTTCCCATCACAGTTCTAGCTGTGACTATGAGGAGCAACTCTACAAGGCTCTTCTGCTGTGGTATTGACAAGTGAACAAGAAGCAGCAACAAATTCCAAAGGTCACAAGGACCTCTCATAGGTAGTGTCTGCACAGCTTTCTCTTTCTCTGCTGCCCAGAAATGAAGGCAATAGGTGAGCTTGTGTGAGGCAATGGTTGGGGTGAGAAGGAAGTTTCTTTAAGTAGTCAAGATATCATATGATCTGTTGACCTGTTACAGGATGCTAGTGGAGACAAATTCAACATAACTAGAGGAAAAGTGGTTATGTGTAGAAAACACCTGTAATGTGTCTTTTTCTGAGGGAGCAAGAATAATGTCTGGTCCCTCTATGGAGATGGCATAGGGAGAGTTTTCGGGTCATGGTCTTCAAAATCGGGGCATGCAGGGAAACAACAGGAGATGGGCTACTAATAACAATATATCCCTATATATGTCCAAGAAAAAAAAAATCTACAAGTAATAACCTTTGCTAAAATGTAGACTTGTGCTTCTTTTACTGGTGATAATCCTGCATCAGTAAGTCAAAGGGGTGCAGAGTTGAGTATCCTTTGCAGAGCCCTCAAGAATTAGAGTGTCAGTGCTAGCCTGACACCAGAAAGGGTGCACAAGGTCCAACCTAAAACCTGGCAGCCACCTTCCTGCCACTGTCTTCCTCAGAGCCTGAAACTGGTATTCAAAAGTTGCATTCATGCACAAGCTGGTGAGCATCTAGCAGATGAAGCATGACTTCGTTTTATAGCTTATTTATGATTTTAGAGGGTGCTTTAAATATCATATCGTACAAGAGAAGAAAACTTGATCCTATTCCTGAGCTTTCTGTGATTTAAAGATGATTGGGGTACTTCTTTGGCCCAGCAGACTAGGTCTTACTCTGAAACTGCTTCTGGGAAAAACTGAGAGGATAAAGTCTTGCTATCTGAGATATACTACACCTATGAGCCTGGACTGCATTATATACAGGAAAACCAAAGATTGTTTTCTTTCCTGAGTGTTTGTGAAAAGCCAGAAGAAAAGGAGAGTTTAGATTTAAAATTAATCTAAATATTTTAAATCGGAGTTTGGATAAGAATTCAATCTCTGCTTTCCTCAGTTGTTGCTCCTGGAGTCTTCCCATTATGTTTTCAATTTCTGCTCAGCAGTTTGGTTTTCAGATTTGTATAACTTTAAAGTTTCAAGGAAATGTATTAGCCAGCAGCCTCACATTAATGACTGTATTTTTTTCTGGGATGCTGTCTTGTAAATATGACTAGGTCTAATAATCTTCTGCATTACAGCTTGTGAAACTCCATTAACATCCAGAGGTCTGCATAGGTGGAAAATTTGACTCATGGTTATTTAAGACATTTTTATATTCTTTCTAGACCTTTATAGGGTCTTTGGCATTATTGTACATGAGTAGTATAGCACAATAATAGTAGGAGCTACATATTTAGGAAAATTTCTTAGCAACATTATAGCACATGTTTAAAATCATCAACACTTTTGAAATTATGATTCCACTTACTTTGACCTTGATACAGAGTGCATTTATCTTCCCTTCTGTATTTGTATAAACTTGTCAATAACATCAATGCAGCTTTTTTAGTTCGTAAGTAGGAAATATCTCTCTTTATACAGAAATGAAAATGGGAAACTGTACAGTATAATGTTAATACAAATGGTATCACAAAATTCCACTTCAAGATTTCAGTGTAAAAAAAAGGTAAATCTGTCTTAAATATATTAGGTTAAGAGAAGTAAAAAATGCTTGACAACAGATTGTTATTATATTAAGCAGGTACTACCTCATTTGGACATAGCCACTGTTTTTTTACTCATTAGAGACCTGTTGTCAGCTTTCAGAACATTTATTACAATGGCAGCTATTCTGTAATGGCATCATAAATACTTGTGAATACAGCACAAGTACTGGTATGAATGCAATGCTTGATGAAGTTCTTGAAGCCAACAAGTAATGACAAAGGATATCTTTGTTTAATCAGAGTTTAAACAACTGATCACAGCACTGGTCTCCAGTGACTGTCACCTAATGCTTTAAAAAACATCCTGGGGTGTCCAAGGTTATTTTTTCTCTACTTCTCAGTAACTGCCCAAAACACTGGGTGCCTCACTGTTCAGCCCAGTTTTGTTACGTGGCCAAAGTTAGCTTTCAAACACCTTCAGAAACCCTGAGTCTGGAAATTTTGGTGACTAATCTCGTCTGGGATACTTTATGATCTAAATGTGTTCAAAGGGATCTAAATGCCACCTAAGTCCTGGAAAAAGAATTTTCTTTCTCTCTCAAAAATAAACAAAACCATTTTTGACAGGAGTGTCTACTCATCAGTGAGAGACTACTCATGAATCTGAAGTCCTTCACCTTCTTGTCTACCCTTTCACTGGGAACCATGTAGTTGTACTCCTCTTCCAGCATCAGCAAGATGGATGAAGAATGTGCCCACTGAGGTGACCCAGGGGTCTAATATTAGGGGGATACCTGTGGGTACTATAGGTTCAGACCTTGTCAGGGTCTCTGATCCCTGCAGGAGCACTGCAGAAAAGGGAGAGAGAGTGCTTTCACCTGTGCTTTAGACTGAATACTGTTTGAGTCTGTTGTTGCATTTTTTGTTTGTGTGGTGTGAGCCAAGGGAGGACTTTTCGCTATCTTTTGGATAGCACTTCACTAAAACCGACTGGGCACTCTTGAACCAAGCAGACTGAGGTGGGTCATATGCAGTGTAGAGCTGGGGCCTGCTGCCTGCAGCAGTGCTGAAGAGCTTGGGCAGACCTCAGCTTCTGCAGCAGCTCTGGGCAGCTGCCTTTGCAGCACGCAGTCTTTGGAGGTCAGCTCACTTACCTCCATGTGGGTTCATGTCTCTTTTTCCAATGTTGTGTGCCTGCAATCACAGTGCTCCACAGTAGGAGCTTGCCCCTTGCGTACCCATAGGACAATGTGTGAGTTTTCTTTGGCGATGTTTTTGTTGTCCTTCTTCTTACAGTTGTTTTTATTTTCAATTAGAAAAAATAGATAAAATAAAATGCATAGAAACAGAGACTACGTTTTATACTACACCCACACTTTCTGGGAAGTGCACTGGGGAGAGACCTTGTGGCCCTTGAACGATGTACGGCTGGTTGGTGTCACCCCTGCCCTGGGATAATGCTGACTGCGGTAGCCTAATCCAGGTGTCTGCCAGGCTCCCTGTGTCTCTGAGACATCACTCTCCACAGATTTTTGTGGACTTTCAGTGTAAAATGACTGAAACCATGAGGTGCTGGGTCAGACACTGCTGGACAGTGGTTCTCTAGTATGGTGCTGACAGTGTGTGCTGTGTGACATGGGAGGGGGCATGATGGCACGTGGATGCCAGGTCGTGCAAGGATATCTGGGGGTTTTACAGAGTGACTCAAGGCTGAATGAGCCCCAGTTGGTGCATCCCACAGCCAAGTGGTTTATTTGTTTTGTGTCCTTCAGGAAGCTGCCCTATCAACTGTGCTCAGATTTCCCTCCACAGGAAAACAGTTGACTTACTGGAGAAGGGATCTGTGTGTGAACTACCATGTGTGCAGTAAAGATGTCAGGGTGACCATGTTCTAGGAGTAAGACTAGATTAGTAGTGTGGACACAGCCTTTGTTGTAGAGCTAAACCCAGCTCCTACACTGTTAATATTCCTCCCATCTATCCCAGCAAGCTGTCACCTGAGTCTGATGGTGCTTTCAACCCAGGCTGCCAATCCTGCCACAGTGTTTGGGTAGCAGCGCTAGCAGCCACTTTTCCTTCAGCTGATGCTCAGCCTGTTCTGCAGATAGAGAAGATGACAGGGAGTACCATCCTGGGCACTGATGTTCTTCTAACACTTCATCACAGTTATCACCCCTGCTGCAGAAATCCAATGTGTTTTCCCAGGATTCAGTGGAAAAGAGTCACAGTCAGATTCACCAGAATTCCGTGTAGTAAGGGATGTCAAAGACAACAGAATCATTTCTATAAGTACATAGGTGGCAAAAGGAAGGCTAAGGAAAATGTAGGCCCACTGCTGGAGGAGATAGGGGACCTGGTTATGCAGGACATGAGGTACTTCATGCTTTCTTTGCCTCAGTCTTTACTAGCAAGACTGGCTTTCAGGAATCGCAGATCCCAGAGACCAGGGGGAAAGGTTGAAGCAAGAAAGATGTCCCTTGGTGAAAGAGGATCAGGTCATTCAGTAGTTAAATAAACTGGCCATACTTAAGTCCATGGGTCCTAATGGGATGCACCCACAAGTGCTGAGAATGCTGGCAGCTGTCATTGTGAGGCCACTTTCAATGATCTTTGATCAATCATGGTGATTGGGAGAAGTGCCCAATGACTGAAGAAAAGCAAATATCACCCTGATCTTCAAGAAGGGTAAAGACCCTTCAAGAAGAAGGACCCAGGGAACTACAGACTGGTCAGCCTCACCTTGATCCCTTGGAAGGTGATGGAACCATCCTGGAAACCATTTCCAGGCACTTAAAGGACAAGAAAAGCACCAGGAGTAGTCAGCATGGCTTCACCAAAGGAAAGTCATACTTGACCAACCTAACAACCTTCTGTGGTGAAATGACTGGCATGATAGATGAAGGGAGAGTAGTGTATATTGTCTACCTGAATTTCAGTAAGGCTTTTGACACTGTTTCCCATAAAAAACACATAGAGATACTGTTGAATTATGGGATGGATGAGTAGACAGTGAGGTGGATTGAAAACTGGATGAATGGCTGGGCCCAGAGCATGGTGTTCAGTCTCATGAAGTCTAGTTGGAGGCCAGTAACTAGCAGTGTAACATTTTCATTAATGATCTGGATGATGGGGCAGAGTGCACCCTCAGCAAATTTGCAGATGACACAAAACTGTGAAGAGTGGCTAATATGCCAGAGGGTTGTGCTGCCATCCAGAGGGACCATGACAAGCTGGAAAAAGAACTAACAGGAAGCTCATGAAGTTCAACAAAGGGAAGTGCAAAGTCCTGCACTTGGGGAGGAACAAATCCAGGCACCAGTACATTCTGGGGCTTGCCCAGTTGGAAAGCAGATCTGCAGAAAAGGACCTGGGGTTCCTGGTGGACACCAACTTGAACTTGAGCCACCAATGTGTCCTTGTCACAAAGAAGTTTAATAGTATCTTGGGCTGCGTTAGCAAGTATTGCCAGTAAGTGGAAGGAGGTGATCATTCTTCTCTACTCAGCACTGGTAAGACCACGAGGGGAGTACTGTGTCCAGTTCTGGGCTCCCCAGTACAAGAGAGACATGGATGTACTGGAAGAACTCCAATGAAGGGCAGTGAAGATGATTAAGGGACTGGAGCACCTCCCATATGAGGACAGACTGAGAGAGTTGGGATTGTCCAGCCTGGAGGAGAGGAGGCTCAGGGAGGATCTTATCAATGTATATAACTATCTGAAGGGAGGGTGCAAAGAGGATGGAGCCAGGTTCTTTTCAGTGGTGCCCAGCGACAGGACAAGAGACAATGGGCACAACCTGAAACACAGAAGGCTTCTTTTAAATGTAAAAAAAGACTTTAGTGTGAGGATGATTGAGCACTGGCACAGGTTGCCCAGGGAGGTTGTGGAGTCTCCATCCTTGGAGATATGATGGTTGCCCAGGCATTGCCCTGGGCAACTGGCTGTAGGTGTCCTTGCTTGAGCAGGAGGGTTGGAACAGATGACCTGTGGAGGTCCCTTACAACATCAACCATTCTGTGATTCTGTGAAGTTTATGCAGCTGAAAGAATCACATTCCCCCAGAAGTCCTAATGGTATGAGAAGCCCCAGGGCAACGAAGATGACATGCCACAAGTACATCTGTGTAGCACAGTTACGTATGTGCTGGGTCAGCTAGCCAGCTACACTGGCTTGGTGAGAGGAAGCTTTAAGAGAGCCATAGACTATCAAATGAGGGCAAATCTCACAGCTAAGGCAGGTTGATGTTTCACACAACAATGACAAAGAGCAGTGTTTTTGGGGACTATTAACTAGAGTTAATGTTTACAGTAACATGCTTTTTCATAAAGAAAAGGGCCAAATCAGGCTACTGTATTTTCTTCCTTCAGCAGTTGGGGATCACAACATGCTCTTACCATGTAAATGAGGGGTGAAATAACAGATCCTTTTACACTGTTTTTTGAGCAGACGGGATTACAGTGCAGATTGTGTTGCAAAACAAAGAAAAGCTCCACAGGAGCCATGGCTCTTCCTATGAAACATTCTGTCCCCCTCTCCCCTTCCCATATAGTCTTTATTTTTGTAAGTTTTCTTAAAGGTAAATATCTTCTAGATGGGAATGCCATACTAACTGAATGGCTGGACTTAAAAATGGCTAAAGTTGGCTCTTTACTAGCTACAATTTTATTTAATAAGTAGTGACTGATAATGGTTATTTGCCTTCCTACTTGGAGACAAAAAATACACTTTAAACATAAGCATATGCATTGTCAAAATTATAAACATACCTTTCCCCTAAAGTGCCAAACAGAAATAAAAGTCATAATACACCTCCAATATCAGGAGAGAAATTGGGGCGGAGGGCCTGGAGAGATGGGGTATATGTTTTTCTGCATAATGTTATGTTAACAACAGCTATGAGTGAAGAGAAATTACATATGGAGCCATGTTGATATTTACAGGAACTGTTGTGGAGAACCTGAAATATATAACAGAGAAAATAAGAGATTTGGAGTTAAAAGGTTACATCACATTTAGAAATCAAAGGAAACAAGTGTTGTGGTTCATAATAATACAGGTGGAGAAAGGATTACAGGTGCCTCTAAGGACTGCTTGGAGAGCATTAATGGACATTCTTTCCCTGTGACTTTCAATGGGTGATTTGTCAAATACTCCCTGATGTGTGTTTCAGAGTGAATGCTTCTTTTTGTGCATCCAAGGTGCTCTGTTCATATTCCCAAGGGGTGGTTTTGCTCCCTGGAGCAAAGCAGGAACAGTCATGAGTCTGCCCTGACTTGCACCGACTGAACTAGCTTTTTTGGTCTGAGCCTAACATCCAGGAATTTACAACTTAAAGTAATGACAAAATCTTATTTTTCCTGACCCTCTATCCTGGGAACAGGGACACAGCAGTATAGCAGTGAAAGATAATGTTAAGCAAGAAAAATTCCATCTAGCTGCTGAAGCTTACGCTCTCTCCTGCAATACTCAGTGGCTGGCCATGATCTGGCCCGAAGCATATTCACTTGCAGTAACACTGACTGACATTATGTGTCACATATCATTTCACAGTAATTTCCTGGATTCAGCAATTATTTCACTAATGTTTTGTTTCAAGTCTTCAAAAGTGTCTAAGTGTCCAAATTTGATTTTCATGCATATAAGTAGTCTTAAGAAGCTGTGGCACTTTTGTACAAAAGATGATGCTTCAGGAACTCACTGCAGGATGATTATCTGCTATAAATACTATTTCTGTGTTTGTGCTCATTAAGATGTGAAAAGGTAACATATGAATGCGCACATATATTCCAGGTATTTTTCTGGGAAAGTATTTTTTTCAAATTATTCTTACTGTCTTATTGAGATGCTGTTGACTTATGAATCAGCAACAAACAAGTGCAAATTCCTATGAAAAAGGAAAAGGAAAATGAAAAGGGAAAGAAGGAAGGAGAGGACAGGTGAGGAGAAGAAAAGGAAAAGGAGAAGAAAAAGAAGAAAAAGAGATCTAACACACAAAGTGAATATGAGCCTTAAAACAGCCTAAGGACTAGTCATAGGGAAAACACAAAGTACATACAGCTTTATGTAGAAGATACAGTCACAAACGACACTCAACTCGTTAAAAGACATTTCACTCAACTCATTAAAAGACATTTCTAAGTGCTTACACTTCTAAAGTACCATCTTCAAAAGAAAACAAGATTTTCCTTTTAGTAAGTACATAACACATCAAGACTGATCAATTTGTTAACATGAACATTGGAGAGAAGAGAGATTACAGCAATAAAGGTTCTGACATGTAAATTAAAGTAGTTGGATTAGACTAAAAGAATATTGTAAAACACCATGTGTGCCCAACTTTGTAGACAGAATCTGTATGATTTTGGGGGGGCTTTGTGATCACATAATTAAGGACTGTGAGGGTGTGAGCACGCTCAGGTTAGAATGAGTTTTGTCGCTGGTTTTGTGAAGGCAGGTTTAACTGCACACGTAGCCTGAGGAACCCCATGTTCCTGGGCAGATTGGGGACAGAAGCTTCACCTTTATATAAGTTTTAACTGTTTCACTAAGAAAATCCAGTGAGGGCTTTTGGACAGCTAAATTGCAGGATTTAGCCCAAACGTGTGGAATTTTTGGGTCCCTGATTAATTATGATCTGCTTTGTTACAGTAGCAGAAATAGTGCTACACAAAAAGAGGCAGCTCTTGTCTTGAAGAGCATGTACTCTTACTGTTGTTTGTATTCTTCCTCCTTGAAATTAGCCACTGCTTACAAATTATCCACAATAAATCCAAACAGTGGGATGGAGGCAGAGATTGACTAAATGAAACCTGCCCTAAAGTGTGCACCGAGACATCAACAGAAATCAATTTGTCTTGCAGAGGTAGGTGGTTATACATAAAAGCTGAGAAAAATAATACTGGAAGCCACGGGAACACTTTCAAGTGGGAAAATTGGGGGTTGCCTACTGTATATGCCCTTGCTACCGGAGAGTGTGTGTATGTGTGTGCATGCCTGTGAGTCATGGAGAGAGATACCAAGAGACAGAGAGTGGAAGAGAGAGAACAAGAGAAAGAGGGGGAGAGAAAAAAGGAGGAAAAAGAAATCATTAGAGACACACAGATGCAAAAGCACAATGGTTGTGTTAAATTATTTTGAGCTTTTTGTACAACTTACATAATTCTCAAGTAGAAGAAAATAAAGCCATAATTTATGCAGAGTTCTCCCTAGCAAGTAAAAAAAAAAAAAAAAAGAAGTTATTTTTACAACCCCCTATATTGATTGTATTTTTAGAACACTTTCTAAAATAAGTGGAGAATTCAATCCTACTCTCTGAGGCATGTCAATTTGTGCCCACATAGTCGATGAAAAGATTGAACCCTAAGTGCAGATCATGACATTCTGCTGTGATAAAAGCTGTTTCTGTTTGCTTTAACACTCATGCATAGTGGTAAATGCCACCTGTGACACATTAGGATAAGTATAACTATCTCTATTGCATCTAGTGATTGCAATACACTAAAAGTTGTTTCTGAAAGTTACCTGGCTCTCTCTACTAGGATAACTTAATTTTCTTTAAGTGTTTTAAGATAGGAGAAGGCAGTCAAGGAATAGATGCAAATAAATTTCACTTGCCAGGAGTTTTTTGTGAACATGATACCAATTAACAAAAAATAATAGATGTCTTAACAGAAAATCCTACTTAGGCATGTACTTGTTTCTAACACTGTTCAGGAAATGATGCCTGTAGACATTGCTTAATCAGTGCTATGGTAAATATCCATTCGCCCAACCACTGCCCATTGTATGCTTTTATGCATGTAAGGACATGTATACATTAATAATCAAGATCTGGGCAGAAAAGTTACCTTCAGCCTCCTCTTTTCATTGCCTCCCAGACACTGGCTTCTTGGACCATCAAATGAACTTGTTTCCACTATTATTTAAGTCGCTGTGGCTATGAAGGCAGAACCAGAAACTGTCAGAACCAGTGAAAATCTACTGCTCAAGAAACTTGAACGTGTCTTACAACATTATCTTCCCAGAGATAAGGGCTGTAAGATTGCTATGCTGCCAGTGGCGTATTTCTTTTCCTATGGTGTGAAAGCTCAGAGAGGGCAGCAGGGTGTCAGACTGCCTTCCCATGAAAACTTGTGCAACTTTTCCAACTGTCTCTTCATCCTCCAGGTGCCTCCTGCTTCAGAAAGCTGTTCATTACCGCAGACATCCCAAGGAGCCTGTGTACATGTTTTTGATTGACTTTGGTGGCTACTGTAACTATTATTTATTAATCAGTTTTTTGGGTGGGGAATCAGCAGTCCTGTTTGTCTGGGAACTCACATGCCGAGGCTCTGGTCCATGCGTGGAACCCCTGGACACCATGCCAGCCCATGTATTATGAATTACATGGCAGGAACAAATTCTCTTCTCTAGGTGTGTTGGCTGTCCAGGTCTCTCTCTGCTGTAAGGATGAAGAACTGTCCGGTTCCAACTCCTAAAACACTTCCTGCTTCCTCCTCTGTGCTGCAACCCACGGTGGCCTAGTTTTGAAGCATGCTGGATAATGGATGTGAGCAGCTAAAACTTCCTTCCTGTGTCAGATAATGTGCCCTTTCTAATATTAATTTCTAGAGGACCCCAAGCTCTTTAGCAATTTGATAAATGCAGGTGTGCACTAAAAAAATAGAGTATTGACAGGCTGTCTGATAGTAATAAATAAATGAAAATGGCTGTTTGTTAAAATTTTGCTGAGAAACTATTTTTGTCCTTGGGCAACATTTTGTTACTCTGCTTGCATGCCTCAATGAGCTTCTTACTGAGCTGGCTATATAGTTCTATAGATATAACAATACATATGCACGCATGCATTATCTATATATCTCTTGTTTGCTAAACCTGAAGTAATTTATGTAATTATACTCATAATGTATTTTATCCAAATACACAAAGAAGATTTTTTTTTAAATGCCACTTAGGATCCAGATTTAACTTAAACCACTACTTAGTCTATCTTCCTTAATAGGATATTAAAAAGGAATTTTATGACAACATTATCAGTAGCATTTTGCTGATAATTAGAATAACAATAATAATACTGAGATATTTCTTCAGTAATAATGGTGTTATTAATGAGATTTTTATGAAAGACAGACTTCTTTAGTATAATTATGAAAATTGATCTTTTGCATTTTACTTATTCACTGAAATCAGATAAGTGGCTTAACTACATGTATTATTTCTAATAAATATTCAAAAGAATGCATTTAAACAAGGCACCTCATTCTATTCTTGCTCATATTCCTTGCATTTAAATAAAAGTGTAATTGCTCTGCTTTTTTAAACTGCTAGTTTGGATTAGCTGTCTAACCTGTACAGTGTAGCTGTTTGCTGTTTGCATTTTTAATAGCTTTATTACCATTTGGTGAAGCCTTAATTTCTCACTCCCTTGAAGAGTCCTGCCTTTAAGTCAGCTCTACAATTTAACCAGCAATAATCTGTCAAGATAAGATAAAGACCTACACCAGATGAAATGCAGTATTTTTGTGTAGCATTCTGTCATTGTTAAAGGAAAGATCTGAGTATGTCAAAATGTAACACCTGAAAGTTTAATAAACTTTGTAGCATAATTTTACAGTTCACATTTTAAAATAAATTGTTCTAGAATACATTAGCTTGTTCACTAGTGCAATCAGTTAAATATCTATATAAATATGTTTGGGTGAAGGGAGCCAGCAGTTTTTCAACAAGGATAAAAGTTCTTTCAGTTTTCAAGCCTCAGATTAAGTCACTTCTGAATATCCTTGCTTCAATTCAGTTCTATTAACTCTGCAGTTTCCTTGTAACTCCTTCATAATATTTGGCCATAACATCACTGCAGAGGTTCATTAAATATTGCAAACATTCTTTTTTTTAGAGTTGCTAATACTGAGGTAATTGAAGTGAAGCGTACTTAACTCCTCACTTTCAGGACTCAGTCTGCTCTTTGAGTATTCCTGTTTCTTTTCACATTCCTGTTTCACTTATTCAAGCAAGGGGTTTTTTTTTGTTGTGGTTTTTTTTTTTTTTTTTTTAAAGAAATATATGAAGATGAGGTCCTAAATCCATGTTAGGGTAAAATAGTAATTGAACTGTTTCAGGTACATATGAATATATATATTTACAGGACAGAGAATGAAAAATTAGTTTCCCAGCTCTACCTTAGCAGAACCTGCTATTCTGCATGCAAATGGACATTAATGTCTTTCATGTAACCAGGAATATTCAGTGAAGATGACAGAAGTATAGACTCTGTGAGCTACTCCTGAGCCTTTGAGAGTAGATACAGAGTCAGACACATAGTTGGGGAGGGAAGACCAGAGCACTGTGCATGGGACGTTTGGGCAGCCTTCTGTCCGAATCCTGCACCCCTATGCCCTCTGGACAGCTTGGGCTGTGCTGTGATCTTTCTCTGCACAGCCCAGGAAGGGAAGAAGCTTTAGGATTTCACACCTGGGATTATTTTCTTTTTCTTAGTAACTGAACTCTTATGAATACTGCTTTTTTATTTTGTTTATTTATTTATCTGTTATTTTTTTTAAAAAGTAAAAAGGTAAAGTGAGATAAAAAGTCAATACTACTAGTTGTTTACAGGCATTCAGCTCATCTCACTCCTTGGGGTCAAGCTGTTTTCTCTCTCCACAATGACCAGCCTCCCCTCTTAGGTTTGTTAAACTTTCCCCGGGCAGTTTTGCTAAAACATGCACTTCCATGAAAAGGGTTCCATTTTGATAAACCATCATTTTGCAGTGAAAAAAATCTGATTTTTTGTTAAATTCCCCAATCTGTTTAACTTCAGTATTCCCCCTTTCTGGGCTAGTTCTGTACTGAACTATATTAAGAAGCAACCCAAAATGCTCTTTTGGAGGGCTCTGAAAGTTTGGCACCACCGATCCTGTATTAATTAGAAATACCATAGTACAGTTTATTTCCATTTCTCACAGTCAGTGATTTATGAACTACATAGCCATCATTGAATAGACTTCAACTTATGAGAACCAGGCGCTGCCTGAAACTGCAAATGTTGTTAATAATTTATCTTTGCTTTGACATAAACTTGGTAGTTCTCTGGGCCTCGGTTATTAGTTATGAGGAACAGAATCTGATTTTTAGAACAAACAGGAAAGATATATCTGCAATAAATGCATTCACTGTGTACTTCATCAAACACACTGCTGTCAGAAAATCTGTTCAATTTTAAGGTTAAACCTATATGACTATTCTGTATTGCTCACATGAGAGGATGTGGCCTTTACAAGGAAAAGCACTGAAATACAAAACTTACATTTAAGAAACATATGCATCTAAAATCAGTCTCCTAAGTCCATTGTTAAGGACTTAAAAATATTTACGACTTAAAAAATATTTAGTAGTGCTTGTTACTTCATGGCAACCATGGAAGGCAGCCCATTGATAGTCATTACCTCTATTCCATAAACAGTAGTATGTGATATGTCAGTAGCAATTCTAGCACTGATGTGTGTTGGAGAGTTTTCCCATGATAGTGATGTTGATTACTGGCCTGGCTTATAGCTACTAAAATACATTTTAAAGGAACCTCAGAATATATAAATATTTTCTAATTTGACTTTGCAGGGTGATCAATGTTTCTTTTTCTACATGGATATCTGGGAGTTGAAAATGGGCATAAAGGCAGTTTATGAACAGTGTCACAAGTCCAGTCTATGAAAAATTGTGAGAGAGCCTGCAGTGGGTGCAGCCCTTAACAAATGCTGAATGTCTGTGTGGCTTCTTGAAATATACTTGCTACAAGCGCAGGTCTCTGTTGAACAAAGCATTTAGTCACATTTCTAAGTCTACACTTGTGCTTAGGGCCTGATCCGTGTCTCAAGGACTTTTTGGAATTGTAAACTGACATTCCTATGCTCTGGCTCCCTCTGGGAGATACAGTTTAGAGCAGGGGAAGGGGTTCTCCAGAGACTGAATTAAATCAGCTCACATGACCACAAAACACATAGAGGCAAAAGAGCTCTTCAGCTAGCATCAAGGGCCAGGAGACCAGCATCTCTTGCACGGAGGCTTGAAGCTGTGTAAGACATCTCCTCTTCCAGCCGTACTAAGTGAAAGTGGTATTGGGCTGTGATGCTGATCCCTGACCACCACGGGAGGTTACTGCTTCAGCAGCTCCTGTAAAGCACTTTGACAGAAAGCAGGTTAATGCCAGCTGCCCAACTCATCCAGGCTAACCCAGGCAACTTTGCCCTCAGAATGGCAACAACAGTGACCTCAGGAGCAGGCTGGTGACACCCTTGTCTGACACAGCTCTTTGCACAGTAAATACCAACTTTTAACCTGATTATTTTCGTCGCAGTCTGAAATGAGGCATGGGTACAAACATCTCTTCATATTAGCAGTCCAAGCCTACATCAGCCTGGAAAAGCATTTATACAAGTGCAAATCAAGACAGAAGAAAGGGCAGGTAGAGCCTCCCACCAAGCAGAAGGAAGATCTTTAAGGAGGTGGTCTTTAAGGTCCCTTCCAACCCAAACCAGTCTATGATTCTATGAATGATGTGCCTGACAGAGCTGAAGCCACCTGGACTTCAAACATACCTAAAAGCCTTCCTGAACAGCAACCTTACAGCTGTTATCTCAAAACAATCTCAAAACAGGATCTCACATCCCATGTTTTAGACAATTCTCTCTACACCAAAACAAGCTGATTTTGGGACTAGTTCAGGCTGGACACATATACATTTGAGGTTAATGTAATGGACTCCTTGTGTCTGTACTTCATGACATTTTTTATTTTTTAGGAAGTAGGAGTACTACTCCACATGTGTGTGATGTGAGGACATGTGTCAATTAAAGGTGTGAAAAATTATTACAGCAAAAGGCTCTGACTAGAATAACCACAGAGAGGCCAAGAGGTTTGTGGTTCAATAACAAGTTCATTCAGAAAAACACAAAGCAGTGTGACAGCTGGAGTGAGGAAAGACTTGTGCCAATATTTTTTAAGAATTGCATGATGAAAAAATAAAATAAACATTAAGAAAGTTGTTTGTTTTTTTGTTTCTTTTTTTTTCTTTTCCTTCCCATGACATAAACAATAGTGCTCTGGTCATAAGCCAAAACCCGACAAAGGTCCAAGGTTGAAAAAGAGTTTCTTTGAGGCCGTCTTCCTGGTGTAATTATTGTAGGTTCAGAGGAACCAGATCTGGAGTGTTGTAAAACTCAACACAATGAACTTGACAGACAGCCAGATTTCTGTTTTCAGCCAGTTTAGGGTTACTATAATCTCATTATTATGCTTGAAAGACGACAAGTAATAGAATCTCAGGTAGCCGTTCTGTCTTTACTCAGCCGCATCTTCTCTTTTATGCCGATTTCCCTTGATTACCTGAACTAGTGAGGCTCGGTTTTCAACCACTTATCTTCCAGAAATAATCATCTGATCAGCCTTACAAGGTTCTCACTGCACTCAACGGTTTTAATGGGTCAAGCGTTAAATTAACCCTTTAACCATATCCCAGGAGAATACAAAACTTATTAAAAACCAATTTACTATTCAGTCATTGTTAACTTTGCAGAGGAGAAGGAGTTCCGTAGTCGGTTTTGCTTGTTGTTCCCTCCTCTCTTGTCCTGTTTTACTGCATCTTTGCCCTTACTAACACATGAAATATTTTTAAAGCTTTTTCCCAAGGAAACATTCTTCTGGTTTCTTATTTCTACAAAAGCACAAAATGAAGTCACAGGAAAAGTGGTGTGTATCTTACATTGTACTTTAAGGCAACATTTTACAAAAGTTAAATTAATTTTTCTATGAATGGAAAAACACATCCGCAAATACGCGACTGATGTCAGTTGATGCTGTATTATACGCAGAATTTTAAGGCGCTTGAAACTCTTATGGACCCATCTATGAGATGGAAAGGGTTTGCAGTTCTCCCTGGCATAGGAGAGTGTTTGCACCAGCCTCAGCTACAGCAGGGAAGCAACCAAGCAAGAAGTCTCTTACTCATGTAGATCTGTGTTGGCGTGCAGAGCAGTCAGCAGCTGTGCTGCCACTTCCAGCCTCCCCAGAAAACTCCAGATTTCCCTCTGGAAGGAGGCTGGTGGCAGAAGCCCAGGCAATACTCTCTGTCTTCATCCTTCCCAAGAACACTGCACAGCCATCAGAAGTATGTCTTCTGCCCTGACTCATCCCAAAGCTGGGGAAATCTAGAGAGGTGTGAGAGGATGTGGCTCTGAGGAAGCAGCCTTGGCAAAGCTGCTCTTAGGAGTAGGTCTGCGCCATCAGGGACCTGCACCATCAGGAGGGGCTTGAGCAATGGGCAGATGGCACCAATGGCTGTACCAGACCTTAGTTGTTCTTGTGAAGCCAAGGCCCTCTGCACACAAGAACTGCCTTAGCACAGCATTCTATCCATTCCACAAAGGGGCAAATTCTCCCTTTCAGCAATACTCCAACAGCAAAAAGAGACCAGAGCAGAAATATTTCACATAAACCAAGGCCAGAAAGAACCTCAATTTACTAGCTCTTATGAATGAAGGGTGTGATCAATCCCAGTGCTTCTTTTTACAACAACAGCATAGTAGAAATGCCCAGGATGTAGATCTAGCCTTGCTATCTTCAACCAATTCTTGCTCACACAAAATTCTCACTGCCGTTCACAGGGGTATTGCCAGAAAATGACTTGAATGAAAGATGGGGTTTTTTACAGAGAAATCTCATACAACACTTTCATCACCTTTAGTTTTTTACAATCCCAAATCTGATCTTTGATGACAACTGGAACTGCTTACGGGGCTTTACTAGCTCAGTTAGTAGTCATCAAAGGAATGTTAGGACTATAAAATCTACTGTGTGTGTTTGTCATTACTGTGTATGTTAGTCATGACATGTCCATAGAAAAATAATGTGGTGATTTCAGTCTGTTCATAATATATTGGTCCTTTACAATGGAGGAATGGAAAGAAAGAATAAACAGTGCCTAAAAGTTAGATAGTGTAATGATTTTGTGTATATGGGCTTGTAAGACGAATCTAGGATGAATCCCCAAGCCCTTACACAGAAGAGGGAAGAACCAGTGCCAAGGGCATTGAGCACAGCCAGCCTGCTGGACAGGGCACTTCTGATAGTTAGCCAAGAGAAACACTAAAAAAGGAACGCATCTTGGGGCTCAGTCTTCTGTAAAACTTTGACATCCTACTGGGGTCTACAGAGGAGATGCCTTGTTGTCTCCAGAGTCTTCCCACAGTGAGGCATGTTTCTTATAAAAATATTATTCTATTCTATTAAAGGTCATTGCTACCTCTCTTCAAAATATAGCCATTAGAAAAGGCAGAGTGGTGACCTTTCCATATCATTCCTTGTGGGCAAGATCTTCCCCTAGGACACCAAGTGTCAAGGTTCAGTGACTCCGTCAGCTTGCCA
The DNA here is from genome assembly GCF_031877795.1 of Strix aluco. Classification (NCBI taxonomy): domain Eukaryota; kingdom Metazoa; phylum Chordata; class Aves; order Strigiformes; family Strigidae; genus Strix; species Strix aluco. The sequence goes on along the minus strand of NC_133932.1, from coordinate 71,659,034 downwards.
GTGTATAGCCTTACTACCAGTTGTCTAATCATCAGTTTGCAAACAGGTGTCCTTCAAGCAGAAGAAGTTATCTCAAGAGACATTTTCCACTAGTAATTGCTAAAAGAATGTGTATGCCTGGAGCTTTTCATGTGAGTGGTGTTTGTGAGTTATACCTTTTGCCAGTTTCTGTGCAAGCTCTACTGACAAATATCTGAGACAAACCAATATTATACATAAACTGAAGATGTGATTTTACTGAAGAAAAACAATAATGAAAACGGAAAAATTAGATGTTAAAAAAGGCGCAATGACATATTTCCACAAACGAAACTAAAAAGAAAACGCAAGATTCAGTTTCTAAACAGAAGCCCACAGTGTTGCTTCAAGGTATTTCCCCTAGTCTTTGGCCTTTATCAAAGTATGTTTCTGAACAGCCACACTTCAATATAACAGGGTGATACACAAAAAACATATCCAACTTCTTGTCAAGAAGCTAACATCTTTCCAAGATTTCTGGAAGATTATTGGGAGCATCTTATCCTCTGTGTGTGGGCTGTATTCATCTGACCCAACCTGAACATCTGCAACTCTTCACCCAAAGCTATCCAGACTAAACTACTTGCCTAAGCTCTTTTTATAACCAATGGACCTTGGAGGCCAATTCACCCCATCCTGAGATCAGTGTCTAAAATAGACGGTCCTGTTTGTCTCCACTGGGTATAGTAGGGGCATAGATATCTGGCTTAGACTGGCCATCTAGATTGCTGAAGCCATTGTCTAGATGGCCAAAGACAGATAAGAGGAAGCCTACTCCCCCTGAGGGTACCATTTGCTACTAAGGTAATGTGAGCAGAGAACAATTTCAAAAATCTTCAGTGGAAGTCAGTACTTCTTTGGATGATGCTGATTTTTTAATGTTTTTGACAGTTTCTTACAAATTTAATGCATAAAAAAAACCCTCTACACAACTTCCCCAAGTTCTCCCAGGCACATATACCCAATGACTACTCCCAGAGGGGTGGCAGTGAAGGAAACAGATGGAGTTTTGCTTAAACTTTAAATCTGCTTATTCTTAGTAAAGCCCTAGTGGGCAGTGGGCTCAGGAGATGAATCATTGTTGCGGGACACAGGGATGTCTGCTCCACTCCTGCTTCTCCTGCTGACCTCCTGTGTGGCCTTGGGCAAACTGCTTTACCATATGTTTCTTCACCCTGCTTTTGTCTGTGCAGGGAATGGCTACAGGGCATTTTGCAGTCAGATGCAAGCAAGCTCTCTCCATGCCCTGACCCAAAATGGCATGACCAAGGTGGTGTGGTGCCAAGGCTGAGGTAACATACCCAGAGCTTTAGAAAGGCTCTTCAGCTCCATCTTCATTCTTTGTTAACTGTAGTGACAGTGCTTCTGCTGAGCTCGTGGCATCAGCAGAACACAAGCCGAGGTAAGCATATCCATAGACTGTGAATGCCTTCTTGGAGGAATCTTGTGTTTTTAATTCTGTGCATGTAGATCATGGAGCACAAAGGGATCTGTAAACTCTGCCCTAGAGATTAATAGCATTGACTGCATGTGTGAGTCTGTAGACCTGAGTAGCTACCCGGTTCATGCACCCATGGGGTAAGAGTAGATGCTCACTTAGGATGGTGACATTTCTAATTAATTCTTTATTTCTTATAAAGAGCAGAAGCAGGCTTTAATTAACTATGGAGATCAAATTTAAATTAATAATATAGATGGAAAATTGCACATGTGTATACCTATGTATGTATCTGTGCATATTTCCACAATATATCTAACCTTGTTTCCTGAATTGATGAAACAAGAAACTTCCTTGTTCCTCTCTTTCCTTCTCCCTCTCCTGCTCTCACTAGGAAATTTTGTTTCAGTCAAGAACTACAACCATCTTGTCTTTGAAATTAGTGAGTTCACTTGCTTACTCCCTAGGATGAAAACGTCACAGCGGTACTGGAATCTGAAGCACTGCTACGAATAGGTACTTAATACACAGGAATCCTGTGCTTCTCAGCTATTTATTCAGAAATGTTCTAGGAACCATCTTATCTTAAAATCCACTTACCATAGCAGGATAACAAACCATTTTACAACAGATTCATTTCTCTCACACTACAGTCCAGGCTTGCAGTCTTCCAACAATGTTTCAGATGTTCAGAAGAGGGTCAGATGAAAGTTGCTGGGGAGGATTCATGGGCATTACATAAACTGGACATTAAAAGGTAGCAGTTGCTAAAAAACAGGTCTGCCAAACTTCCTTTGGGGTAGATGCTCTACATCTCCTTCCAGCAGAGCATGATCTATTACCCCATAACACCAAGTGGATACCTGCAGCTGTAAGCTCCCAGCAATTAGTTTCTCCTTCATATGTGAGGGAGATTTTGTGTAGGAAAGCTGGTCCAGCGCACTCAGGTGAGAAAAACTCTTAGTTCTCCTTACCAACCTGCCTTGAGCTTCTGCTTCTGGCGGTTAGAGCATGGCTGATATAAAAGCCAAATTGAGTTTCTTTTGTGTATGGTATGCCACAGTGTGGTTGTTGGCCTGGCAGACCTAGAACTGAACCAGGAGTCTGTGGAGAAAAGGACAAGAATCTCTTTAGTTTGAAATACAGAGTAAGGGTTTGGAAGTCCGTTCTTTGGGTCTGCAACAAGACCTGTTCAGTTCTGGTCCAACCATCTTTATTATGAATATTAAACCTTCCCAAAATGATGCTTCTTTAATAACTGGGCTTGAACTTTGGGCCTGTAAAAGTAAATACAAGCCAAAGCTTGATCTAAGACTCCATGCTGACAGGTGTAACAAATGCATGTTATTAATGTTACTGTCGTCTGACTAAATGCCAAAATCTAAGCTTGCTCATTCTTTCCCTTGAAAATATCTGCAGAGAAAGTATCAAAAGCATAGAACTGGGGTAAGAATGAAACAATTTTTCCTGCAATATCCCTCCTGTTGTTTGTCGAAGATAATCCAGAAAATATGTGTGGAGTTTTGCTTCTCTTCCTTTCAAAGCCTCATCCCTCTCCTTCTCCCCCCACAACTGACAAGCTATATCTATACCTCAGCTGTGTGATTCAGGAATATGTGCTGGGCACACCTTCAGTATAGGCAGCCAGAACAGCCTGCTATAAGGTCCTCCCTCTGGAGAGTGAGAGGTTTGCCCCCATCATGGTGGTGAGTACCAGAGGGTATGTATGTGAGTTTAGCAAGCCACAGATTTCCTGGGGCTTTGAGCTCTCACCTTGGCAGTGTGAGGCTGTCTCCAGGGAGCCCTGGCCTCCCACCAAGCATCCCGTCATCTTCCCATGATGCAAATAGCTGAGGATGTCCCAGCCTCATATATGCTCAGTATATGTCCTTCCCAGGGTGTTTCTCTGCACAACAGGGTAGCAGTGTCTCCACCAACCCCAAAATCATAGATGCATGAACTGAAGACAAACAAGGAACAAAAGAGCATCAGACCCAATTTTCTGTATCACATATGCCTCTACGTTTCATCCCATGGACCCAGACAACCAGGTTAGTCAGGCAAGTGTTTGACTAACTAAGTGTCATGGATGGAGAAGAGACAGAATAAGGGAAGTTAGGGAGAGAAACCGTAGCTCTGTCTGACCTGATGTCTGGAGGTTTGGGAAAACACAGCCAAGCAAGCGGTAATCCAGCTACCCAACTGAAGACAGCAGTGGAGGCTCAGCAGCATGAACCCAGTGATGCTGTGACTTCACCACCACCACAAGCTACAAGATTAAAGCAAAGTACATCAATGTAAGAAGCCTGGACGTGATCCAGTCATTCCTCTGGCATGAGCCCCCCATGGAGAAAGAGCCCTTTGCAGAGACTAGGGGGGGTGGTAGGGAAATACTCTTCCTGCCTACCCCCTGCATCACTCCTAGAGAGAGAGATTTGTCCCAGGCCTGACTTAGTGCTCCTAGTTAGTGAGCACAGCTACAAGAAGTCCCACCCCATTTTGAAGCAGGTTCTCCTTTCTATCCAAGGGGCTGCAAAGGCTTTTCAACAGAAAAAAGCACCAGGGAACAGATAAATCCTCTGATCAAAATAGTCCTCTTATCAGCAGTCACCTGCCCATCAACTGGGCCCCACATCTTTGCTCATGTCCAGCTGACTGGGCAGTGTTTTGTCTTTCCATGTTGCTGATGGAGTACTCTGCAGGACTTCATACGGGGACTGTGGTGAGACCTGAGGCTATCAAAAAGTTGAGGTGATAAATCATTCAGCTAGTCAACTTTCCCACCATAGGCAAGATTCATATCCTTTTGCAGCTGGTCTTGCAGATTGTAGTTGTTAGGAAATGAAAGACATCAGGAAAGTCTGCTGAGGTAAATGGTTTTGTCCTTGCCCCCCCTTTAAACTTAGGTTGCTGTGGTGATGGAAATTCTTGCCCTTGCTTGGATAGACCAGCACTACATAAAATCTACAATCTTGTAAGAGTTAAACTTATGAGCTATAACCATACAACATAAAATCTTATATATTACTTTTGTAGGGGTGCTCACACTTTCCCTATCAGGAAAAGAAAGGCTTTGCAAAATTTACTCCCTACTCCCACCATTTCCTATCAAAACTTTGTTCTGGTGAAAATTTGGGTTGTCATCCATACAGGTTTACTCTTGCAAAATCTGCTCTTCAGCAATCAAATTTCATACAAAGAAAGAGAGATGAATATTATTGAGCGCTCCCTTAGGGATCTGGGTTTTTACAGCCTTCAGAACAACATTTCCACTTAGCGTAAATTTGTTTGGAAAATAAGTCCATCTTTTGTTTGAAGTAGTTAATTACCTTGCTAGAGGAACCAAATGAAATAAAAGATTTATGGATCCCTCTTTCTCATAGCGAAGGAGAAAGTGATCTGTTTGTAGGAGTTATATTTTCAGGCACTTTGCTGAGACACCCCAACCCCCCTCGGTTGCTGACTGTAAAATAAGAAAACTATTACCCAGCTGGGGTAACAATAGGCTCCCACAGTGCTTTTCTGCTCAGCCCGCAGCTGCCAGTGAAAGTGGAAACTACAGCAGCAGGATAACATTCTTTTCTTACAGCCTGTTTCTATGGGCAAGGAGCCCTCCCACTGCTTCAATGTATTTTCTATGCAAAACTGTAGAAGAAGTGACATTTTAAAAGTTTTGACCTTTGTTTTTTTTTTTTTTTTTCTTTCCTCCCCCCCCCCCCTTTTTTTTTTTTCATGAACCAAGGCATAAATTTTTTAAACCTTCTGACAGGGTGTGTGTTAGGAACAGCAATAGCCATTACTATAATAATAAAATGTTTCAAAATTTGAAAATTCTATATTGAGTGTAGTGTACTGGTAACCTTTGTGCAGGAAAAGATAGTGATGAGAGATATAGAACTCAGGCAAACAGATGATTGTGACATATTTCACACACCTTTGCAAAATAGTATCTTTGAATGCCACACTTTCTTTTACTAATTTCATATTTTAAGACGAAAATTTTAAAGGATTTTTCAGGCAAAGATTTTTTTTTTCCATCACTCAGCAAGAAAAAAAAAAGAAATATTAATTAATTTTATTAAAATTGCCTTTAAAAAAAGTATTACAAAAGAAAAATCAGTGGACAGAATAATGCTAGTGAACAATAGTAAATAAGTTACATATACGTGTATCCAAATTATATGGATCTAATTTGATAGGAAATTGGCATAGTTCCCAATTAGATTACAAATACAACAAAAAAAAAATTACCCTACTGGTTAACACATAAAATAACACACTAAATCTCAGGAAATGATAAAGGATGTTAGAAATGTGAAACATATTTTCCCAAACACAAGCAAAATAAATGAAAACTGCTCAAGCGAGATGGGGAGGGGGAAGGGATGCCCATGAGTCATTGAAGTGAATGCAGAACAGATTCCAAAACCAAGGCTGGCAGGTTAATCCATGTGAGAGTCTTCCATTCACTACTGATTCCCTCTGCTAGCTACCACCACTAGTTATCACCAGCTCACCCTTACATTCACCAAAGGCACAAGCCCTGATGTAGGACAATCTATATGTCTATCTTTTCTGGGTCTGACTCCATATTCTTTTCATACCCAACCCTCTCCCCTCCACATGTTGAAACCGATGGAAATTTGACCAATGCAAATGATGACAAATAGGCTGATAGGGCAGTAGTGTCCTGAAATAATCAGGTTTAAAAGCTGTTTTAAAATTCAGTAAGATTTTGAGAAGAAAGTAGAAAAATCCCATGTTTTAAACTGGCGGCTCCACTGGTGGATTGATAAAGAGCTATAAAGACTTCTTGGTAACCTGAGTCCTCCATCAGAACAAGATAAAATCACCTCTCACTCTACAACACACACACTGTAACCAAATCCATCATTAGCAAACTACATCATTCATCATTAGGCAACAATCTACTATAAATTACAATGGGTCCATTAAAAGATTGTGAAACCTAAAAAAAAAAGTAAAAGCCAAAAAAAAAAAGAATCTCTCCCAGGAGGGTCTGTGTCAAGACAGAAAATTCTTTCAAGTCCCCTCAAAATCTGCGCCTGAGACACTATGACCTCTGAGGACACCCCTTGGATTTCACATCCTGTACAAGACATCCCCAGGTAAACAGGGCAAAAGAAGTCCTAGTTTCTACCCAAACTGGCTTTGTTTTTGTTTCCTGGGCAGAAAATCTTCTGCAGATTTTCAAACCCAAAGTTGTTCTTTCCGGTCTGTGAATCAACAGCTTAAGAAAAACATATTCAGAAACGTTTTCATGGCAAACCTGCCAGCAGGGAGCCAGGGACCAGCAATAGTTCTAGGGAAGAACCTTTTCTGAGAGCTCCTCCAGGGCTGGGGCACAGGACTCTCGAGGAGCTGCCAGCCAGAACCCATACCCACAGGAGGTCTTGACTTTGGTGGGGGTGCAACCAAGTCAAACCAAGTTATCATTTCAAAAGTGCGTCTCTCGTCATCTGCTGTATTAATAGTTATTTGCATGTTATTTCCTGGTTTCTTTGCTGCGATATGTGGGTGCAGGCAGAAGAATTCTAAAGGATTTTTAGGCTGATAGTACTTCCATTATTCAGGACAATGTGCTATCCAAGGCAGGCAGCTATTTGGGATAAATAGCATATCCCCATTTGTCCAAAATAGCCAAATGTCTGGCATGAGTCATGCCAAACAGGCAGCTGCTCGGCAGGAGTGTAGTACTGGCATACTAAAAAGCAGAAGATATTGGAGGGGGCAGAGAGAGCTAAAGGTGGCACCAGGGTATAGTGAGAGAGGGTTTGTGGGGTCAGTAATACACAGCTATCACACTCATTAAAACTGTCAGATGATGCCATCATAAATGGCAGCATTTGTCTGCAGTTTGCACACAACAGTTTCGAAGACACTACTCATCTCCTTAGTACTTAGCCAGACAATAAATGAATATCTTAGAGACTGCTGTGTGTGAGGCGCTGGCAGGTATTACCTCTGGAGCACACATATTGCAAGTATGGTATCACCGCCAGAGAAACACACTGGACACGGATAGGAAAGTCTTGAGAAACCATTCCTTTAGTAAGTGTGCTGCTGTGTGATGTGCACAGCACAGGGTATTTCCTCAGCTGTCTGAGATGGCTTCCTGAGAAGTAATGGTGTTCACAAGGAGTAGGACAGATGTCGCAGGGAGATACAAGGTACATGAATAAATTTTCAGGTGAGTAAAGGTATCTGTGTTCTTAGCTGACTGCCAGGTAAAACCATGTACACACAGACTTGTGAGCACTGTGCATACCCATGCTGTGTGCAGGCCCCCTTCTGTCCTTTCCAGGCTATAAAGTCCCTTCCTCCCTCAGCAATGCATGAGTACTAATGATTTAAGCTGAAGATACTCCTGTGAAGTAGGTAATAAACTTCATTTTGCAGAAAAAGAAACCAAAGCTGAAAATTTTGTGCCATACCCAACAGCGCAAAGAAAGCATGGGGCAAAGTCTTGAATGAAACCAGCTCCCGAGAAAGTCTTCTGTGACAAGAATATCCTTTGTCACAGTCACTGCAATGCAAGCTCAGCAGGTGCCACTTCAAATTCAGTATCTTGGCCATCTACTTTCTTTTAAAATAAATGAAAACAGTCCCTGGCATGTAGTAAACTACTTGCCAGACTTAGGAATTCTTTAGCTTACATTATCTTTAGCACATTTAAGTGCCAAAAAAATAAAAAAATGAAACTGGGTAAATGTGTAGTTAGTCATGCTTGTAAAAATGTCAGTGCTGTCAAAAATATTTGTGTGAAAATCATAAACAAAATCTGCTGCCATGAGAAGTTATTTGGTTCTTAATTATGGGACAAAATGACTTCTTATTCGTGAAGACTTAAAAAAAAGAGAGCTAACATTGTGATGGAAATATTGGCACAATCTTGACTCAGCTGCTTCCCTGGGGTAATAAAGTTGCTCCCAGAAAGAAGAGGATTATAATCTTCACAGAGTACCTTAAAAATCCAGCTAGTATGCCAGGCTAGCTTAGCAGGTTCCTAATAGGATGTGCAACCCTACACCTCTAAGGATGTTTGGAAGGGTTCAGGTACTTAAAAGCAAGAGAGCATTGGTTCATAGTCCTTTAATTGACATTTTTGAGTGGATTTCTTGAACTGCAACTCTCAGATTTTCACACTTGCTTACAGAGGCTGGATAAGCATATTTTATAACCTAAAATAATAAACAAAAGCAGTAGGTCACCAGACCAAATCATGCAGGTCAGTGGAGAGGAATACCTATAGCTATCTTGAGGTTTGTGTTCACTGACCTGTGGGAACAGTTGGTGGTCCCGCTCCATTTCTGAAGGACAGATGTCCTCACCAGCATGCTGCCACAGGTGGCAATGCTGTGGTCAGCTGACTCCATGGGCACATCCCAGGAATGAACTCCCACAGAGGGGGTTCACTGGGGCCAGGTACACTGACAGGGCCTTTGGAGAAGTTGTTCTGTCTTCCCCCTCTCTTCTTTGCAACTTTATAAAAGCAGACTCACACTCTTACAACTTGTGGTTAATTGGGAAACTTTCACTGGTAGTAAAGTCACAGGGAGTGGAAGTGAGTTCAATGGTATGGCCATTTGGGGACTTAACTTCCAAACCATGCAGTGAGCGCAGGCATTGCCGTCTTCTCAGAACAGAACCACATACATTTATGCATGGCTGTAAAGTACAAGACTTACCAAACCAATATCAAGACAGACAGAGAACCAAGATATTTAAGAAATTTTTTATGATGGGAGTGGTGAAACACTGGAACAGGTTGCCCAGAGATGTGATAGATGCCCCCTCCCTGAAACATCGAAGGTCAGGTTGAAGAGGGCTCTGACCAACCTGATCGAGTTGAAGATATTCCTACTCATTGCAGGAGGGTTGGACTAGATGACCTTTAAAGATGTCTTCCAACCCAAACCATTCTATGACTCTATAATTTCTCTTGCCCTGAGCTGCTAATACAGCTCATTAAAATTAGTGTCCAGCTGTATTGATATGGTCCTATTCAGCAGTGATCAGGTTTCTGAAGTCTGGAGAAATGGCACTGAAAGGTCTGTCACAAATCAAGTTACTAGCAAGAAGCAAATTCCAAAAAGGGCAGCAGCAACAGAAGCCACATTTCCTGCTGAGCATTGCGGTTCCAAGGCGTCTTAGAGAAGTGGTTTCTCATCCCTTAATATCCCCGAGAGTTCAATACCGATGTGTTATATTGCAAACCTGAAAGATTTCTTGAAACAGAACAAAGATTCATAAAATTCATCTTTTATTACTCCATTTCATGTCTCTCTCTTGTTATCTTCCCTCCTCATAGAATTTCAGACTACTGCTTGAAAAGGTAAGGGAAAACAATTTTATATTAATACTCACTAGATTTATTCACAGGGGTTTACATTATCCTCTTTTATAATTGAAAATATCTGCATGGAATCGAGATACAATCCAAACTCAAGAGAAAAGTAAAATTTTTCATATCACAAAAGGGATAAAACCTGAAGCAGAAAAATGTGACATTATATGAACAAAGGCCATGTTATGTTGACTCATTTCAATCATGTCTACCTTAAGTACTCTGAACAACTCTACTGAGAGAGTCCTGGTCCCTCTGTCTTGCTGCCACCATGAAAACAAGCTTTTGCTGAAAGTAAAAAAGGTGAGGCTCTCCTATGCACTGTCTTTAATGCTTACTCTTAATCAGATAGAGCAATTTCTGAAATAGTTCATGCTTCCTGAAAAAAAGACGTAGAACAAGAGCTGGATAACTTTGTGTCACCTGTTTCTGGTTTGTCTTGTGAAAAAATGACATTGTTTTAACAATAAATAAGAGCAGATTTGTTACAGTGTTCAGGGAGTGTGAGGACTAGGGAAAGGCAGTTCAGGAATAAAAGGATTAAAGAAAAGACAGTCTTCTAAGCAGGAGAAAAAAATATTGCCTGGAGATATTGAAATGTTAAGTAACACACGCAGTAGTCTGTGGTCTGCCTTGCACAAAGGGCAGTGGGGAAATGAAAGGTGCTTTCTACCTCTCGTCAACCCTGGATGGGGAGAGGAAGGTGCTGAACATGCTGCCTGCTGGTCAGGACATTTGTCCCACCAGCGGCTCCGCCCATCTTCTGCATCCTAGTGAGTCAGCAGGAGGACGAGTTGTCAACAGGCCAGCACAGGACGTGCCACTTCTGGAATAAGGCAACAAGACTGTCACGCTCTAAAATGCCATCTGCTTTCTGGCCTGTTCCTAGAGCAGTACCAAAACACGCTGCCAATGGCTCACTCAAGGGAGCCCCAAAAGGCATTAGAATTTTTTTCTCTTGGAAAATAAGCTCCTCCAAGGCCATCTATTCCCAAGGTCCCTAGAGCACAAAGACAAGAAAAGTAGGTTCTTTTACACAACAAGCAGTGAGAAGTTTGGCTCAGCCTTGTTGAGAGCATCATCAAAATTCAACCTAAGTGTGATAAACTGTCAAGGTTTGTTTTCGACACACAGGCTCTCAGCTCATTGTCCTCAGGTTGTTGAGAGACAGAAGAGGGAAGTGGATATCCTCAGCTCTCTGAGGCATCACTTAAATATTTCTGCAAAACCTTGCCTTCTTCTGTTAGTTTTCTGGGGTCCTGAAAACCTCAGGACTTCTTTTCTTTACTGCCAACATTTTAGGGTCCAGATGTTGGGTCCTCTCTACTGGGCCTGAGCACAGTACAGTATCACAAACATTACCACTAGTTCACAATGATGCAGAGGATGAACAGAGAAGATGTGTGAGATAGGATTGTATGGGTATGTTTCCTGATAGGAAGGGTCACAGCCATCTCACTTGTCCGTCCAGTATCCTGGTGAGCCCAGGAGTAAAGCCCTTGCCCTCATCTTGTCCGATTCTTTCATTGCTATCCCACTTCCAGCCAGGATATCAGAATACGTGCATGGAGATGCATTCAGTCTCTTTGGTTCATCTGAGTCCTACTAACACAGTTCTTCCAGTGCAATCATGTGCTACTGGTAAATGCAGTTGTCCGCCTCTTCCCCGATCCTGCCAGCAGCTCTGAGAAGCTGTTGGATGAATCTGTGAGACAACAGTATGTAACTTTACACTTGGATGTGTAACTAAGTAGATAGAGAGATGCCTATATCTAAGGCTAAGGTTGAATGAACTCTAAGCAGAGGAATTAAAATCTAAAATGCTACCATTTTGTGACAATGTTGTAATCTGCCTGTTTGATAATTCCTGAATCTCTGATTTGCAGCACCTCTGCTCTATTGACCAGCTGGTTTACTACCTTTAGTTTATGTAAGGCACCATAATGTTAGACATCTACAAAATGTAGACACCTGCATCAAAACTGTTTAACTTTGCTTAATTGCAAGTCATGTGGCCTGTGGGAGATGTTTAATTCAGGATGAGCCAAATTACTGCTGGGGAGGGTTTATATCTTTCCCTTGACTCTAACAGGGCAAAAGAAGATGTGGACAAGCTCAGATGCCTGCACTGTAGATGTAGATATCATTGATATATAAAATTGAGTTACTTAGCCCCACAACAAGTATCTCCATGCAGTTTAAGAGAACCCATTAAAACCTTATCTTTGCACACAGGGCAAACACCAAAGGTAAGGTGGTGAGTGAGAGGTGTGCAAATTTTCCACAAACAGGTTCAAGCTCACTTCTGTAACAGTTCAGAATGAAAATCAGTCTCAGAACAAAATGCAGAGATTGCTTGTTTGGCATAGCTTTCCCACAGTAAATAATAGATACAAAATTAGCTAGTGAGGGAGGAAGGGAAAAAAACATAGATCATTTGCTTTCACTTGCAAAGCTTTTAAAGCATTCAGAACAATATAAATCCTGAGACAGACAGAGACTGTCCTCTACAGATGGGCACTGGGCATCTGCAACAAAACACAGTCATGACCTTACATATAAGTTTCTGTGAAGGGCCATTAGATGGGAGACAGCTCATTGTGTGCACATGTGTTTGGATGAGAAAAATGAGTCACTCCCAACTCTGGATCAAGCAGGTGATATAAAGGATTGGCAGGGAGAATGATGCAGACAAAGGCTCTGCTTTCTGAAAAGCACTGAGTCACATCCTAGGAAAAAGCATAAAAAAGGAAAGCAAAACTGGATGCAGCAATATCAGTTGAGAGTTGGGAGCAAGGATGAACACACCTACTATGCTACAGAGGATGCACACCTGTATAAACCAAGGAGCCTAGACTATTGTTTTGCAGTGGCTTCTGTAAGGCTTTAGGATTGAAACTTTCTGTCTGTTCAGCAGCACTTTCATTAGGAGCAGTCCTTTTTGTGATTTCACATGTCAGCACAATGTACAACTTCTCTGGAATGACAAATGCTTCACTGCAGAAACCTGGTCACAGGGCTGTTAAGAAGTGGTCTGCTGAATAGAAGAATTAGGTTCACCATCTTCCCAAAATTTTGCTGTCTTTCTTAGCAATATTTCTACCTTGGTCTCGGTGAAAGGGTAACCAGGAGATATGCCATTGCATTTGTAATATAGGAGATGGACTGAACAATGTTCTGAACCTTCTAGGACCAAAAAAGGTTTTAATACAGTGAAGTCTTAATTCCCCTGCTATGTTTTACCTAGGTTTTAGAGCAGCAGGAAGGCAAGCAGAGTTTTTAGCCCTAGGTTGTGGGCCAGCCTTAGTGGATCTGGGCTGCCTTTGTGTTGAGCCGCCCAGGTACCTTGCTCTCCTCGCCAGAACCTTTATTTTCCTTACATCCCAGACCCCCTCTACTTACTATGGATAGTGGAGATTAAGACTGGTCAGTTCAATGACTTAAAGGAATTCAGCTCACACTGTGACACCTTTTGTTGATTTTGCTAGCCACTGGCCATTCACAAGAAGGAAAAAAAGCTGGAGACATCTAAACTAGAGCAGGGGGAGACACCAACTTTATCATCACCTTCTTGGATGTGACAAGGCAGTTAGCTCCAGTCAGCCATTCAGGAGACCAACTTCTGATATGAATAACAGATTCAGAAACCTGATTTCTGAGCGTAGGACGCCCCAAATGAGGCAGCAGGTGTCTACCCTTTAAGGCACAGCCAGGATAGTTCTGGGCAGCTTCCCTATTGCTTTACAGTTCCACTATACACATGTAACAATTGATATGGCAGATGCTCTGAAAGGTAGAAGTCACCAGGAAGATGAGTAGTAATCAAGGTAAAAATTAAACTGAGAAGTGATGTTCAAGCAGCTTAAAATGACTTAGTCATATTTTAAATTTTTGAGCATCCCAAACACTGTTTCCTCAAATCTCTACTCAGTTTTCATTAATGCTTCAAGAGGCCCTCAGAAGACCTCATTGCTTTGCATCCACCCTGGCTCTCTTTCTGTGAAAGCAATTTTTGTGTATTCTGGGAAATAGATGTAAGAGAGAGATTTGGGTAGATCTGAGCATTTCGATTCTCTTGACACTTTTCTGGAAGTTCAAAGAGGTACTTGTCACTCAACCCCGGCTTTTGGGAAGAAACATGGGCCAGTTTCAGAACACCACAGATTTTTGCTGGGTTGTCACAACTGGCCTTTGCAACTTTCTGGAGGGACCAGGCTAAAGCCCAAGACCAGAGAGACACACGAGACAATTAACACGTTAGACCTCCCCATCCCCCAGTGAACTTTTGTCGGCCTCTCTTCTTTCTGAAAGAAAGGGGGAAAAACATCCTTTTTGCAGTGGCTGCTTATTATATAAAGCAAATCAAGAGTGAAGGGAGGGAGCAAAGAAATGGCACAGAGCCCAATAAGTGCACCCTTAAATCTATAATTAAAACCAAAGGCAAGTTCCCAATATAGCCAATCCAGTTATATAAGATCTTACAAAAGCTTCACACTGTTTGCTGGGTTTTGCTTTATTACTGTTCCCTCTCCTCGGAGTTCACTTCAGGTCAGTAGCGGATGAGGTACTGCAGTCAGAGTTTATGGCAGGGTAGAAATCTAACAGTGCCCTGTTTGTAAAGATATGCAAGTGTGCACCCAGAAGGAAAAAATAGTCACTGGCTCTACTTGAAAGAGAAGAAGTTAATGGTCACTTTGGAGCTCAGTTTAGGCCACCTCCAGCTCCGGAAATGGATTGCTAGTTACTAAGAAATTACTTTAAATGATGTCCTGAGAGTCTGTAAAAGGCTCCTCCTTGCCCACTGGTCAGAGAAGTGTGGCAAAACTACAAGAAATCAGTCTGGATGCAACCTCACTTGCTGCCCAGACTAAGCCATGAGGATACAGAATTGTTCTCATAAAGCCCATGACAAGTCTATACCACATTTCTTCATGCCTGCTAAAAGCAACCTGCAGGAAAACATGAGTTCAACTCACATTTCTGTAAGTGTAGGCAGCTCACTGTTCTGTGCAACTGTATGGAGAGTAGCTATGTCCACGTGGGAGTTGGAAGATGTATCACAACTACTACATTAAATAGTATGTAAGCTAAGCTTCAGAAATATAAATAAAAAGCAGTTAGTGATAAAACCCTTCACTGCTGCATCCTCCTCTTTCATTCTTTACATCAGGGGTAGGCCGTAATATTCCTAGAAGCAATGGTTTCCTAAGCCCATGCTGAAACTAAGCTCTTTGTTCATATAAAAAAATCCAAACAACCAAAAAAAGAATATTGTGTTTAAACACAGTAGAACCACTCAGCAGCAATCATCACTGCACAGACATCTGTGTATTTCTGAGGTACCAGATTTCAAAAATAAGGAGAATGTGAGTGCCAGGGGAAGAAGACACAAGTGTCTTCTCCACTTTCTGGTTAAGTGACAAAGTGTAGGCACATGCAACCTCCAATTTCATCAGTTAATGCAATTTGATGAAGTCCCATATCCCAGGGTGGTAAATGTCCTCAAGAAGAACTTACCTGGGAGAAGCTGAAGATTGTTGAGTGTAGCACCAACATTCACAGATCAAAATATCTTCATGTTCTAAACCCCAATTATATTTAAGTTAATTTGCCCCACAAAAGTGGAAGTAGGAGAAAATAGAACACTTAAAAAAAATTCCTAAAATACTACTCTTTTTTCCCAGTGCCAATCAGAAATGTTACTATTTTTTACCAACATGATAAGGTAGCAGAGAAATGGGAAGAATTATTTTCAGGAATGGTTGTGAAATGTATGACCATCTTTTCCTGGCAACGTGACAGCTCAAAGAAATGTACTTTTTAAAAATTAAGAGGTGACATTGATTTAAGGGATACATTAACTGCTTGAACTCTGTTGTCTCTTTTGAGCCATGACAGTTCCCAGCTTGCAAATATGATATGTAAAAGTACAGAGGAACTCACCATGGGCAAAACTATGACACTGAAGCAGTATACTTAAAATATATCTGATTGGATTCAATTCCAGTCCCTGCTGCCTGCCTCTATTAGAGAATTTTTGTGATTAATATCTATCAATGTCAGGCACTAAAATGGTTATCCAAAGAGTATTGTTTAAATTGCATCGGTTTGAGAGCCAGGGCTCAGCTCTGTGAGGACCTACGTGGGAGAGGCTCAGGGATGCCACTTTCCTCATGCACCTGCTGGCCTTCATGGCAATGTGGGTGCTGGCAGAGCTCCAGCCCCACACTGATGGTAGAACAAGGCCGTACAAAGGCAGATTGGTCTTTCCAGTGCAATAGCTCCACAGTTGCCACACAAACTGGCAGACCTGGTGGTATGCAGGAGGAACACCTGCTTACCCTTTCAAAAGCTCACACACAGTGCAGAGACACGTTGGCTCCCAAAGGGTGTCTGCACACAACGTAAATATGATGTTTTCACAAAGTTCTGTGAAGCCATGTCAGATGTACAGGGCATAAATGAGGAATGGGCTCATTAAGTTTCATTGGGATGTAATATCAGCCCAGACTGTATCTGCTGATGCCACCTGAACTGACAACCACCAACAAGCAACTATCTGCAAGAAGCTTGATATCTTTATATTAAAAGGGAGAACTGACACTAAAAATTAAGGCTCACATTTTTAGCATTTTCATCATAAGACTGTGCCATGAACTATTGTTTTCTGAGCAAAGGCAATGATCAGACAAGGTTCTGTGATGCTATCAGAATCACAGAGTAGTCGAGGTTAGAAGGTACCTCCGGGGGTCATCTCGTTCAACCCCCCTGCTCAAGCAGTGACACCTACAGCAGGACCATGTCCAGACAGCTTTTGAATAGCTAGTTATATATAAATAATTTTAAAATATCTCCTCACCTCTAAATCTGTGTAGTCTTCTAGATGTATATTCAATACGACAACTGGCAGCAGTAAGCAGGCATTATCCATTTACCACGTAATGTTCTCAGACAAAACACAATTTTCACCTGGGGCAATAAGAGAAAGACAGATACAACATAGGCTGTTGACACTAGACTGTAGCACTTCTTCATCTCTTTGGAAGGGCATCACACACAGTCTAACAAGAACTTCTACAAGCAGTCTGAGTCTAAGTGAGAAGCACCACTAGCAGTTCTATGTGCACAAACTCTTCTCTCGTATCTATCAAGAATGTTTAAACCATTTCCATGAGTATACTGACATCTTTCACATGTTCTTATAGATAGAATCTCAAGAAAAAAGTGTATCTGGCAACTTTTTCACAGGCAAGAGATGGTCAACAAGTTCTGTGCAAATCTCAAGAAGAAGAATTGATGTTTACAGCAGTCTTATGTTGCTTTCTAATGTGATATCCACCCTAACTGAGAACACTGGGGAAAAAAATCATTTGATGGCTCAAAGTGTCTGTTACTTTTCTGGTGTTTTTTACCTAATCAAGTCAAGGTAATCAAGCTTGAGCTCTAAAATATAATCAGGTTCTGGATGAGATTGACTTGAATACAGGATTCCATTTCCTTAAACACATTTGATAATCATTACAGTCTATCAACTTGGTAAAATTACCTCATTGTGCCAATGCTAGCACTAATCGACTCACTTTCCAGGGCTCAGAGAGTCTAACAAGTATTTTATTCTTGATACTTATTTCAAAACTAATTTGCGCTGTCTCATAGATTTTCAGCTTCACGTGCCATGTCTTCTCCTCCATAATATGCTCAAAACCAAGTTTCAGTTCACAGTGCTATGCTGACATCTCATTCCTTTTTCATTTCCTTTTTTTTACTTTTTACAGCATGAAACAGCACAAATAATTTCAAGGGACCATTCAAATAAGGTACATAACATGTATATGACAGATCTCAGGTACTGTGTCAGAGGATAAATGTTATAAAACAGCCTCTGATTTTTCAGTACAGTAACAGCCTCTTTCTTGTTATAGTCATCTGCTAACATATCATTTTTTGTTTATCCTCTGTTTTGATTTCTCCAAGCCTTCACTGTTTCTTTTATTTTCATCTCTGAGGTTTTCACTTTAGATAGTCCAACCAGTAAAGGAAATACCAAGTGGAGCTTCACTTTCCATTCATGCCATTTTCCTCCCGTAATGTTTTCAATACACTTTTCAGTTACCATTAAAACTCTCCCCTCAGAATGTACATGTTCAAACTTATGCTTAGTAACAGGGAAACTAGAAATCACTATGGCAAAGGTAAAGTTCAAAGCCTTTCTCAGTTTCTTTACTGTTCTTTTTCAGACATGTAACTCGCAATAAAACTGTCCATGATTTTCAAGACTTTTCCTGTTCCACCATTTGGAGCTGTTACATCTAACAGAGAACCTGCCTCCCAGTGCAGTTTCTCAGCTTGATTTGCTCTGAAGACTTCAAATTCTTCTCAGGTGACTTTTATCAAAAACACATTCTGATAAAGTCCCTGGATGCAAATAAATTGGTCACCAAGATAAGGAGTAAGTAAATGGATTCTCTTAAATAAGCCAATTAAAAATGTTTTTATCATAGACACATTTTTACTTCTGGTGCTGTGCTCTCTTTCAGAACTGATTTTTAAACTCTATACACTTGAGAAGATAGCTATGAACAAATACTTCAGCAATGCTCCTGCACATAACATACTTTTGGAAATAGGCTTGAGAGAAGAGCTACTCATGTTCTTCTGCCCCTCAGCTGTGACAAGAAAGAAAAAGAAAACTCAGTCCAATCTGAAGCAAACAAAACCCACAGAAAAAAATAAAATCTGTGATCCCCTTCTTGTCTCTTCCCAGGGAAACTATGGCAGATGAGACCCAGGGTGTTAGGAAAGATTTTTCTCAGTGCTTCAGAATTATTCACTCTTCCTGCTTGTGGAGACAAAACAGAAAATACAATGATGGGTCCTAGTCAGATCTGCACTTAGGCATGGAAACTGCTTCTCTCCAGTGACTGTACAAAGAACCAGGGTTTGTCAGTAGCAGTCTGAATCACTGAAGATTTTGGATGAAATAATAGTCAGAAAGCCTAAATCAGGCACCCCAGGTAGTCAGCTGGAGTCTAAAAATGGGAAAAATAAGGGAGACAGAGCACCATAAATTTAGAGGGCAGATATTTTTCTATTCTAAGTCTTCAAATCTGCCTTAAATCTATGCTACTGACGTAGCATATTGGTTTCTTCTTCTGCTGTGAGTAATAGAGGGACCTTCTGAAACCACTTGCTAAATTACACAACATCTGAATGCAGGATGGGATTATGGCACCTCTCTGCTGTTTTAGCATTTCATTTGCAGGCAGCAAGTGCTCTTATCTACTTGCATGCTGTCAAAAAACTGTGTGTCTTTTGTGTCCCACAGAAGTTGACCGATGGGAGGAGGTTCCTCCCTAAAACCCATCCCTTACACTGCAGATATTTGAACTTTCCAGCTTTCTGGTAGCAGGCAGACATATATTATTGGTAGTGCCACCAACTGTTCTCTTGTCTTAGCCCAATGTGGAAACAATTGCTCAGGGGTCCTGTAAATAATAGTTCTTTGGTATCATTTTCCAAAAAAAACAGAAAAGCCCCTCAGTACACAATAAGTTGGCAGTAATTTTCCCATTGCCTCAGACAGTATCCCATTCATTGCTTGACAGATGTGTTTTTAATTCAGATTTCTGCTTCTCCTTTAACTCTCCTGTTCCAGGTAGACAATATAATTTAACTGTTTGTGTCCATCACCCATGGCTTTATTTCATGCTAAACTCTTTCAGGAGGATATCTAGTAAAAAGCACAGGCTAGTACTCAGGGCTGTCTGTCCTACAGAGAGCACAGAAATTTGTGTGGAAAAAAAAGAAAGCTAAGAAGACCTGACAGTAGCTAGTGTGAAGTCCACCTCACATGCAGGAGATTGATCTTTAAAAATACATCTGCCTGATGTATATCTGACATAGTACAGCAAATAATGAGATTGGAGAGGAAACGATACAGTTCTGAGAAAAAGTGCATCCCAGCCTAGTGCATTTAAAAAATATTTCCAAAGTGATTTTAAGTAATGCAAATTATGACAGAGAATGGAAAGTACTCATATGTCAATCTGCAGTTTTGTCAGCTGCACAGAATCTATTGCCTGACACCTCTCTAGCAAGCCCTTGGTCCACTTGTACATATAACAAGATGTTTGTTTTGTGGAGGACAGAGAGCCAAAGATGGAGCAAAAGCAAGTTTCAGAGAGTGGCACTATTAGTGCTATGAGCTGTGTGGCACAAAAGCAGTTTCTCTGAGGACCGATGGCCTGTCTGTACACAGGGAGGCTGCTAGGAAATCAAAGACAATGTTAAGTCTCTGTCAATTAGAATAAACCCCTCTTTCCAGCTGTCATAAAATCAATGTATTCCCTCTATGCTTGCCCTGACAACTGTGCTGTAATAAACTTCTAGGAGAAGCAATAACCAAGTATTTCATGAAGATAATGATTGTGCCTGGCTGATTTGTTCTCTCTGGATCCAAACGCTAGTCATAGGTTCCTGAGTTTTTTTCTGCTCCCTACAGCAACTGAGATGCAGGTGTGCTTCTCAGAAAAATTCCTGCCTAGGATATCTGCAGCATGCAGTAGTGTCTGCGCAGAAACAGATGATCCTTGTGCTTGTGTCAGCAGACCTGCGTGGCTGGGCAAAATTAGTTTTCAGAGCAACAATTCTGAGGTGCCATCTGCAAAGCACAAGAATGCATCATACCATGAGAGTACAAAATATATGCATCTTCATCCAAGATGCTGGCCTATCTCCCCCTGCCATATGTTCCAACTGCTAAGCTAAGTTCCCATTCCTGAGTATGTGCCAAACAGTAAAAACAGCATAACCCCTTGAGTTATATCCAGTAACACAGGGCTACTGGATCTTCAACTGATCATGATTCAGCAGCTGAAAATTCAAATGAAGATGTAATATTCATGGCTGATAGTGAAAAGTGAAGAGAATTAAAAAGTAGGAACCAGAATAAAGCAACCTGAGATAGGTTTCACTTTTCATTTTTCTTTTCTTTTTTTTTTTTTTTTATGTGTTAAACTCCCGTGTCTCACACAGGGGGAGGGAACTCACAAAGGGATTAAAGAAGAGTGTAAACTGACATCAAGTAAGGGGTAAGTAACTGAAAGGTTGTTGAATTTGAATATCATCCAATTCACAGTTGATTCCTTATTGAAAATTTCAGAATTTAAGAATGAAATTGATAGCAATTAACAGAAATTAAGATAATTGAGTAATCACCCAAAATTGTTATAGAATTCATTAGAGAAATAGATGTCCCATGAAATTTTTAAGCCAACATAAAGAATCAAATGGGGAATCACAGGCCCGCTACCACACTGCACTGTTTTTGAAATCTTTCACTCTATTCAGGATCACCAGGTCTGAACTCCATGTTTTCAGACCAGGAAAAAAATAAAGTAAGCCAAAGGTACCTACTCCAAAGACTACCAGGGAATTAATGTTGCTTCTCAATCACATTTTATCCAAATTCAATAGTATGGGGTTACACTTTCACTGGAATGAAGGCTTAACAAGCGCAAGAAAGAACCTTGGAGCAATAATTAGATAATTACAGAAATGCCATCCCTTTAAGTACCACTGAACTACTTCCACAGGGGATTTACAGGAAGACCCTAGTACAAAATGAGTGGAAATCCAGCACCAGTGCTGAGAGATATCGGCCCGGGTTCTACAAACACTTACTGACATAAATAATCTCACACAATGGAAGTCCAGGCTGTGCTGATTTTTACATAAGAAGTGCATATTCTTCTTTCTTGGAAAAATCCTGCCCTTGTTACAGTCCTTATGGATGCCTCATTTGCAAAGGAACAAAGGTTGCCTCACTTCATGAGAAAAGTGGGCAACAGGATTCAGCGAGGGAAGAATTTGAGTGGTTAGGACCACTGGATGACATGAATATATCAGCTCTGCTGAACCATCTTCCTCTTCACGGCAGGCAAAAAGAGAGCTGTAAGGGCATGGGGAGGACAAAGTAGAGAAGGAACAAGTTCAGAAATATGGCTGCAGTTTGAGTCTTCCTGTGCCTTTCTCTGCTGTTGGCTACAGTCATTGCCATAGAGCAGCTGCTGGCCACCAGCAGCAGTTGAGCAGGCTTCCAGCCAGCCCTGTGTATTTGCCCAGTGTCCAACACATGATTATTCTGTGTGATCCTGAGCAGGATAATAGCTTGTTCCTTGCATATCAGTGATAGCCAAATATAAACCAAAACACTGTTGTATGAAGCAGTACAACTTCTGTAATCACTCAGTGTTGATGAAATCTTTAGGAAGAATGTAAAGACCTAAGCAGGGAAAACCAGAGGCACACTTTTCAACAGAACTAAACCCATAAATTATATCACATGTTGCCAGCTGAAGTCAGTTTTATTCTAGTCATTTGCTTTGTACTTCTGTTTTTAATAGGCATTTGCCATTTCAGCCACTGTACACATGCCCCCCTTTTACCATAAATCAAAACATATGCTGCCATTAGACTTGGCAAGCATTTAATTTTCTCTCAAAGTGTTCTGGGAGCACAAACCATCTTGGCTTTGCCATCCTTACCTTAGTGCATCTCTGATGTCTACGTACAGACTTGCATAATTTCCCAAGTCACACATGTTCTTGGTGCTGCCTTGAAGGACTTACAGCAGCAAGACAAGATGTTGCAATGTGTACATCAGCCCCATAGTGATTATTGTAAAATGGGGGAAATGGAGGTAAAAGCACTCACAGTAAAAAGCACTTAATGAAGAGAAAAGCAAGCAAACAGGAATAAGCTACGTGCATGCAATACAAAGGATGTTATCAGAATCTGGGACATGTTTTATATAGATACACCTACTATTCCTAATGTTCTTTAGTTTAATTAAGGCAATTATTCACTGGGTTCTAGATACTGTGCAGAAAATGATATCTTTTTATCTGCAAAGAGTGCTAGTTGCACGTTGCTGCTTTCAGTGGCTGAGTGATATGGAGTAGACATTTCTCCCTATTTCTTAAGAAAAAAATGCTGGTTTTTGCATGAGTTTAGTGATCATGGATGCTGTCACTCCTACCGCTCCAGAAAGGTATTTCTACAGAACTGCTTCCTTCAGTACAAGTCCCCTCACAATGGTCTCCCTGGCGTCTCATTCCTGGACTGGAGCACCTGGAGGCAACCAGAGCTTTAGCAGCATCTTCTTTAGTGACAGAAAGTCAGGTTTTAGAAGGAGGCCACAACTCAGTGCACCACTCGAGCACCTGCTTGATGTTAGGCATGTGTGCACTCCTGTGCTTATTCAGCAACTGCTTGAGGCCAGGCCTACATTACAGCTTGTGCTTAAATTCCATGGAAGCATGTTGGACTCAAGCACATGTTTCAGAACATTGTAAAACAGGATCCACAGTGATTAGGACCCCAGAAAACATCCTGAGTATAACCAGAAGATTATATTTTACTTGGACTTAATTTGCTTGGGCACAGGACTGCAGTAAGTGGATTTGAATAAAAACATATCCAAAATGCTTCTTTGTTCTGAATTTTCTGAGAACAAGTGCCCTGCATCTACACATTTTTCCCTTGATATAAACTTTTCTAATGAGTGGTTAAGAGATACTAACCCTTACATTTTATGCTTGAGACCACTATACCCAGAGATATTAATTAACTTGAAAAGGTCTCTGGAGTGATTGCTGCACTGTTTTGGAAAGTGGCTGATCACTCCACTTTATCCAGCTATATGGCTTTCACAAGGGGCACCTGCCCCAGGTTTCCCACCACCACAGGCACAGCATTTAAAGTCATTTAAGAGATCTAGGAAGAATAACTTCAACTAAAGGCTGATTTCCCTTCCAGCACATTCAACTGGGCCAAGGGCTGAATGCATTTGGCTTCATTGCACTATGGAATTTCCTAGGAAGAAATCACTGCTAGTGAGCAGCTCAGCCAGAGGGCTTATTCTGCAGCCTGCTACTAAGATGCCTTAAAAGAGCTCACCATTTTACTCTCTTTTTACTTATTTTTAAAACAACCTAGCTTGCTTACCTTACAAAATACCTACATGAGACTGTTCATGCTACTGTAGGAACGCTTTAGACAGACAAATAGTTTTCCTCAGAAGAATATATAAAACAAACTCACATGAAAGCAAGTTATCCTACTTAATATAAGCATTTCATACATACATGAGCATTTCCCAGGACACATTTGCACAGGGCAGGGACTGTTTGTAATAGATTGACTAGTCTGACTTTAAGCTGGCATCTTCAGTATGCACACAGGGCAGATCCATGGTTGGGAAGAAATGTTCTTGCAAGGACACTGTTGAAAATGCCTACTTGACTAGACAAAAATGACAGTATATGGAGCTAATGCCTTTCTTCACCTCATCTTTGTAATCTTAAATCTGGCTTAAGAAATGGGTGAATGCTGAGGGGAAGCCGAAGGGTCAGTCCTGCCCCTGGCAGACAGCAGAGGGTCCAGAGGTTTTCCTCTGGGTTTTGTTTCAGGCTGATGTTGGTTTTGAAGCAGAAGTTGTATCAGAACATGTTCCTCCACAGACATTTTTCACAGACACACAGACACAGACAAACACACACACTGTCCTTCACAAAATGGTACACCTGCAGGACTAGATTCTGATGTACAAGGGGTCAGTTTTGTGCTATTTATTCAGGCCTATTACATGCTGCAACAAAACATTTTTTCTTTTCTCCCACACCCACTCTTACTATTAGAAAGAAAGTATTTCCTGTGGAAGGAATATTGATGATGGTGCACTTAATTGTGGTTCCTGCAATATTGCAGCATGTACATGAGGGAGGGGGCTTCTTTAAAGATCCTCTAATTCTTCAGTTCTCTAGGATTTTCAGCAACCGTAAGAACTAAATGCAGTGCAATGTATTATTTTAGCCCACTAAGTAAATTAACCATAACATATTTGTAATTAAGAGATTAATTTAAATTTTGTTGCATGAAAAAATATGCTGTGGCAATGATATAAAAAAATCCAAAACCGAAAAAAACCTATTCAGATCTTAGACATGCAACTATTTCTCCAAGATTATTCCCAGTAAAGCTTCATATTTCCTGGTTCAATTTCTGTATTTCAAGATTGTCTCTTTTTTTCTCAAACACACACGCATCCCAGTTTTCCCTGCCATCTCTTAAATAATCGCTACATATCTTTTCCTTCCCCCCTCCTCCCCCTTTGCCTTTCTACTGGGTTCTCTTCTCTTTTTTCTTCCTTCCCTCTCTTGTTCTCCTGCCTCCAGGACCTCATAGTTACTCCTTCATGCCCAATCGCTTCTATTCAGTGCTGTCTCCCTTTCTCTCTCTCCACTGGTAAGGAAAACTTACCAGAATGTGTATTCTCCAAGCACTCTTTTCATTTAAATGTGAAGAAGAGTCATCTGAGCCTCTCTCCTAGTGAAGAATTGGTCATATGTCACTTGAAGAAGTTTCTTATCTTTACGTACTTTTGAATAACTTGAGATTTTATCGTTGTACATGTTGGTTGCAAAAATAAGCATTTTGTGGGAAACCAAAAGTGAAATGGTATTATTCTGTCTAACACAAGTCACAACCAAACATTTGAGTGCTGAAGCTCCCCCCAGCTACACTTTTGACTGTAAACTGCTTTCTAGTAACTAGTTTATCAGAGGAAACAGAAAGTTACATTTCCCAAAATGTGCAGAAAGGCTGCCTTCGAACTCTGCACTGCTTAACTTTCAGACACGCTTTCCCCGGTGCCACACACCAATTCCCTCCCACCTCACTTACATGCATATTCAATGGACCATATGCTTGATCTCAAATATCTCCAGGCATTATGGATCCTATTCATCAAGAAGTGGCTTGTACACTCATGAGCAAGGGAGAAAAGAAAAAGAGACCTTTTCAAAGACCATTCAAGAGTTTTCTGAGAAAGAAATCCCAGTACACAGTGACCTGTACGTACCAGGCCGTGGTCCACTTTAAACTAAACCCACATGTTTCTGGCGAAAACACACACACACGCATTAAGAAATTCTCATTATTTCACCATAAAGAAAGCCTGTATAGAGATCTCATGAGGGATTTAAGCTGGAGCTTATTGACAAACACAAACCTAGTGATTCCTTGGAATCCAAAGCAGTTTGTGGGGTGACAAGGCAGTCCCATCACCAAGCCCCTGTACATGACAAAAGCAGAGGCAGCTCCAAAGCCGACACACCAACTGCCTTGGGATCTGCCACACAGCCAGATGCTGTGTTGGGAATTTTTCCCTGACACTGTGGCATATGGGCTTTGCATTGCCATTTGAAGAGCATGAGACAGACAGAAACAATCTGGAGAGGGTGGGAAATGGATGACACGTCAGCCCGGTGCTTATGTTTGCTGTTTGGTTATTAAGCAATGCTTAAATGCATATTTGGCCTTCAGGCGAAAAAACATCTTGACCCAAAGGAAGCCCTGATGTAACTGTTAGTTGCAATGCAGTTAGTATGGGGATTAATTTATCAACTTGTTTACTTGGGTTTTTTGGGGTTTTTTTTTTAAACAAATTCAAATATTTTTTTCCCCTGCATGTTGTCAGAGAAATGCAGAAGCAATTCAGAATTATATTTAAATAGAAATTATGCCACTGTGTAATCTCACTTCTTTCTCAAAGCGGTGGTACTCTGTTTGCTGCCTTGTCAAACCCGGATAAACTAGTCTCTGCAGCCCTGTTACTTACTGTAACCAGTCCCAGCAAGAGCTAAGAGGATTCCATACATGGGTGACTTACAGGTGCATGGAGGTGTCAGATCCATCCCTTGCTTCTTCATTAAGAGTTGTCTGACATTACACCATTGCACTGTTTTTTTCCCAGAGCATGAAGAAAGCACTAGACAAGCAGTAGACAAACAGCAGGGGCTGGAACTGCCAGTGGGAGAAGGTGACAAGGCAGGAGGTCCAGAGAATGAGGGGACCATGTGCCAAAGAAGCATGTACCAAGGAAAAAACACCGGAGAGTAGAGGAACATATGCACAGCAGGAAAAGCATAGAGAAGAACAAGAATGTAAACAGCACTGCAGAATGTTTGGGACTTTTTTTTTTTTTTTAAAAAAAGGGCAAGTCTCAGGAAAAGGACATAAATTTTCCCGAGTAAGAAGCAGTGATGGAGCACACCAGTGCTGAAGAGAATTGCTGAAGGTACCACATACGGGACTTTCAACAGCAGCAGTGTGCCATATTGGCTTGCTTTCATCCTTTTCAAGAGAGCTTGATCTGATGGTTGTTAAAAGTAGTTCAAGTAGTACTAGACTAAACAACCACCAATGTGACAACTTGCTTCCTCCATTCTCCTCACAGACTCTTCACCCACACATGGGCACACCTGCCTCCTGCACCCACACAGCCTCAGTGCACAGGTTGGCACACGAGCCACCTGTGAGCCACCCATGAGGTGAGAAACACTCTGCTCCTGCCACTGCAGCTGCTCTGCAAACTCTGGAGTTTGGAGAATCATGATCACCATGTGTGTATTGCCTCAGCTCATTTACACAGCGAGTAGGGATTCCCCCATACAGCTATTCCTGACCGAGCCAGCACTATACGGAAGGAGGGATGGAGGAAGGCCATATTTCTGCATCAACTATTCTCAACACCATTTGCACAAAATGTATCTCTCTTTGAATGCAGTGTATTCTCTTAAAGCTGGTCAAGAAAATGGTGCTCCTTCCCATCCTGATGCCCCCTGCGTGCCTTCAGTATTCTCATCCCACATTTGTTTTTTTCCACTGCAAGCAAGTTTTCTCTCAGTGGCATTGATAAGCTGGAAAAAAAGAAATAGGGAGAGAAAAATAAGTGAAAAGAAGGAATTACATTTTTCACCTTGTGTATGCACTGCTTGAACTACAACATTTGTACTTATGAATCTTGAATAACTGCTTGACCTTTTCATTGTTTCTTCATTTATTGTTCTCTCCATTCCACTTCCCACTCTATGATACTGCATCTATTTAGATAGTTGCTCTTCAGCCTGTTTCTTCTTGCTTTTTGAATTCTGACTCTGCAATCAGATGTTTGTGCAAAAGCTCTTACTGCCAGCAGGACTCTGATACAGATTTTGGTGCATGAATGTCCCTGTCTTCAGGAGGGTCCTTGACTTTATTTTAAAAAAAGAAAAAGCCCTAATATAATAATACATTTTAATTACACCATGCACAACTCCTGTGGCAAGCACAAGGAAAATCCTACCCTATCTCCACAGTAGTGCCGCATAAAACCGGAGAGCATCTTTTCATATCTGTGGCTTTAATGGCAAGAGTCATGAGACATATACAATATAATTTAAAAACTGCACTGCTTATACCTTCATCCTGTGAGTGGCTCCTTGTTATGGGGTTTACAATGCATTAGTTTCGTCTTAAAAAAGGAGATAGAAAGAGAAATCCTTGAGTACACTGAACAAAGTACTGTGAGCTTGTTGTGATAAGGACCTGGTATTAGTTGACTGGCATCAAATATCACGGATATATTTATAGCATATCAAGCATGAAGATGACATGGATGCAGATTGTCAAAGGAAGTCAGTTCCCAAAAAGACAGCTAAATATTTAAGGACCACATTTTCAAATATGCTTGAGTCTCCAACCCTCTCTCATGAAATCGTGGTCTCTGTTACCTTTAGTCTAGGATATCTTGCCTTTCAAAAGGTGCATCGTGCTACTTTTATAGCACCATTTCTGAGAGAGCCTCAGGGAGACAGACCTACCACTGAGGATTTTTCACAGTGTACCTTTCCCTGTAAAAGTATAAATAGCACCCAAGATGCTTGTATTTCTGGCTCTGGGTACAAGTTCGAGCTCTAAGCCCAACTGTGGGTTTAAACCAGATCTAGAGCAGCCAGAGGTGGGAGCAGCCAGAGGCAGAGCCTTTGGAGGTTTTTTGCATGAACTGCAAGCGCCCATCTTCCTGAGTGAAAGGGACGCAGTTACAGGGAGGACTCACAATTAATCGTTAATCTGGATCGCCTTCTTTCCCTCTTCTTTTACTTTCAGGCTAAGTTGTTGCTGTCCAGTTCAGCCCCAGTTCAGGCAATACAGACAGAGGCTGCTTTCCTGGCTCCCTCTGAACACCTGCCTGCAGGTGTATTACAGAAGCTGTATGAAACTTAGAAGAAAAAATGTTTTAGCTGAGAAGGATTTTATTTCTTCTCTGATTTTCTGAGGAATATGGAGAAAGAGATGGTAATTTTTTGGCTCTAAAATCTGCTTTTTACTTTATTACCTGGATGTTGCATTATAACTTTCGCTTGTGGGAAAAACTTTATTAAAAAATTTCAGAAAGGAAGAATACAGGTACCTCACTAAAACAAAGCATCCCCTGGAAATATCCTTATGATTTTTATCATGTTAACTTAGTATTTGATGACAGTTTGGAACCAAGGTAATATGTGAAGCTGCCATTCCAATCCATTTTTCTAACAGTCTCAGAAATGGGAGGAATAAATGCCACTGATTGATCAGAAACTAGGACTATGCTTACAAAAAGCTAACAAAATCCACTCTACAAGATAGCTCTAACTCTTTGTTAAGACAGCTCCACTGAGTGCAGTCGATTTACAAGAAGAGTTAATGTGTTCCACTAAATTAGAAGCAGTCATAAGATTACCAGGTAAAAATACATCTTTTCATGACATCCTCTGAAGCCTTTTTAAAAACTTCTGCTTTAATCCCTTTTTTTGTTTTCAAACATACACTTACAAATTAAAATAGGAGATTTGTATTTGGCAGTCTAGGTCCTCACTGTTCTGTGCCTCAGCTTTGCAGTTTGGTTTTGCCCAACTAGTAGCAAATGAAGTCTATATACTGAACAACTGAAGCTGAAGGATAAGCAGCTGCTCACTGACACTGCTCTCTGCAGCACACAAATCTTGTGCTTTTGCAGAAAGAGAACAAATACTTGCAGAAAATACACATGGAGTTTGATGCTCAAGGGGTATAAGATTAGGTCCAGTGTATTGACTGGGGAAATAGCCTGCAGGCCTTAGGCCAGCAAGGCTGCTTGCCAGTGACTTCATTAGGGCTTTTGCCTATGAAAGAGCTGCCTGTTTGGATCCTGGAAACTTGCATCAATACGTCATTTTGTGTGACTAAAGCAAGCAGAATGTGTCCAAAGCGCTGGCCAGTTACGGACCTCAATCTGCCTCCATTTGCAGGCAATGTCACTCTTAAGAAATCGGGTTTTGATTTGATTCGAGGCTCTTTTCAATAGGACTTTCATCACCGACCTCAACTGACAGAGTACCTCACGCGAAGGTCCCCATTCTCTCTTATATCTGCCCACAAAAGACAACAGCAGCTGATCTCCTTCACAGACTTTGTCCAGGAATCCCAGAAACCCAAAAATCTTTGCAAATTTCAGGCAGTGCTTTGCATCCTCACAATAATGTTCCCTGCTCTCCACCCTTGCCTCATGGCAGTGAGGCACCCACGAAACCATGATGCCAGTGACTCCCAGAGCTCCTCTGCAGGGAGGGAAGAAAGGAGCGAATAGGGTGCTGTAGCACATGTAAAAACTGTGCATGTCTGCCAGTATAAATTTCCATACTTGCATTGCAAAATCTTGTGAGATGCAGTTCCAGTGGTTCAAGGACAAAAAACAGGGAGAATCCAGCAAACAGTCTCCTTCATGGGCTTCAATGCTCTTTGATACCATCAGGGCAGTAGAAGGAGGGATAGACTACTTTGGTGGACTTAATAGAATTGCTTCTGGCGTTACAGTTTTTTATCAAGGAACAGATAGAGAAAGCAAAAAACCTAAGGACCAGTACCCCAACTCCTTGAACTAACAATGCACACAGATACCTACAGCATCTTCACTAACATAGGACAAAACCAGGAAATGCAAGAATATTGAATTCTTTGCTATATGCTAAAAAAATAAAAATCTAGCAAGCATTTCACAGGTCTATGGTAAATTATTACCCCTCTGTTTTTTTCAGAGACTACACTTTTTTCTTTCCTATTTGCCTTTTTCTGAAAATCACTGAGAACATGCATTTTAGTTGCCTCAAACTAATAGCATAAAAATCTTTGTTAAAGGACAAATTGAAAGCGATTACCCTACTAGTGAAAATAGAAAGCGGGATACTTCTGGAGGCTTCATCTACAGCTCACAGCACAGTAGGTCCAATGATTTCTGAGAATTCATTAAGTATTTGTGTCATTATAAACATGCTGTAAGTGACACACATGTATATTTATTACTCTGCTGAATCAATGTTGATTCGATCAGCTTACCTTTGACATCAACATTTCATAAATTTCTTAGTCATTTCCCCATGATGACCTCACAAAACATGTTCTAAAGCAGCGCTAAGCCATTTGAATGCTTCCCATCCTTTCCATTGTGCAGCCCTGCTCCTAAAAATCTTACTTTTTTTCCTCTCTTGGTCCCCCCTTTCTTTCCCATTCCTTTTTCCTCCAACCTTGTGTGCTAAAATTCTGAATTAGCTGCATTTATCAGTTTATCTCTTAAAATACATGGCTTCATAGTGAAGGGAAAGGACAAGCAAAAAGCACAAAATCTATTTTTAGCAGATGGGTCCTAATTGTACCAACTTTATCGGGGGTTATTTCTCTGTCCCCCTCCCCTCCCTTATTTTTTTTTCTCCCCCCCCCCCAGTTCCTGGGTTGTGCTCCCTTCAATCTTGTCAGCTGTAAAATGGGTCTCTTTTTAACCTATAATGGATCAGTGAGATTAAAGGTGAAGTCATGAATTAGTAGCAGTGACAGCCCAGCACGATGGCCCCGGCAGCAGGGGGTCTCCCTTTGTGCTCGTCCACTCTGACCCCCCGTGCCACTCTCCGCCTGTGGGAACCGGACAAGAAGAATGTCGGGGTGGGGCCGGGGGCCGCCAGCCCCAGCCCCTGCACCCGGCCAGCGCCCCCAACACATTCTTTCCCTGGAAATATTCTGACATCACCCCGTCATACCTCCTTGCTGGCTCCTTCGTTAACTCCTTTATGCCTTGCCGCCAACGGACAATGGGTCCTGCTGCAGGGTGGAGGAGGAGGAGGAGGAGGAGGAGGAGGAGGAGGAGGAGGAGGAGGAGGAGGAGGAGGAGGGGAGGGGGGTATCTTTCCCAAGACAACTTTTTCAGAGGCTGCGGACCTAAGGCAAGTGTGGTTTTTAAGATAGGGAGGTGGGTGAATTTTCTAGGAGTCGGGCTGTGTGGCTTGAGGTATTACTGCCAATGACAAAAAAAGCAAAGCATGTCCAAAGATGCAAAGATTTATTTGAGTTTTTAAATCAAATTTCTAAAACAAAAACAAAGACCATCTCTACCACAAACATGGCTTGTTCAACAGCTACATTTTTCCCTGGGAAGTACGTCAAAACCACCCGTTAGAACCATTGTAAATGTATGATGCATTTCCAGTCTCCTCCATGAAAGACTGTGGTAAGGTAACATCAGAGAGAAACACAAATAAGAGGGGCTTCCTCTTGAGAATTCCTCTTTTGGGAATACCTGAGAGCAGAGGGAAAACAACAGAGCTACATCTTTCTGCAAATATGAGACAGGCTGCTCTTCCTGCTCATGTTCTTTAGGATATATTTTGTTCTTATTGAAATGTAAATGCAG
The DNA here is from genome assembly GCF_031877795.1 of Strix aluco. Classification (NCBI taxonomy): domain Eukaryota; kingdom Metazoa; phylum Chordata; class Aves; order Strigiformes; family Strigidae; genus Strix; species Strix aluco. The sequence continues at coordinate 71,626,631 of NC_133932.1, read as the reverse complement.
TGTTGGCTTCAGTCTATTTTCTAGGATAATCAGCTAGACTTTTCATAGTCCTTCCCAATTAATACACTAATTAATTATAATAGGATTCCTTATCCTGGTGGATTTACTTTGTTGATGAAGAAAGTTTCACATTTCTGAACATACTTTTTTAACACTTTTACAGCAATCCTAGTGCATCTACCAGAGCTGTCTGAGCTCATATCAGTTCTTTGGGGGATATAACATGTGTGCAGGATCTAGCTGGAAATGACTGCCCCAGAAAACTTAGAGAGGATCTATCCTAGAAAACCATAAGAATGTCATCAGTGGATCCAGAGATGTTTCGTTCCTGTGATATCATAAAGTCTGGTGAGAATTCACTACCTCTGTGCCTTGAAGTTCTTCACAGGAGGATTCTCCATACCCTGACAGAGTCAGGTGGGATTTAGGCCCCTGAAACAGCACAAAAGCATTTTAAGATGCCTAAATTCAAAATTGTAATTCCTGCCTAGAGGCTGCCTAGCCCTGGGGAAACATCAATGTTTGCAGAATTCTCCAATTTTGCTCTAAAAGATGCCAGGCCACTTGCTTTTCTGCCGCAAGTGGAGTAGTTTAGCAAATGCTCTTTTAACTTTGCAGATACTCCTGGGGTTCACATGAAGAAAGTCTTGATCCAGTCTTGGAGTAGAGGGTAAGGGAAACAAAGTCTTTTCTGTGGCTCACTACTCAAAGACCCCACTAAAGATGTAGGGATATCACCCATAAAACTAGCATAGAGAAATTAATGAATGGCCGGGATGAATATAGGGAATGGGCAGGGCAGACACTGTGAGCCTCTTCATGTCTTGAGCAATGTGTGCTCATGCAACTTGCATCTAATTGGAAAGCTCACCCCAGCCTGACATCACCCCTCAGAGGGCTTCAGGAGAAGCAATCCTGTCTCAGGTCCCAATCAGCAGTGGGCACCGGCTGGAAGCAGTCAGGGAGATGTGCAGATGGCACAGTCTGAAACAGCTTTCTGAGTAGATGAGCTGACAGCATTTCCACACCAGCTCATGTCAGCTGTGTGGTATTCAGTAACGCTTTCTGCAGGTCTGCTGGACCTTTTTCCCAGAACAGGCTCCATCCCCGCCTGGCATCTATGAGGCTGCAATCCATAATGCTACATTTTGAAGACAAAGGTGAAAGTGCATTGGAGTTGTACCTAGCTGGCAGGGGAAGACTGCAGGATGCAGATCGCAAAGTGTCGCTTAGCCACATGTCACGTGAGGAGTACACCAAGCCACAGTGAGTCCTGGACCAAATGGGATGCTCACAAGTTGCCCCTGAAATCCCCTTCCATGTAATGCCTCCAGACCCAGGCCATTTTGGGAGAAGAGTTCGAATCGCATCCGGCAAAGGGATCCAGCAGGCTGAGAAAGTTGCCTACCTGGTATGTAAGATGTTCTTTACACGGGCAGATTGGGATCCCTGCAAAATGCAGCATCAGTATCTGTCCAGTATCTACAATGTTCTTCTATTTTCCTAGGAAATGGAGCATTTAGGTGCAATCTTTCCTCTGTCATCAAATGTCATCCATAAATCAAACTTGTGTCTTATTCTTCCTGAAGGGGAACTCAAGCTCTATATAGTTGTATGTCCTCAGCAGGAAAGGTGGGAACAAGACTGATTTTACCCCCCAGATCTCTCCTTGAAACATGATTAGATCCCAGGTTTCCCCACTCAGCTCCTAGGCTACAGGGTCATGTTCCTTCTCTCTGGCATGCCACCAAAAATGGATGTCTGGATGCCCTGTGGCAATGCTCCAGCAAGCAAGCACCTAGCTAGGCAGTAAGCACACCCTGGTAACGGGAGGATGTCTTCCCAGAAAGGGGAGGGACCAGAGCTTCCTAAATCCTGGGCAAATTAGATCCTGGGAAAGTAGATGTCTATAAAGGATTATATAAAACACTGGCTGTGTCCCACATTTAGGAATGTATGCTATTTAGTTTTTTGGAATAAGGTCTTTTTGTCTCCCACGATGAGAGAGGTGAGCAAGGGTGTGCACACAGGCAGGCAGGGATGACCCCCCCAGGGGTCAGGAGAATGCCTTGGGAAGCACCTCACTCCAATCTTCCTCTCTCCCTGCTGGATATGGCAGGCAGTGTGGGCCGTTTCAGGGTGTCCCATACACTGCGTGGGGACATAGGGGCATGGCAATAAGGCTCAGAACCCTGCTATGAGGAGTGGGTGGTAGGAAGGAGTTCCCCATAGAGTCTGTTTCTTCCCTTAAAAGTTTCAAAGAGCTTTCCTGGAATTTGGTCCTCACCTCACTCAAACACAGAGAGGAAGAATAACATTAACCTTACAGACTGATGGTGTGGCCACAACTCATGATTTCATCAGGTATACAGTACTTCTTCTTAAAGCTTGGGCTCTTGGATTCAGATGAATTAGTGGGACTCTCAATATTAAGGAAACAAAAAATGAAGTGTCCTCAGGATCTAGAGAACTCCTTGGAGACCGCCACCTTTCTAGCATAATATCAGATAGCAAACAACAGGTAATAAGTCAACATCAAAAAGTACTTAAAAGTACTGTTGATTAAAAAACATTATAAAGAACTATTTTTTTTGTTTCGTTTTTAGATTTTAGATCCCATCTTAGGTTTTGTGGCCTTTTACTCACAGCTGCTGAATGGCAGAACTTGGGAATCTTTTCACTTCACCATGGCCAGGAACATTTCATGGGTTTCCCCCTTTGGCAATGGGGGAGGGTCCCTTCAGGGCCTGGGAAGACGGGGGCAGGGGTGGAAGTCTTGAGTCAAGATCTATGGGAAGGTCAACGGGAAAATCACCTCCCAGAGTCACAGAGGCATCAGACACCTGTGTATTTGCCCTGGACAGTTTTTCCCCGTCTTCCCCAGCCCTAGAGTTCTGTTCTTTCCTCCACAACTCAGACTCAGGACCCAAGCAGCCCTGGGGACAACTTGAGTCTCCTTGGTGGCTCATTAGCAGCTGAAGAGGGGACCCAGAGGGAAGCAGTCCAGTCACAAGCCACAGTAATGTCCAGCTCCATTTTTATGTGAAACTCCTGAAGGGCTGCAGCCTCCCTAATTATTGGTGTCAAACCTACAAGATTGCATGGACTGAGGCTAGCAGGGAGACTTGGTTCCCTGTTGTGTCTCCTGCCTCCAGCGTCCCTGTGCAGCCCTGAACCCTCACAAAGCTGTTGGTGGGATGAAAGCAGCTCGTCTTCCCCATCCCTCCTCTACTCTCCAGGAGACTGTGGCTGCAAGCACGCCAAAGACACTGTCTTGTTTCTTTGCTTGGACCCAGGCAGTTTATAGCAACTAGTGAATGTGAGGATGGAGAGCTTTTGCTGAGCACTGCCTGGAAAACGAGAACATACTCCCTCCTGTGTCATCTTATCTACTCCTGGCCGTGCAGCCCAGCAGCAGCTCCTGCATGAGCGAAAGGCACCCCAAGCTCCCTCTACGGCTATTACTGTTATCTGCCCTCTCCCACCAGCGTGGGGGTGAGCTATGCTGCGTGCTGGGAAACAGGTGGCAGGGCTGGTGCTCTTCCACCTCCTCTACAGGCTATCACTTTCTTCTGTTGTACAAGGAGAAGGAGTGTGTGTGCACATGTGTGCATGTGTGGGTGTACGAGTAGAGTCTGTGACATTGCTGCTCTCTCTGTGCAGAGTGGGTCAGGATAGGGCAGGGCATCATTCAGTCCTTCCCCTACATACTGGCATAGATGTTATCTGTGCTGGACATGGGACTGACATGGACTACATTAATCTCCATTTTTGCCATTCCCTGTTCCCTGGAAAAAGAGGGAAAGTAAAACCAACGTTAACCCACTATGTGGTGTATCCTGCCTTAAATGGAGCTTATAGCAAAGCCACAGTTTAATAACAGCCCTTTAATGAGTCACACAAGTAGTTTCTGGAGGAAGGATGGGATTAAAAGTAATTTAAAATTATCAATGCTTCTCCAGTATTTCACTATCAGGCCAGTCCTTGATATTCGACAAGAATCTAGCTCTGAAAAAAACTATTTTCCAAAAAACATTGCAAGCCAAATTTTTAATTATTATATGGATGCCCATTTCTCATACTGCTTACTTAGAAAACAATACAATGAAACGTTTCATTCCCCATTACTAGCTGCTGAGAAAATGCTGGAGACACATTGAAACATCAAGCTTTCAGATGACTGCAACTTCTCTCAAATACTATTAAAGACAACCAAAAATGTCTCCATTAGAAATACAAAAGCATTTTGTGACCAATCCTCTCTTAGGAAGGTTTATTATAGTTCTAAAGTCAATTCCAGCTCTGTTTTTTTCAGGTATCTACTAAACTGTATTGTGAGAAAAGTATAAAGAATTTTTATTTCCATTAGATTTTTATTTTAATCACCTAAAATCATTCTTATGGAAATGAGAAAGACAAAAAGATTCCCCAGGGATTGAGAAACTTCACTGATTTGCATCATTAACACTGAAAAGAACTTGCCTGGAAATGGCCCCTTCACGTTTTCTTTTATTTACATTTCCAGACAAAAATAAAATTAATTTCAACAAGAAGATTTCTTCTAGATTCATATCCCATTTTGATTAGTCTAGCTATTAAAACATGAATATAGCTTGCTGTGCTTTGATGGACTGATTTACTCTTTGTTATAGTGGAAAATTTTTATTTTTTTTTTAGTTTTTATCCCATTTGTAAAGGGTTTGCAACACGGGGACTCTCAGTGATCGTTGATTGTATTAGCATTCATAATTAACAGCAGTAATTGTTAAGACACTTTTTGAACAATTACCATTTGTAGCACAGAATGTGAGAAAAGTGACATTCATTTAACTAAACTCTGCAGTTTTCGTTTAACAAGCCTGTCCAATCATAAGCAAAAATTAAAAAACAGAGGACACTAAATATATATTTAAATGCAGACAAATTTCTATGACAGAGTAGTTCTTTCAAGGCTTGAATCAAAATTTTAAACAGTTTACCTTCTTTGTGTCTTCTAAAGAGTTTTATGTAACAAACTTTCAGTGTCATCACTAATAGCAGTTCATGCCAAGGATTACTTTCTTAAAACTGCTACTCAAGCCTTGTGATTTGCAGTACACTTCTTATTACAGGATACATTATGCAGAAACCCTCTGCTATGTGATGGGACATGGCAACCCTGCTGTGAGAATGCCTATCAGCGCTTCTTTTAAGGCCCTTTCTCAATTGTCAGCAAAGTATTTTTTAAGGTTAAAAGGTGTAAAATTATTCTGAAATGCTTTTCTGACCTGTCGCCTATCACTGCAAAAAGCTATAGTTCATTTTTTTTTCTAAAATTGTATTTTTTAAATGTGATAATACTATAAGAATAAAGCTAGGAAGAGAAATATAGTTTTCTATGCTTTTCATTATATTTTTTTGTAATTTTTTCAGTACTGATACACATTAAGATTGTGGTTCCCTTTTTATTTCTGATTTTCTTCATTATGATTCTTCCTTTCCTGTGAGTCAGTTACAATGTGCAATTAATGAGAAACCAGCAATTTAAAAAAAAAATCTTTTCATTTATATTTTTGTGGATTGTTCAAATGAATTCTTGAATCATAATCTCTAATGTAAAAGTCAAATGCAGTAAGGTCATGAAGCATAATCTCATTATACTGGTATATAAAGCTCACAAGATCTGTCATTCTTCAAGTGCTACCTGTACTTTGATTGAAACAACATTGAATATCAGCAGGAAAACTAGAAGAAGGCTTCTATTCTTCAGACTGGTGGCTGGCTTTTATGGTTTTGCAAGCTGCTTAACTCTAGATTTCCCAGGCTACATGCATGATTCAAGGTCAATGATCCTATAGTTTTAAATCCTGTGCACAAGAGGTTACCATCTCCCATTGTCTGTAGCCTAAGATTTCCAACAGCAGCTAACTGTTTATGTGCTGGCAAAATGCTGGAAGGTATCTGAAATCACTTTACACTAAGTTTCATGGACTGTTCTATAACACGGTCTTATCAACCTATACTGGAGAACTCAGCCTTGTAGTAAAGAAACATCAGACATGAAGGGCCTGATTATTCCATCTGATGTGGGTTGCAGCTGGAGCTAAGAAAAAAAGTACAAATAAGTGTCAGAGAGAAAAACAGATGCTGTACCAGCTTTATGAGCTGAGTTGTGTGGCCTGTACCAGAACACCAAGGTGATTATGCCCAAGACTATCACATGGCTATAAGAAGCGACAAAAGCAGTAAGAAGGCATCATTGTGTTGCACTCAGGTATCTATGAGGATTTGTCCAACATGGACTCACCTACTTTTCCTGCCACCCTACCTATCAGTCAGGGACTCCCGTAAGGTTTTGTTCCTGCATCCTCCAATGCTGTCAGTGATGAGAAGCAGAGCTCTCCACCCTCAGGTGTTCAAGCTGAGCAACTACTGTGTAGTCTGCTGGCATTAGCAAAAGAGAGAAGGAGATTGCACGTTCTGTTTCACATTGATTTTATCACATCCTCTTTATTAACTAACTATCTCATTAGCATAAAGTCTCATCTTAACCTGCTTATTAGTACCTTGATGATCAAACAGGAGAGGGTGCCATTCATGCACACATTGAGGACTGGACTATGTGTTTTTGGCACAGCCAAGTGTAAACTGAGAGGGCTGCATTGCTCCCCAGCAAGCACCCCCTCTGTACTTCAAGAGGCATGGCCTAGCCCAGCATCTCTTAGAGCCTTTCTCCCTGTGCAGGATAGGAGCTGGGCTTAGCTTCACCCAGCTCCCGGACATGAAGACATAAAGTGAGTCTTCACAGCACGGCACAAAGCACAAGGCAGAGGAGCACACATGCTGTGCTCCAAGGATGATGAGCATCCAGCCAGTGGTGAGTCTCCAGCACCTAGAGAGGCTTGCACACACAGTCTGAACGCCCTTCTCATGAGCAGCTTTTTTCAGTAATGCAAGATGGAGTAATTCTTTCAGACAACAGGCCATCAAATTTCTAAAACTTCCCAAGGATTTTAACCTCTGTATTTAGAAGTTACTAACAAAGTGCAAGCAAGGTCATTGTTACCTGGAACAAATCACAAAAATCTTAATAGTGGACAATTCTAGATGAGATTGTGACAGACGTCACAGGATGATCTTTTAGACCCTAAAAAACAGTCACTGTTTTTTGAAATATATATACACAAAGTAAAAGAAAATAAAGCTATCAAACTGAACCATTTTTCTTTATTCCCCCTCAGTCTTCCTGCAACTATTCTGAAGGCACAACAAAGCCTTCTCTTATTCATCTCCTTAAAACCCCACTTCTTCCACAGGGAGAAATTCAAGGAGCTTGTGTAGTGAAACCCACCTTTGACTCTCTCTAGACACTGTGTCCTTGAAGAAGGCCATTTTATGTTCATCTTGTGCATTTTCAGGAATGTCCAGAATCCCAGCCACATCCCAGACATGAAGAAATCAGTTTACTGCCTGAGCATAAAAACTAACCCCCTCAGGTCTTGGCCCTGCAAAAATGGGTTTAACTGTATGTGAGTAGTCCCTTGCTTACACTTGAGTGTTTGCTTAAATACATATATAAAGTGTGTGTATAGTTATTGTCCTATCTTAGTTCCAACATACAGAGGTCACTTAGGAAGCATATAGAAAAAAATTGAATAGTCAGCATGGTGCTAGCCAGTTCTCTGGGACCAGACTAAGACACTTTTTAAAATCACTTGAAACTTGCCAGACTGTCTTCACAGAGGTCTCAGATGCAGTAGGATTAATCCGGTTTAGCATTTAAAAGTCATCTGTCTAGATCTAAAATTAGGGTTCCTTTATCATCCTGAAAAGAAATATGCATATCCAGAGGCACTTCATCTCACACTCAGGTATCTAAGGTTGTGATCTTCTATCCCTGGTGAGAAGAAACAATACACAGACCTACAAGACTAGGATTTGGGAAATACAAGGAGCTGCTACTGTTCTGAAGTTCCACATTCAATTTCTTCTGCATCCAAACTTCAACCGTGGCCTCTGGATAAGTGAGGAATAAAAGGCAAAGTTGTTGTCTTCATGCCATTTTAACAACTGTCTTCATACCCCTTTCTATGTCATCATTTCCATGAAATTACCACAATAGAGATAGGGCATAAGAAACGTAGAAGGCACAATCCTCAGCACACAGCCAAATATCTGCAAAAGAAGATTTTACATAAGGGTCATCTTGAAAATTCTTCTTTTCAAAAGACCCACTGAACCCAATGGTTGTTTTTTGCAGGAAGTCTGAATTGTAGACATCTGTGGGAAGTGGTGCACCAAACTCTGGAAAGATTAGGAGGACCTGTGTTCACCCATAAGACCCAGAACATGACTATGGCCTTAATCTCAAATAAACAGAAATCCTGATGCTAATCACCACAGGATATGGCTTTTAATTATTATCAGTTAATACAAAGGCTGTATTTCGGCCCCTATGTCAGGATTGTGACCTAGTCATATACGAGGCAGTTCACAGCCCTGCAAACCAGCAGCATGTTCTTCAAATGTACAGCTGCAGCCCATAAACAAGTTGTGTCGAGTTCCCTCATGGATGGTGGTGAATACCTGCCAGGGAGCATGGCTTTCCTGCTCCAGTATCTGCCAAGGATACTGAGGGAATTTTGCAGATTAAGCAGGATCCTTTGCTTGTACAGCTTTCATTGTTTGCTGTGCCCAGTCTAACTGGGGTATGGAGTACCTGAGCTCCGTCTTGCCCAATGAAGAGAGAGAAGTTCCTGATCCAGGTATCAGTTTCCAAAGCAGGGCTTCAGTAGGGAAGAAGTGTGACATGGGTAGGCAGGTGTGAGAGAAAGAAAGCAAGCCAGTCACATTCATTAGCAATGTGTCCAGGACGGATATATGCAACTGTTGTTTTTTAATTTAGAGGTGTAAATTAAATAAATGATCAAATGATGTAAGAAATTAACAAGTCCATTTTAATACTGGAACAATGAAATTCAGAAGTTAAAAAATAGTGGAAATACTACAACAATATCCAGACTTTTTAAATTTTCAGTTTGCATAATCTAAAATATCACATTTTTTGCTTAGTAAAATACATTGATTTCAACACAGCGTTTCTCATACACACTTAGTATGAATACAGTTTTTTCACTTCTTGCACAAGACAGTAGATAAGCACTGTATAATATGAAATAAATGCCCCACTTTTCTGTGCCTTTTCTTCCTTTTGTTCCTCTGGTTTTCCTTTTTCAAGGATTTTCATACTTTTCAAAAGAATCCCATATTGCTGGAAATCTAATAAATTTTTTTAGTGAGTCATTAAAACGAAAAAAGCAGCAACTTTATTATCATTGTTCCAAAAAACTTGAACTAAAGCAGAGGGCAAAGGAAAACAAATGTTTTAGCTTACTTTTAAAGCCTCAGCGGGTTTCTGTATACATACATATGCATGTAAAACATATAGATATACATATAAAATACAAAGAAATCAGATGAGGTAATAGCACCCCCTTCTGAGAGTTAGGACCAAAGCTTATACCCTCACTTTAAAGCAAATCAGGACACTTTTAATCATGGTGCTACAGCTTTTCAATACGCAGCTCCTACTTCGTCTTTTGTCCTACTACACTAAACTAGGGAGATGTACATACTATTTACTTGGTATTTATCTGCTCCTCCCTCTGCCACTGCAAGAACTGCTTGGTTACAAGGCAGCGATTATAACTCAGAGCTAGGAAATCCATGAAAAATTATTTTCTTCAGCTCACCTGTTCAATTATCTCATGTATAAAATAATCCTTGAATTGGTTGTTTTGGATACGAGAGAGAGTTGGCTTCAGCTTTTGTAGTCAGGGGATGGGTGGAGGGCAGCATGAAGGGCCAATGTAGCTTTGCAGGAACATCACTCCATTCTTCAGCAACTCAGTTTTCCTGGGGATGGAACTTCACCTCTTCTGAAATGGGCACAGCCTCCTCTTCCCCATCCCCTCTGCCTCCCGTAGTCTGCAGTTAGGGCAGAAAAGGACCAAGAGCCCATCTCCCTCTTGCAGCAGCAAGGGCTCAAGAAGCACTATCTGCAACACCTAACGGAATTATACTCAGAGCCATTCCAGTATCACAAGGGCTATGGTGAGGCTCTTTATGAGCCTTCCTTACCATGTACCTACACCAGCAAACATTGGCTTGGTTCCTCTCTTGGCCTGGCCAAAAGGTTGACTTACCTATCAAAAGAAATGCATTTTCCACACTCTAAGGGAAAAAACAGACCAACATGATTTCCTTCCTCATCCGTCCTTTCCCAATAGCAAATTTCCCCACATGCAATTTCATCTCAATGGGAACAAGATGACACTTCCACCATTTGCTCAGCACAACATGGGCTCAGTTACACAGCACAGTATGGGCAAAGCTCTTGTAACTCAGCAAAGAGCAGTCCTGTGAATGGCTCCATTCCACCAGGCAAGGCTTCAGTGGCTTTGAACCATCCAAGCAGCCCACAGCTCACCAGCCTGAAGCCAAAATAAATCATACCCAATAACATTAATCACACCACAAAATCCTCAGAGAGTAATTGAGAAATATAGCCAGGGTCAAGAGTCAAAAGGAGAATATAACAGTACTTCTCAAATTCCCACTTCTCACTGAATACTGATTTGTGATATTTCTCAGCACACGCTCTGGATAAACAGTAGTTTGCACAGATGTTGCTGCAAAAATCTTCTGTAGGGTCTGCAACAAAGCAGCTAAGGAAAACGCAGAGCAGTATTTACTCTTTTTTGAGCTGCAAAAGAAAAGTGTTTGATGAAAGGTGCCAGACTAAGGAAAATAATGAAGGAACTCTGCAACTTAAAGCACAGAAATCCACATGACACTGAGCTATGTATAATTTACCATGACAAATCAGTGCTCTAGCAGAAAGAGTCACAGCATGTGAAGAAAAAAATTAGCAAACTGAAGATAAGATAGACACCATTTTCTACTTGCAGTGCCAGAAAGAAAAAAAAAAAACGTAAAAATTAAGGCAAACAAATAGAAACAAAACCCAGTAATACTGAAAGGGAAAGAAGCTCTTCCAGGACATTTATAAAGGAATGCACCACAGAAATTCAGCATGGGAATACCATAACATAATGAGGAAAATATTACAGCTGAAAAAATTATTAAAGTCCACAAATATCCATGTGATAATACTGAATGTGAAGGAAGACCCCCCAGAAGAGTTTTTTGCAGCCAAAAACCTGTAGCAAGCAAGATGACGAGGTAGGAATGAATAAGGTTACTGAGATAAGAACTGGTGAAGTAATTACGATACATAAAAGTGGAATACCTGAAGCTCAAATTACAATGATATTTGGTTTTGGCTCAACACTGTTACATGTAGGGCTTTTGCATGTTACTAAGAGCCTCCTGTACACACACAGAGAGTGCAAAAACGAAACTGATTTGGGGGAATGAGTTCAAATTGTGCCTACACACTTGGAATCTTTCAGATCAAGGGTAGTAAGCATGCAGGCTAATGCCAAATTCCCAGAAAGACACACAGGCAGATCACGACATTCATAAATTCATACAGAAAATAAAATACAAGAACATGAATGGACAAGCAGATATATTTTGTGATAGGGTTCTTTAAAAATAGATGCTGGTAAAACAGGTTTTCTCCTACAAGCAAATAATCATATCTTTACTAGTCTTTTGTTAATTTTGTAGATCTCAATCTCATCAAATAGGAGCTATATCTCCAGGAACATCTCTGAAAAAGGTGTCCGCCAGCATCTGGAAGATTGTCCAATTACAATTTGTGGAAACTTACAGCAAGGATGACTGACTAAAGACAGAAGTCATGGAGAGTGTTAGGAAAAGAGAAGAAAGAGTGTGAGAGAGTGTGTGAGAGCAAGCAAACTTTACTTGAGGTAAAGTGAGGGGAATTACACCTGTCCTTAAGTTTTGAGGTGAGTGGAGTCAGTCTCTGGTGTCAGATCTGGTCAGGTTTTCTTGCTTTCCTTCTGTTCTTTTCTTCTACTTTTATCTTTCTCTCTCTTGCTCTGTGGCAGACTCCACATCAAAATGAAAAACCTATATCAATGCTAATGGATTTTTTTTAGATTTACCTGTGTTATCAAAAAGGGCCTCCTAACTTAAAAACCCTGTTAAGGGCAGTACCAGCAGAGAATAGAAGACCACGCTGGGCTGAGTCAGGGGAAGGGTAGATGGCTTCTCCTGGGAACACTAGGGAGTTTGCAGACAGCCTTTGCCCTAGAAATCCCACCCCGAACAAGGTCCTCAAGAACTAACAGCTCTTCCTTGCTCTCTCCAGGCACTGGCAGTTGTCCACAGAAGGAAACTGTATTATCATACCTGGAAGGAGAATTGCATGCTCATGCGCTCCCATCCCATCACAGGTATTGCTATCCCTGAGCTGGCACCTTAGACAGTCCAATTGATTCAGAAGCATTTGAGATTGACTGACCATCAAGCCCTTTTACTCTTCTTCATTGCTAACACCTCCTGCCCCCCTCACTCTTTGGTACTGCTGGGCAAACCTGACAATTTAACCCTTGTAGGGTTGGGTCTGACCTTCTGCTTCAGCCAGTATGTCTGTGAGTCAGTGGATTATCTGCGCACAAGCTGGGAGCTCTCTGTTGCACTAAGTAAATGTTTTGCAGAATCACCTGTGAATAAAAATGGCATCTGACCAGCCACAAAATAATCCATTAAAACAAACACCATTCCTCCTTGAGGTGAGAACAAGATCCTAAACCCTTGTATTACCAGTGGTCCTCAATACATTTGCCTAGCCCAAAATTTAAGAAAAGACTATTGGATTAGATTTGGTCTGGAAACTAAAACAGAATCTTGAAAGTCAGCAGAAGAGATTCTGTGATGAAATATGAAGTTGTCATGCAAGAAAAGAGACTGCAATTTTTCCTCGGTTCTGTCTTACATTTCTGTCATAGTTCTCCTAATCCTTTGGAAGGCTTGGAGACCTAACATTTCCATTTACTAATTCGAAGACAAAATGTCCATTTGGTATCAGTGATCCGACTTTTCTACTGTTTCTGTGAAATGGCTGCCAAAGATACACACATCTGAAAAGATGGACTCTGGGAGAAAAAACTTTGAACCAATCACATCAAAAGTAATCATAGTAAAAATGATACAGAGACTAGGAACATGCAAAATCACATGCCTCTCAATAAAGGTTTCTGGGAGTTTGAGGCTATCTATGAAAGTGTACAACATACTATGCCAAGGAAAAAAAGGTAGGAAACTATTTGACAGATTACAATCCAAACAGTTATACCATGCATGCATAAAGCTGAGGTCTGGCTTACCATGTCTTTCTGATCAGCATGGAATTTGAAGTGTTGCAGCAGTCTTCAGAGAAGCTGAAGACAAGGTTTGTGGCATCATCAACTGCGGGACAGAACTATGCGCATCTGCCCAGCAATAAACATGCAAAGATAGCTCAACACCACGTGCCAAATCAACCAAAGCAACAAATTGTAACAAATTACTTCCTTTATGGGAAAACATTAACATCCCAAACAAAAATTCAAATGAAAATTCTGTGTACTCTTAGCAGTCTCAATAGGCTAAATAACACAAACTTTTGAATTTTGAGTGAGAATATAAATGTTACACAAACCCAAGGAACAATCAAGATACTAAAGTGTCATACAAATGGGGTACAAATGATCAGAGTGACTGAAAGCCCATCACAGAACTGCCACCCTTGCAGGTGACCGCGGTGGCACAGTAAAGCCAGCCTCATGGCAAACGCAGTCTCAGCAGCCGCAAACTGCTGGTGAAAATAGGCAACACTGGAGCAACAGCTGGAGATGGAGAGCATCACCTCTCTCAAGGCTGTACAGTCATAGCCAAATGTAAAAAAGGTTACAGCAGCTTAACAAGTCAGTGTCTCCCAGTTGAGACACAGCATCTGGCACAGCACCCGAAAGGAAGGTGAAATGCTCCGGTCTTCAGCAGGACAGGGGATGCTTGCTGCAGGGTGAAGTTCTCAACCAAAAGCCTAAGCTGATGAGTTTTGGAGGGCATCCAAGGAACTAATACAGGAGATCAAACCCTTAGCCCCATCTTCTGTGTGCTACCAGGTGGACAAATGATGCAGTACAAACACATCATCTCAGAAGTGTCTCTCTGGACAGACACAAGGGGAATCAAGTCCCCTTTGACCAGAAGGAAAGAAAGCCTATGTCTGCTGTGGGATGCTTTCCTGAATCAAGGTGCGCCAGGGCTTCAGGCTCCCTCCTTACCCTGCTGATATGCTGTCACACCAAGCTGAAGTGGCTCGGCTGGATCCAGCACATCTTGATAATCAGTGAACATAAGTGTGGCATTGAATTGAGGCACAGCATTGCCTCTTCCACTGCTGGCAGGGCTCTTGCTCACTCCAGCCCCTCTGCTCAGCATGACAGCACATCAGCGGGCCACGCTGAGAAGAGAAACAACGTGAGGCACAAAGGAGCAATGCTAACAGAAGCAGGGGGATATGGTGAAGGAGAGTTGAAAGCCCGCGAGCAAAGAGAAGAAGGGTGGAAAAATTAGGTTGACGAGCATCTGAATAAAGACTTTATGGGGGGGAAAAAAGTAATACATTTCTGTGCTTGCACTTTTCCCTTTACACAGGCAAAAGCAAGAAGCAGAAATGCTGGTTAGTACCGTTCATGATGAAATTCAGAAAGGAAATAGAAAAGAGATTCAAAGGCAGAGCTTTGAGAGCTCCTGCTCCCAGGCTGCTGGGCCAATAATTTTCAAGCTGTGGTCCATTGTGACTTGTACCGCCAGGCTGTGTTTACACTGTGACTTAGTGCCAGCAGTACTGCTGGATAAAGTCTTTCAGTAGATCAGCATCAAATCCTCTTTTCAAAGATTTAAAACAAAAACAACAACAACAACAAAAGCCTCATTAAAAAAAATTTGCTCTGAACAAAACCTTGGTGTGATATTGTTCATCCTGGGCAATTCCCCCACCAACTTTTAAATGAGCATATTTGGGCATTATGAGATGTCCATTTTGTGTGAATTTTGTAGGCATTATGACATGTATATGGTTTCAAAGTTTATCAGTTTTTTTGGGGGTAAGAAAGTACATCTTATGTAGGAACATAAAGGAGGCCCACACAATCTAAACAATGACATTCAAGTTGGATGAAAAGCAGATTTTAAATTACTGAGGCTTTCCAATAATCAGACTCCACACTCTTCATGTATTTTGAAAGAAGTGCAGTCAGGCCACTGAAGGTTGCAGCCATGCAGCTCAATATTAGCCACACAGAGCCCGATACTGGAACAGATTGCCTCTGGTCCTGTGCCACTGCATCAATGATACCTGTTATGTCTCCATAAACTTCTCTTGTTCACATGAATAGAAAAACATATTTTGAAGTCTAGAGGGAATGGAAATCCTTGGTCATCCTGAACATGAAGAGCGTAGTGTAAAATCTGGGACAACCTAGGCAAAAAATTTTTGCTAAAATTACTAAACGTGAAGTTAGAATAATTGCCTTAAACTGCAGTTTAACAGGTAATATGGCTAATGTCCTTTCCCTTGGCAGATGTTCTGCCCCATAACCAATTTACCAGTTACCTTTCTTTCACTCTGTCAAGCTCAATGCTTTTGTCTTATCCTTCCTAATTGTGTCTTCCTCTGTTTACTCCCTCTTGCTCCTCTCATCCCATTGATCTCATCCCCTTGCTGGCTGGGATGACAGCCTTGGTTTGACCTTCTACCACAGTAACTGTTTTTTTGCTCTAGAAGGTCTCAGAGTGAGCTGATTCATAAGGCTTACGTTTACTTCTCTTTCAAACCCCTATCAAGCCCCTCTCTACCACAGCAGTTACAAGAAATGAACTAGTGGTTAATGCTAGGGATAAGGGGCACTTGATAACTGAAACTAGACAAAAGTGTATAGGAATGTATATTGTTGCTTTCTATCTCCCACATCCACCATTTACAACTCACTTCTCAGAGCAGAACCTGACATGTAAATGCAGTATTTCATCCAGTCTCACAGTACCCTGGCAAATGCAATATAGCAAATACATAAATAAAGATCACCTCAGTCACCCAATAGTCCAGAGCATAGAGTCATGCTATGCAATGCTGAAAGGTTTTTTATGACCAAGCATAGCCAAGGAGTAAATTACTTAGCTCTTCTGAAACACCAGCAGCACAGTGTCCTGGAGCACCAACTTGCATCAGATTGAGGAGCACCCAGCAAACAGCAGGCATCATTTCTTCTGACCCAGATGTGTGCCTTGAGAACACCAGACCCCACAAGCCACATCAGAAAGCTAAAGAAGCCTGACTTTAAGCAAACTGCTGCAGCCTGTAAAATTAGAAACTGTAAAACAAAGACAGCAACAACAATTGATTTCCTATATCCGTGATTGATGACTAGATTCAGTTAACTTGGATGTGTAGCTGGGGTAGCAGAACACATGCAAGTAGTGTGGTACTGAAATATTCTGCAAGAACATTTTAACTGAGAGAGCACCAGCAAAAGTCAAAGTGTGAATATTTTTGCTCCATTACTGCTTCTTTTGCCTTCCCTGCTCTAGATGACTTCGTCTTTTCTACAGTCTCTCCTAAATGAAGAAGCAAAACATGTGTGTGAGGGGATGAATACCCAAAAATCCTTAGAAAAATCTTAAAACAATATTTGTCCCTCCCTCTCAATACCAGGAATGTGACTTCAGTAGGCACATGGGCTCTTTTCTTTCCTGGCTGGGGCAGTCACACTTCTGAGCCTGCGTTTCTTGCCTGGAGCAGCAGTCACTTTGTTATCCGTCCAGCCAGCATCCTTTTGTTGATCAGTGAAGTTTTGGCACTGAAGATGCGATAAGAATAAAAACATTTAAGCAATCGGTTAATCTAACAAATATGTTAAATATAGTGAGACAATGAGATCGAATGCCCACTGCTTTCATTGGCACCAGACATAAATCTCAGAGAAAATTGCACAGATGCAATCAGAGTTGAACATGAGAAGTGTTTGGCACATTTGAGCTCTGCTACCCTGAAGATAAGACTTGAAAAAAGGACAGACTGCCTATCAATACCTTCACAGAGCACACCCTTTTGAGCTCTATAAATACATTACATTCTCACCACAATACTTTTTTTTTTTTTTTTTTTTCCCCAGGGCTGTCTTTAAACATACATGTCCTCATTTCTAACTCGAGATTTTTTTCTTAAACATCCTTCTGGTAACTTTCCTCAGCTTTGAATTATTAGTTAGCTACTTAATGGTAGCTAACATTTACCAACATTAGTCAAAAGTCGCTGCTGATACACAAAGCTATTTATAAAATAAGTACTTTTAATAAAATATTTATAACAAGGCAGTTGTCAGCTGTTTGCAGGTACCCCTCACAGTCAAGTCTTATTAATGAAAGGTGGGAAGCAACTTCCTGGAGGAGACTGCTCTGAGATTGGCAATTAAAGCAAATCTGTTTCACACTGTAATGGCAGAGTGTTGTCTTCAAATTGAACACAACGACTCTTTAGGGGATAGCTGAATTTTCCAGGCAATTTATTTAATTAGAAACTCTCCTAAATTTTATAGGGATTTTTAAAAAATAACTTTTTGAGAATAGACCTTATTTTTCACCTCACATTTTTATGTTCCTCTCATGACAAACCATTTTTCAACTTTTAGCATCAAGCAAATATGTTATTCTCTCATTCAAGATAAGAGATGTTCTTAAAAAAGTTAATTCAAGTTAACTTTTTAATACACCTTAGGTAAAACATATTCACCTCCCCTGTGGGCTTTCCTATTCAGAATTAAAGTTGCCCTGATTTGAAACACTTTTCAACCATCACAGCAGGAAATAAATGAAACTAGGAACTAAGCCATTTTAATTTTGAATGGGAATGTACACATAGAGGTTTAATGTGATTTAGCTAATCCACTTCAATTTCATACCTCTATTAATTCAGATGATCTCTTCTGAGTGATCACAACAAGATTATTCTTAGATTATTCAAAAATCCACAACTGTTATTATCAGTTCAGAGTTAAATGGACAGTCTGGTAGCCTTAATACAAGTTGGGAGGCTCCAGCTTCTTTTATAGCTCCAGAAACAGTTCATCTGGTCTTTCCATAGCACATGCCTCTCTCATTAGAAGCCAAAAGTCTTTTAATACCTGTATTGTCACAACTACAGGATGCCCAGTAAAACCACTGGCAATTGTCTGATGCAAAAATATTATGCTTTTCTGTCTTGAAGTTGCACTGCTATCTAAGTATCACTTTATGAAGTGTTGTGTAAATTGATTTGTCACAACTGGAAATGCTTATGTCTTCGTTGATTTTAACCTGCTTAAGAATAATTAGAGGGTAAGAAAAATGGTCCAGCTCATTTCTCTGCTGTTGAATCCAAGAATGTTTCCCAGCTCCTGCGTTTAGCTGTGCACCTCAGCTGCATCCAAATCCAGGATAGGGTGAGGATCAGGTGTACATCATTCCCTCTCCCCAGTTCCTCACTTCAGTGCACTTGTCTTCATGGACAAAAACAAGGGCTCACAGACCGGAAAGAGCTGTGCCGCATTCCAGCATAATCCAGACAGTCGGTGTGCCAGAGAAAAAGATATGCAGCAGAATAACTGGGGCAAAGTCCTGGACACCACCACAGGTAAGCTGAAGAAGGACTTCTCTGATTCTGATTGACACCAAAGTCAGGTTCCATAGAAGACCAAGGCCCCAGGCATGAGAGAGCACATTTGTAAAAACCCTTCACAGGAGGTGGACAAAGAGAGCCATCCTTTCCATAAGGTTATGTCTGGCAGAGATGACAGGGATGAGAATGAGGTTTTACTAAAACCAGCTAGGCCAATAGCAAGTGAAGCATACAGTGACCCTGCAGACACCAAGACAGTGACATCACTCAGCTGGTCAGATGACAAGGGAACAATTGTTGTGGCACTGCTAACTAACCCTGAGATAGTGAGGTTTTGACCTCAGAGTTTGGAAGGCCTTGACAGGACTTGGGAAAATGCATGAGAGTGAACATTAACCCTTCATCCATAGGCACACTTGGAAGTATAAACTGACCCCAGTCATTAAGACAGAGGTTTACATGGACCTGCAGTTATATGACAATAGCTCTGGTAGCCTGTTGTGTATACTGAGGCCTAGGACCACCACAGAGGCCATGGAATGCCTTGGAGGAAGCTTTGATTTTTCTATGGGACTGATGTATCTTGAGAGCAAAAATCTCATGTTGATGTGGACAAATCTGCCCATTATCCACAGGCTTCACAGGTGGGTTATACATACACTCATGAGATGACAGTTGACATCACAGTCTTCTCCAAATACCCTATGTAATGACATAGTCAGGGATGAATTATTTGGCATCAGGATTTCAAGGTAGTTATACAGTCACTTTTGAAGGAATCTTCTGCATGCCTAGTGTGGAGAATACACCAGCTGATGGTTCGCATGGAAGAAGCAAAAGATGATGTTGCTGAAATACCGCATAGTGGTCAAATCAGTTGGACAAAACTGGAAGGCTATTAGTAGACATGACCCAGAGTAATTTTGGTTATCTGAGGGATACTTGAACATCCAAAGCAGTCAAGAACTGGGAAGGCTCAGAGTTGACTCCAGGTCACTGTTAGTTTCACCTGTCTTGAGTTTGGTCTGAGACTTTTAGAGATGCCACACGCTGCCCTGCTCCACAGTTTAGCCCTGGTTCAGCATGAAAAAATTTGTTCAGCTTTCAGTCTTACACTCCCCTTCGTTAAACCTAAAAAAATTACCTAACAAGAATGAAGGCTCCTAGTTTGCTCCTCATTTGTACAGCAGTGAAAGGTCTGTTACAACTGATCCCCAAAACCCCAAACCAGCACCTGTCTTTTCCCTTGGTTAGATGAAATTTTGAAACTAGGCAGAAACTCCCCAGAGTTTGGCTTACTGTGTAAAAACTAGATTCAAGGGAATTCAAAGCACTTATATTTGGCTGTAGGTAGGTGGGCTCAAAGTTAACATGAGTGACACATGCAAAACCCAAGAAAGGTTTAAAGTTATTAAACAAGCACACCTACATTAGCAAGTTCAGCCATCCTGAAGGCTACAAAATGGTTTGGCAAAAGTTTGTCTTCTCCTAGAGTACCACGGACATCTAAATATTGCCCTTCAATTTAGCATGTCTGAGGACTGCAAGGCCAGCAGTGCAGAAATGTAGGCAGATGTATCTAAAAGGATTTCAGTCTACCCTCACAATAATTTTTCTCTCAAGTTTCTCAAGTTTAGAAAGCTAGAGAAAGGAATCAAAACTTGGGGCACACATAGTTCTGAATAAAAAGAAGACAGCCTGAAACTTCTGGGGAGTTACTGGAAAAGAAACTACAGTGTACTAACATTTTTCCATTGAATTTCAAACATGCTAGATAAAATGGTATGCTGTCCCCAACCCCTGGATACAATCTGTTTGAAATCTGTGAGAAATATCACAAATATGAAATTGGGTATGCATAGCATGTACAATTGCACACAAGTTTCTGTGAGCACAAACATGAAAGTTCACACAATAATTAAATAAGTGGAAAGCAGAGCAGCTGGGAAGATTCCAAATGCCACGTCTTAGTTACTTAATCACCCTGCAAACACATTTCAGATTACTCTGTTTTTATTAGTTTCATGTTAAAATGCAAATCACATGCTGTAGTTTTAATGAAACAATAAAATAGAAAATACTTTTTGGCATAAAGATCTACTAAATAGATTTCCCCCCCCCAGTTGGCTTGTCTGATACATCCTTTGCTCAGTTTTAGTTCCTTCTCTACATAGCAGTTCTTTTGGTAGGATGCCAAAGCCTGTCAATTAACAGTAAGCCTATCCCTTATGAACAGAAGCAGGGACTGTGATCATGTTCAACTAAGATCAAGGATTAGTAAATCAGCATGGCACCAGATTGCAGGCACTATTTAAACCCCACAGGCCTACAAGCCAATGCAGCAATATTATATTCCAGCTGGATGTGGAGAACAGAATCTCATAGTTACAGAGGAACTCACTTTTTACCTTTCCTGTGCAGGCAATTACAAGTCAACTTAAAATGAGCCCTGATTAAATCATGTTGGCTTTCTCAAATGCCAGTTAGGAAACACCCACAGATTGCCAATGCTGGTATCTTATCAAGGACTTTCTATCAAATTAAACATATTTCATTACACCTACAATAAATTATAGAAGACTGGATTTTTTACAAGCAAACCAAATATTCCACCAAAGCTGGCACAAAGGTTTCTTTTTAGAGCTTGAAGAACTGTAATGCTATCTCACCCCTTGCCTGACACACAGGGTTATTTCAAGGTTGTTTTTTCCATTTGCTGCAGAATCGGGCACACTGCACATGGTGAAACATTTTGTTTGCTTAATAAACAGAGTTGGAGTTCAGGGCTTGATTTGCTTTGCCAGAAAATGACCACCCAGTACATTATACATCCCATCTTCCCTATAATCATTCCTTCCTTCAGGAATTTTTTCTTGGTTTTGTTTTTTGTTTGTCCTTAAGAAAGGGGTAGATTTCTTTTATTCCAGATCAAGTGGCAAGGGAAGGAGATGAGATGTTTATTGCCAGGTAAAATACAAAGTCATGGAGGTCCAGAGGGACCCCATTACACAACCCTACTGCCAAGTTGAAAACAAATGATATTATCAGAAAATGATCACAGAAAGCAAGCCTAGCTCAAAGAAAAATAGTCTTTATTAACCTCTTTTTGAAATAACCTGAAAGCAAAGTCAAAGCACAACGAAGAAGCATGACCTGCCTTGTTATTGCCACCCCCACCAAACAACCTCAGCTGGAGCAACACCTTGTGCATTACCAGACTGCCAGTGGTAATGTGGTGATAGATCTGCAACAAGAGAAGATACTTGGGCCTTTAAGTGGAGGTTTTGTTTTAATACTGCCTCCCTTGCTGAGCAATACTTTCCTACACCTGAAAATTAAAACAGGAAGAAACCTGGTGCTCTGATTTTCAACTTTGATGCCTTTAACTTCTTTTTCTATGACAAGCACCATGTAAGGAGGAAACTGAGGGGTCCTGATCTAGTGCTTAATTGGAGTCTCGGGAATTGAATGACAGCTATTTCATAACAGGCACATTGTCTATTTCTGCACTGTGGGGACCCCAAAATATGTGTCAGTTCTCGGGCCTGGTGGGTTCTGCAGCCACATCCCTGCTCCATACTGGGACTAGAGCTGGGCAGCAGTCAGTCCCTCTCCTACCTTCCTCTTCTCCGTTTTCATGGTGAAAGGCAGACATAGAGCCCAGGAGTGCCCCATGTCACTGCCCAGCCAGATGTTACTTGGCATCAGCAGAGGACCATGACAAAAGGGATGTGTGTCCAGGCATACTCTGTATATTTGTGTTTTTGTCTGGGATTCATCTCTTCTAACTTCATAGATCCGTCTGTTAAATGTCTGTTACTGAGCTAGTCATCACTGGTTGCTTTTCTAATCAAAAAAGACAAAGAAGTGTTTGAAGGTGTGATTCATGCCATCTTGAAGTAGAAGCCAAAAATCAGGTCAAATTCTCTTCCGATTAATATAAAGGGAGCCTAGGGATACTAGTACACAAAGACATTTATAGTGCAGATATCTAAAGATAGTAGATATGAGTTTTAGCCTTTGTGGCTCATCAGCATAGACCCCTTTGCTGAACACCTGGAGTTTACTGGGATGAGAATGACTGAATGTCAGTGTCCTGTTAAAGACAGCAATTAGTCTGAGACTCCAAATAATATTCACTTAATATCATTTGCTCACTTCCATATTGCACACAGACCCTGAAACAAAGGACAGAGCCTGCAGATCTCTGCAATTCACTGCAAGACATGCTAACCAGACCCAGCTGTTTTTGACCTCTTTAGCAACTATCCTACCAAACCCAATTTCTTAGCAAATCAGGTTTCCTTCTCCCTCGGAGCTCTGTGATTCAGAAATCCCTCTTGCTCAGGACTTTCCTGTGGGTAACATGGCTATCAGCATGGATATTTAACATCAGTGTTGTGCTGCGTAAAGGAATTTCTTTTCTTTAAATGTCAATGAAAAGCCAGAGCTGTAAACCACACAATCTCTTTATTAAGAGCATCTTAAATGGTGTTACCGGTGATCCCTAATGGAAGAGCCATTGAAATCCCTATGCATAGCAGTGTTTCTTCCAGAGACTGGCCTAAAAAGAGACTTGCTTCTATTCCAACTGATGCACACACGAGCTCCTGATTTATAAATACAACTTTTAGCATAAGTTTAAGTCCAAGCAGCCTAGGAATAACTAGCATATTCTTGAGTACTTTGCTGAAAAGGTCGCATGAATCATGGCTGCAAGTACTGAGTTTTCTTTAAGAGAATTGTGTCCCATATCTGTCATGACAGAGGGATTATTTTAGGAGAAAAGCTTTCTTAAAAACAGAATTTTAAACTTAATTAATACCTGAAGCTCATGAAAGGGAAAAGAGTTGCCATGCAAATGAATTATTTCTAGTGATGCTATCAGTTTTGTCTCTTTGTACTTGCAAGAAAAAAATAATTTGTCTCACTTGATGTTTATGCTATATAATTGCTCGGATGGACATTTATTGGCTTGCCTGATGTCTGATGGTCTCTAAACAGCTAAGTAAGAGAAAGGAAATGAACAGGCTGCAGAAGTTCTGATTGTGAAACAATTGCTCTTTGGAAGTGTTACCATGCCAAGTGAAAATACAAGAACTGAATGTAATTTGGCATTGCTAGAACTTGTTAGGGCTTTTTTTCCTCTTAGCAGTATCCTCATGTGACAGGATTTAGTTATGAGGAAACTCCTAGAGCAATGCTGTATCAGGTCCGTAAGGAGTTTCAAAGCCCGTCTGAAAAGAGGGAGGAGAGATGGCAAAGGGAATGGAGATCTACAGGAAAAACACAACGAAGCCTGGTGTAGCTTTCCCAGTTCTCTTTAAAGCCAAGATGTACATGCCAAAACCTCCTCTGTTCTCTTGAATTCTCAAACTATGAAGTAAATGTACACAACCCTTTTTTCTACCCCAACCACACAGAAAAACCTTTCTATTACTGAATCCTATTTATATGCCTAACTAGAAAACATAAAACAAGTTTTAAAAAGTATCCAGTGCAAAGTACAATGTTATTTTCTGCAGGAATTTATCATTACATTTGTTAATTAGAGGCTGAAATACTAAATAATCACTAACACTATCACTTGATGGGTAATGTTTGTGTTAAACAGCAAAGCTACTAACAAGCAGTACTACAGTTTCATAACATGGGCTTTTATTCAAACAAAAAACCCCTACAGCTTTTAGGATTTTTTTTTCCTGCTGATCTTCTGCTGAGCTTATCAAGCTGAGCAGTCATGGAATCAATCTCACTGAGGAGCAGCAATTTCTCCCCAATTCTCCCATGAAGCTTAAAATCAGGGCTTTGGCAGCAGCCTTCCCACCCACCCAGAGCTTTCATGGATCCAGATATAATGTAATTTTATTTTTATCCTGTATGCTTTTACATAGAAACTCAGAAATACATTTGCACCATCACATAGTGTCTATGAAAGCAGCAGGAAAGCAAATTCTGCCTTTGCAAGTTAGAGTAGAGCTTTCAAATACTCCAATCACCAATGCCTTTTAAGGGGTGGGGGTGGGGGAAAAGTAAAGCACCTCTTTCCTTGCTTATTTCATGAAGAATGGTAAGGTTGGACCTACCTTCTAGTCTGGTGTTGATTCCCGTTATCTCTATGGACTATTTCTACAGTCATAAAACCACAGGACTGGTGGGATCCCAGTTATACCCCTGTACTCTATGCCCAAGCAAGCTCAAGCATCCCAATTCCTTTTTAACAGACGCCAGTCTAACATGTTTTTTAATACCTCCAGTAATAATGAGGTCTCTCGATGTATTCTAGCACTTCTGCATCCATAGTTGGAGGGCTTTTTCTGTGTCTGACCTGAATTTCCATTGGATGCAGTGTAAGTCCATTCTTTCTCTCCCATCCATCTTAGACAAGAACCGGTTAGTCCTTCCCTTGCAGCAGCCTTTCGTGTACTTCAACACCTGCCATGTCACACCTCAGTATTCACTCCGTTAGCACAAGCAGACCTGAGATGCCAAGTTTTCTGGAGTTCTGATCATTTTCACTGCTCCCCCTTCAACTACTCTTCCCAATATGTGACACGCCAAACTGAACACAGTGTTTCATACAAGGCTTTGCTAATGCAGAGCAGAAGGGAAGAAGAACTGGACATGTCACGTGTGCTGTATTCCTATTTATATACCTCAGCATGATGTCTGGCTTTTTCAGTTTATCTCCAATTTGCCAAGAACATTTGAATTCTATTCCTGGTCCAGGATGCCAGCAAATCCTCTCAAGTTTTGCTTGTTTGCAAATGCATTGAACACAGTTGCTATGCTATCATTTAGGCTGTTAATGAAAGCTGACCTAGATCACTGACACTCAGCTGCTCTTTTTCAGTGTAGTGAAACACGTCGTTCCCCAGTGGGAAAACACAGAACGTATTATTTTCTTTTTTAATCTCGGAGTATGCATGTTTTGGTACTGTTGTTTGTAATGGAATTACCTACAGCAGGACTGCATATTTTACATCCCAAGAACTTTATCAAAGTTCAATGCATAGTCATTTGAAGCCTGGCTTTTCCTTTATAGATTTTTTTTTTGCCCCATTGTTTTGCTTTGCTTTGTTTCTTGGCACAGAATTAATATGATCAAGGGAAATAGCCACCAGAGTTAAAGAATGGAGGGACTTGTTACAAGAGACTTAAAAAGAACTGTTAAAACTAGTATCTGCTCTGTATATATGTTCAAGTCTAGGAATAAGCAACTTATTCTGTAATGATACTCTGTCCCTCCAATAGCTGGGCAAGAGAGAAAATACTATAAAAAATGAAAACCAATTATTTTCCTGCAAACTATGAGAGAAAATATTTTCTCTAATAATTCAAATAGCTGTTTGGGAGGAAACCTGCCATAACAAATTTATTTGTAGGGTAAATAAATGTTTAAATAAATCGGGGTTGGGTTTAAATGCAGAGTTGGGGTTTAAATGCAGTTGGGGCTTAAAGGCAGAGTATTAACAAACATTTGCTTAAAACATTTCATTAACCATCTCAATTCATTATCCCATTGTCTTCTCTGACATAGTTAAATCAAACTCTTGCAGAAAAGAGTATAAGAGTCTGTGATGAGTTCTTCTCTTAAGTGGAGACTGAGCTGTTGAGACAGATGCATAAACATGAAGAAAGACTTTTTAATCATGACATGGCACAAGATTGGTCCTGCAGCCCATTCTTCTAAGTATGTCTCTAAAAATGCTATGAACAGAACCTCCTTTTCCTAACATGATGTACAGCCATGGTCTTGACTGACCTCACTCCCCAGACAGCTTCCATGTCCTGTACTTGTGTTATCATGCTCCTAAGCTCTCTGGTTTTTGCTATAAAACAACATCCAGGTACAGCATGAGGGGTGAGTTCCCTCTGGAGACTGGTGTCAGTAGACAGGGTGGGTGACATTACAGCAAGGCTGAATCCCCTGCCCTACCAGTCCCAAAACACAGCCCCAGCCTCCTTCACACGCCCCTGCAAACCATCACACCGCGCAGTCATGGGCAGGGTTTACTGCTGTAAAACCAGTGCTCTGGCAGGCTGTGACACAGCCCTGCGATTACTTCTCAAGTTTGGAACTGAAGAAACATAATAATTAGGTCTAAGGGGCACTTCATGGGACGTGGCTAGTCTGTTCTAGAAAAGACTAGCCCTGAGGCACAGATTAAAGCTTTATCAGAGAGAAAGGTAGGCAGTTTGATGATCTCCAAAGGGGAAATCTGTCAGTCTACATTTAGAGATCTGACCTAGACTTCACTTTTCTCTGGAGATTAAGAGTTTTAGGAATTTAGGGAATTATTTTTACGAATATTGCCTCTTTACCTGCCAAAATATAGGTTCAAGGTGGGTGAGTAATTAGGTGGACTGGTGAGGACTTGCCTAGAGCAGTGCCAAGTTCTAGGTCCCTCAGTTACAGACAAAAGTGGGCTATTCACAGATTTTCCAGAAAAAGGCAAAGGAATGTTTGAGGTCTAAATGCACTTCCTAATGAAGAAGGATTTATCCAAGAGAAGATACAGCAAGTCTTCAAGTATGTAGAGAAGTATTATAAATACTCATCTTTATTGATATGTGTTCTCCATACGTGTTTATTGATATGTGTTCTGTGAAGGTTGGACAACACCGGCATTAAAAGGCAGCAGGAAAATTTCAGGTTAGGCATGACAAAAGACATTGTAGCAGGAGGAATGGAGAAGCAGTTGGACAGATTGTGAGAGAAGACAATGGGACCTCCAACATCAGGGTTGCTTAAGAACAATTTGGATGAGACTCCCTAAGCAGTTAGATTGTGTTGGTGATTCTGCCTTGGGAAGCTCTAGCTCAGCCCCTGAAGTCACATCCATGACTCTACATAAGGCTTTATGAAGGTTGCTGTGGGTGCATGGCAAGTAGGTTAGAGAAGTGAGTACTACTGATTAAACAACAGTCTATTCAGCAGCACATCATTGCATAAAGCAGGAAGAGTTCTTTGTAAGAAGGCAAAACTTCCCTGGGAAGCCTTAATATGTGAGCAACTACCAAGTCTGGCAAAGGTACATCAGCTTTACACAGCCAGCATGGAAAAGAAGCAAGACAAGTTAAAGGTAAACTTTATGTTTAGGTGCTGGAACGTGTCCAAAGAAGGGCAACAAAGCTACTGAAGGGTCGAGGGCACAAGTCCTGTCATGAACAGCTGAGGGAACTCGGGTTGTTTAGCCTGGAGAAAAGGAGGCCCAGGGGAGACCTTATTGCTCTCTACAACTACCTGAAAGAAGGTTGCAGTGAGGTGGGTGTCGACCTCCTTTCCCAAGTAACAAGCAATAGGACAAGAGGAAACAGCCTCAAGTTGCACCAGGGGAGCTTTAGGCTGGATATTTGGAAAAATTTCTTCACCAAAATTGTTGTCAGGCATTGGAACAGGCTGCCCAGGGAAGTGGTGTCGTCACCATCGCTGGAGGTATTTAAAAGACGTGTAGATGTGGCACTTAAGGACATGGTCTACTGGTGGACTTGGCAGTGTTTTGTTTATGGTTGGGCTTGATCTTAAGGGTCTTTTCCAACTTAAATGATTCTGTGATTCTATGTAACTAGCAAATTTAGACTATAGCCTTTCAAATTTTTATAGAAGACTTGACCTTGAACCACTGGAGAAGGGCAGGTACAACATGCAGTTCACCTTACGTGAGACAGCACATGTAAAAGGTGAGGGAAACATGTCCTTCCCACCAAGGGGAAAGTGCTCTGCAGAAGTGCTGAGCGGTGGATCAACTATCCCTTTCCACACATTTCACAAATTGTCTTCTAAGTTAATCAGTACTTAATATTTTCTCAGTGTAGAGAGAAGGGAGCGAACACTCCCAAAGCATTGTGCTGGGTAGTGCCAAGGCAGAGCAGTACCCTGCTTCCCTAACAAGAAAGAGAAAAAAAATCAGCTTTCTTTCCTCTCACCCACTGGTGTTTAACATAAACAAAAAAGTACCATGATAACCATTATCCAAGAAAACAACAGAACTACCTTTTGTAGTGCACCCTGTTTTTATTCTTCAGGGTACAACCACATTGCGTGTGTGCAGGCACCTGCCTGCACATGCCATGTAGCCGGGGAAGGGGGGGAAGTTAGTATGCAGAATAATGTAATTACTCATTCTTGAATAGAAGGATAATTACTGTCACAGAAACCCACATAACTTGCAGATCTTTTTGTTCTTTTTAAGATGATAAATACAGTATTTTCCATTTTCTAACAGGATGCATCCTTTTCCTTCTGATTCCCCTTCCCCCAGCTTAAGCTGAATTACATACATTTTGAATGAATAACAAGGGTTATCAGTTCACATATAGGAAAAGATAAGCTTATCTGGATTTTTTAAAAAATAAAAGTAATTCCATGTCTCTGGAGTCACTGTGGTGAGCTACTGTTGGTTAAGAAATTGGGCTGTCACCAGTAACAAACTCTTCCAAGTATGACTTTCAACAGCACATCTGGAAGAGGATGGGAAAAAAGAGCAGCAGCAGAAAAAGACACACTGACCAACCACAACCTAAGACTTTTAAAATTCACACTGTGAATCTCATGTTTAAAAGAAACGACAGCCAATGTTGTGTCTTGCTGTCAGTCACTGACACAGTATAATCTGAGGGCAGATGGTAGGTGAGGCAATGAGAAAAGACACCCGAATGGCCGGGAGCTCACAGCTTCTGTCGGATGGTCAGGTGCCCTCTTCCTTCCTCCCATCCAGAGAGGCCTTTGGAAACTGAGAGAATTGTCACTGTGGGATTAGGGGGTTGTTTAAATGGGGAGATAGGTTACAAGATACTCTCCTAAATAGCTTTATTTAAAGAGCTCTTTTAAGCCCTGTTGACAACACTTAGGCAAGGAGAGGAATTTTTCTGGTACTTCTGTTAGGTCTAAATTTATATAGAGAGAAGAGAAGCTGCCTGACTTTAGGACATTAGAGCAACAGAAGCAGAACAGATACTGGGAACTGCTTTAACGGGACTTAATATCTGCTGACAGGACAAGCCTGCTCTTTAGTGGCAGTGGGGTTGTGGGGAAAAATTTCAAAGCCCCCCATGGGAGACAGGAGCTCACAGACATCTCTGTGTCTCTATAAACCATACTAGTTTAGGTATCGTCTGTTCTTACATCTTTTGAAAAAAAAAGATTGAGACCGTTCCTCCCCAGCAAATCCCCACTAGGTTTATATTTACACTGCAGTTAGCTTAAAACTAACTGGGTTTTGATGACTGTATAACTGTGACACCATGATACCTAATGTGACCGATTTCAGTGTGTTTACTGGGATTTTTCTCCCACCTGTGACTTTTACTGAACCACAGAATCACAGAATCATTTAAGTTGGAAAAGACCCTTAAGATCAAGCCCAACCATAAACAAAACACTGCCAAGTCCACCAGTAGACCATGTCCTTAAGTGCCACATCTACACGTCTTTTAAATACCTCCAGCGATGGTGACGACACCACTTCCCTGGGCAGCCTGTTCCAATGCCTGACAACAATTTTGGTGAAGAAATTTTTCCAAATATCCAGCCTAAAGCTCCCCTGGTGCAACTTGAGGCTGTTTCCTCTTGTCCTATTGCTTGTTACTTGGGAAAGGAGGTCGACACCCACCTCACTGCAACCTTCTTTCAGGTAGTTGTAGAGAGCAATAAGGTCTCCCCTGGGCCTCCTTTTCTCCAGGCTAAACAACCCAAGTTCCCTCAGCTGTTCATGACAGGACTTGTGCCCTCAACCCTTCAGTAGCTTTGTTGCCCTTCTTTGGACATGCTCCAGCACCTCAATGTCTTCCTTGTAGTGAGGGGCCCAAAACTGAACACAGTAATCAAGGTGCAGCCTCACCAGTGCCGAGCACAGGGGGATGATCACTTCCCTAGTCCTGATGGCCACACTATTTCTGAGCTTTGTGCTGCCTCAATTCCCCTGTCGGTAATAACCTGCTATATCTGAACATGCGTCTTTGAGCTGCTGTGGTCCAAATGTGAACATAACCTAACAAAACCTGGACCTGGGAAACACACTGTGCTCTGATTTTTTACATAAGTCTGGTAAATAATTCAACTCGTATGGTGGTATTCTGAATTCCCCCATCTGAAAAAGAAGATATTTCATGTCATGAAAGAGTAATTTGCCAGTTCCAGGAACTGATACCTTGCTACAAAAGTACTAATAAATAGATGAGAACAGTCTATGCTGCACCTCACCAGAAATAGCAGGCTGCCTGCTCCAGGCTCCAATTGAAATTCCGTCTGTTTGTGATAACATCCTTAGCAACCAAAAATCGTACAAGACAATTCATGTAGGTGAGGTGTATCCAAGCAGCCAACATTTCAAATGCAAGCTTTTCTCGTGGGCCTCAAAAGCTAATTTTTTACAAAAATCTTGAATTTATTTAGAACTCTTATCCAAGATATCTTTCTCACTCACAGATTTAGCATATCAATGTTCCTGGGAAGTCATAATCATTGCTTTCATTCTATAGATTTCCTTGCCCTCTAACAACTCAGATTGTGTGTTGTCTCAACCATTCCCTTCAAGTCAGCTCTGACAGCTGAGTCAGACCAGAAGAATGGTTGAATTAAAAAGCCTGACAATCCTCTACCACTTATTCAGCCAATAACCTCATTTGTTCATTGATTGGAAATTAAAGATGCTAGAAGTGGCTTTATTATTTTTGTTGGTGGTGATTTACAACTCTGCTGATTTTGTGCAAAACTATATTTACAACTCTGCTGATTTTGTGCAAACCTCTATATTACTCATTTAGGGCCAAATTACTGTGGAGGGAAAACAGGAAAGCCCATAATAAATTACAGTAAAAATGCCAAAGAGGAACCAGTTTCAACCAGGCAGGTGTGTCTGACTGGTGTTCACAGTCCAGCTGAAGGTTTGGTCTGTAAAGTCACAGTGTTGCACTGTTCCTTTTTGAAGCAACATGCCAGAAAGATGTTTGCAGGTTGCCACTTCTCCAGCAGTGGGAATATACCAGCAGCTTCACTGACTCCAGAGAAGCACTGCACTGCCTGGGGTGAAAATGAGTATATGTCAGTCCCCTACTCTGCTAAAACTAGAGCTAGGGCTTATGTTAGCCTCATTGTGTGTTCTGCTGATAGCTGAAATGTTCTCAGCAGTTCAAAATTCATATTTTTTCTCTCCTAATTATCCCTTAGTTAGATTCTGATATTGGAAAATTATCCTCTAATTCTCTTGCTTTAACCAGATGGTTTATATTTTTAAAAATTCTTGATTATACTCATTTTCATATCCCACTTAAACATAGTTAGCATTTGCTGACCTCCATCCCCTGTTAAAACAGTAATGAATCAACTGCAGTCACTCCAGCTGTTCACTAAATATTTTCCACATTTCTAGCGTGGATTATTCATTCAATATAGGATTGTAACTTCTGTATCTGAAAGGCTCCTTTTTTAAAGGCTCTTCACATTTATCTGTTCATGCTTTTGACATCTAAAATGTTGTAATGGCAAGATCTGAGGTACTTCTAGATATCAAACTGTTTCACAAACACTTATTTTCTCAAGGTGACGTCCAGAGCAGGCTGTGTTCTTACAGGCTACTCTGCAAACTGTGAAGGACTCCTGAACTATGTCTCAGAATATCTCTCGTCATCTCATGTCTGCTCATCTTGTAAAAGATGAGGAATTAAAATGCCTTGATCCAACCTTCTGAGAAGTGTATCTTTGAATATGTAAAAGATTTTGTGATTCACCATCTCCACTTGTTTTGGATGGTTATAGCAAGAGTGACCTTTGGTAATGCCCATTATCCCTGAATCATATTCAAACTTCTGATGCTTATTTAAAAAATATTATCAGTCCTCTTTGGGAAACACCATCTTTTACTTAACGTATGGGGTATATTCCTTTAATGAAGTGTGGTACCCAATCAAGGGCTTTAAATCATCGAGAAAAATTGACAGCAGTTTTGTTAAAAAAGATCTGAATAATAAAAAATCTGATATTATACATGGTTAATTATTTTTCCAAGCAAAAAGCTTTCTTCTGATTTTGGAGGTATTAATTCTTTACTTGAGCAATCAGAGTTACAAACATGCAGACCAAAGTGTATTTGAGTATCAGCGTCCATATCACCTTTCTTTACGTCCTTTTTTTCATAGTAAAGATGGTATTAGAAAATTGATATTAAGGAAAAATCTATCAAGTACTAGGAAGTAAAAAAAAATCTGACAAACTTGTGTTTAACATTAGCTCACTCTCAGACAGACAAATACTTTCTTTCCTCCGAGGGGCACAAGAGCAGTATATGGAAAACCCCCTGCATAAACACTGAGGGTATTTCTTTGGAGCACTGAATAGAAGTGAACTGACAGAATGAAAAGACAAATTGCCCACGGGCACCCCAACTTTTTATCCTGTACTAATTGGCTGTCTAAGGGCCCAGAGGAGCTCCTCAGACACTGTGTGCTCGCCTCCTCTCTGGCTGCTGTTCCCTGGGGTTACCAGCATGCAAGTACAGGGCGGGGGGAAAAAAAGCACTTTTTGACAAAAGAGCAGGTGCTTACAGGAACAGCCCCCAGTTTCAGGACAGTAACAAAAGAGCAGCCATAGGGTGGATGCAAAACCGGCCAGAAAGCTGTGCTAAGAAATTAGTTGTCAATGGTTCACCATCAAATTAAAAGGATGTATTGAGAGGGGTTTCCCAGGAGTCTGTCCGGTGTCTGGCACTATTCAATATTTGCATTATCAACTTAGATGATGGAATAGAGAGCTTACTTTGTAAATTTACATCTGACTCTAAGCCGGGAGGAGCTGGAAGTAATTTGGAGGATGGGAGTCAGAGTCTGAATGAGCTCTGAGAAACTGGAATCGTCTGAAAAAAATTGGATGCAAAGTTCTACATTCATTTCTGCATTTCAGCTGCATAAATACAGAGCGGGAAATGACTAACTACTTAACAGCTTTGCAGGATCTGGAGTTATCACAAGCTGAATGTCAGCCAAAGACATCATGTGGTGGCAAAAAAAAATACCAACATGCTGGAATGTGTAAACACGAGGGTCATCTGTAAGACACATGAAGTAATGCTTCTGCTTTACTTGAGGCTGGTAAAGCCACAGCTACAGCATTGAGTCTAGTTACAGGGATTGATTTTCACTGAAGTTAGAAAGAGTCCAGAGGGGAGATGACCCCTCATCAGGGGCATAGCAAAGGAATAGTTGGAGGAACTCCTGAGGTCAGAGAACAAGACTGTGGGCACTGATGAACAGTTTTCAAAAATGTAAGGACCAAGATAAGGCAATAAGTAGGGCAACAGGTAGGTCTCAGTTTAGCTGATTGCCGCTATCTCCTTGACATATATGGTGGATACATCTTAAGGTAACTCTTTCCACACCACATGTTTGTCCTGTAGTCACTATGGCTCACACACACATAAGAGGCTCTAAAAAGTCACTGATGTATTATCTTTGTATACACACTTCTGTGCTCCTTATATCATTTCAGGAAAAAGCCTTGGCTAGAAAAAAGCAGATGTTATTTATAGGACACTGCTCACAATCTCATCCTGTTAGTTATTTCATTTTAGACTTGCTTCCTTTATTCTTTCTCACAGACATCTACCACATTAACCTCTTTCATCACATCTACGCTTGCATACCACAAACTCTCCTTCCTCCTCCAATCCCTGAAAGTCCTATTAATATATCAACTCATTTCTATCAGTTTTCACCTGCTGTGGACCTAGGTCCCAAGTCACATGGCTTCAGAGGCTAGTACCCTGATCAGCTGCGATATGTTGTTTCCTTCACCATAAGGAATGAGAGAAAAGACGTCTCCCATTTGTCTAACCCAATTTATTCTATTGTACTTGCTACAACATGATCTTCTGAATGCCTCACTACATCATTGTGTTTGGATGCTCTTATCTTACTTTGGCATGTGTCGGTTGACAGCACTTTCTCCTACAGCACACTTCCAGGATCCAAAGCATGCTAACCATTCACAGAGGTCATCCTGCTGGAGTAGTCACTCAAGGCCAGGAATTAGGGTTCAACCCCCTGTACAAGCACCTCAGTTGCCGGTACATACTCTCTTTCCCAGCTTTTACCTCATGAGCACTCCAGTTAATAATTTGTATATGGGTGGGGATATACAGTGGTAGAAACAAGTAGCAGGCATGTTCCACTGGAATTACCTCTCTGTTTGGGATTGCATAAGAGCTGCACAGATCAATGAAAAATAAAATGCCTCTCCATGTCTTCTTGGCATACGCTATCCCACCACCCATCCCTACCATTTCCCCAGTTCTCACAGAACAACAGAGGTGGGAATCCTTCTACCCCTTCCTCAAGCCTTGCACAAAAACCTGGGCTTGCCACTAGGCTGCCAGCATTCAGTCTGAAGGACATGGAGGAGAGCCCATGATCCAGCCTTCTCCTTATCCTCTGTAGGCATTAGTACCAAGCAGCTGTCAGGAAGTGAAGACCTTGAGGACCATCAGAACTTCATCAGACATTTACTAAGTCAAAGTATGCCTCAGCACTCCATCTCCTCTAGCTTTCTAAGCATGCCTTGGGCTTCTCTCTGTCTCTGAAGAGGTCATGAGCCCTCTTTGTCCTTCACAGGACCTGAACATCACTTTCATCAGGTATTCAAAGACCATCAGCAATTGATTCACTGCTTTGTTATAAATGTCTTTATTGGACTATTTTTCCTGGTCTGCCCACTCAAGTTTTATTCAAGAACACCTGTTCCTGAATTAATGTAATTTAGATAACACCTGTTCTTGAAAAAGTCAGTAAACCACGGCAAGATACACTTAACTAGTTTGCCCTGCAGACATGGTACAGTACTACTGAAAGCAGTAGTTAGTAACAGGGACAGCATGTACATAGAGTGGTGCCAGACAGGAAAAAAGGGTTTTTCTTGAGTCTATACAGATGCAGTAATGGCCCTTGAGGTGGCAGGAGGGCCAAATCAAATGCCTGCCCAGCTTGATCCTGCTTGGCCTTTGGACCCAGAATCTGGTAACCCCAGGCAGAAATCTGAATGCTTGTAGCATTACCCTTTTATGGGCATATGTGGGGACAGCCAGATGTGCTGTGCAGCCTCCAGCTATGCTGTTGTGTAGCCTCCAGCCACTCTCCGCCTTTGTGGTAAAAGTTCTAGGTCGAAAAGGTGGTCCAAGACACATCCTTTCATGGCTCCACAGGTCTTTTGTAAAAGCACTCCAATATTTCTTGTCAAATAATACTGGTCCAGGCTGAATTCTGGCTTCTTACAGTACAACTTGTGTGCTCTAGATATAGGGGTATTTTGAAATCATCATTGCCAAGGGCACCCTTTTGGGTACAGCTCCATGAATGTATGGAAATAAAGTTTTAAAATTAAGCCACTGCAAAATGAGACTGAAATCTTTCATAAGAAAGCTACACAGCTCTTGTCTTTTTAACTTTAATTTTCATGGAACACACTAAAATTAGTGGTCTATGAATACAACTCTCTCTTCAGAACATGTACGTTATCTGAGTTTAGTGTATTATAATAAATACAAAATCCTTATAGAAAGTGAAGAGTCATAGTTCATTGGTTAAGAGAGCATCCATTTTGTGAAAGTTCAAAATTCAGCCTTATTTTACATTTCAGTTCCTGCATATTTATACTTCAGACATAGTGCATCATAAATAGACCATTTTCACTTTATACATTTTTAAATGATTGGTCTACAACATTTTAACACTAGTGTATAATAAACATTTTTTGTAAGAAGTTCATCTCACTGGTTCAAATGGAGTGGCATTGTCTGCGAGGTCTCATTTCAAAATCATTGCTCTTTTTATCTTTTTCATCATGCCACAAGATGTGAAGTCCAAAATATTTACCTTTCTGATTGTCAGTCTGAGTGAAGACAAAATAGACAACTTGTTTTGTTGAATCAATAGAGGCATATTATCACAGCAAGATTATAATTCAGGTATACAATACCTGTATTTTACAGAGTCCAAAAATAAAACTGCCATGTGCTGTGTGTCACAGCAGGTAACTAATATCAACAAAGTACCAGAGACTATGTTCAAATAATGTTGTATGGGTCTAACTTCAATCCACAAAAGCAAGGCAATTCAAACTTAAGGCTTAAACTCTATTCATAATCCACTCTCTTTAGGAATTGCATTATGAATGCAGTTGAACTCTCAAGTCTGTGCAGCTACATGTTGCCACACAGACGGTGAGAGAAAGCAAACCCACCATTACATGCAGATTCACAGAATCATAGAATGGTTTGGGTTGGAAGGGATCTTAAAGATCATCTAGTTCCAACCCCCCTGACATGGGCAGGGACACCTTCCACTAGACCAGGTTGCTCAAAGCCCCGTCCAACCTGGCCTTGAACACTGCCAGGGAGGGGGCAGCCACAACTTCTCTGGGCAGCCTGTTCTGGTGTCTCACCACCCTCACAGTAAAGTATTTATTCCTTATATCTAATCTAAATCTACCCTCTTTCAGTTTAAAACCATTACCTGTCTTTAGGAATTGCATTATGAATGCAGCTGAACTCTCACCTCAAGTCTGTGCAGCTACATGTTGCCACACAGTCGCTGAAAGGAAGCAAACCCAGTCATGAATCCAGCAGCACCGGACACTCCAGCATCCCATCCCCAGGGCTGGATGTGCACACATTACTGGGGAGCACTCAGAAAAGGGTATTGCTTGGCTGAGGGGTCAGAGCAAGTGTCACAGCCCTCAGCCCAGTGCTGACCTCTGTCTCCTTGCTCCCCAGGAGAGAAGATAGTGAGGAGCAGTTTGCACAACCGTATTCTGTTGGTCAAGAAGCAGCCCACAACTGATGGCCTGGCTATTGCCAGAATACATGAAGCTGTGATCTGAGCTAGGGCACGAGGTATTACTGCAGAACAAATGAAAACGGAGCTAGAACTCCATACTGCAAAGGTATTCATCCTTTGTATTCCCTCAAAGAACAAGTCTAATCTACCAACCCAAGTAGATTAGTAAACAGTACATTCAGCTTTCAGACACCTTCAGCGTGTCTGCAGGGCTTGTGATGTAAAATAATATAAGTAAAGGAAATAAATGGAAATTTTAGTAAAAAAAAAAAAGAAAAGAAACTGAAGTATAGCTGCTTACTTTCTCACTGCTGTGAGGAAGATCAGAGAAGAGTCTTTTGTGTCAGTTTTATTTTGAACCCATTTCGCTGCTGAATATGGGAAGAGATTAGTTCACTGCTAATTGTGCTGTTGGTTTTGTGATTCTATGAAAACCCCCTAAAAGTCTGCATGCAAAACCAATGAGGTAGAACATGTTTGACAAGCTTAGTTCCAACATGACCAATGTAGCAGGAAAAGATTTTAAAATCATTGCCTCTCTTCAATAACAATAGTACATACAAGTGTTTACAAGAGGATTAAAAGCTGCTTTAGTGAGTTGTATTAAAGATTCCTTTATCAGACAAGTTTTATCAAAAAACCTGTTGGAGCACTATGCGGCTAATCAGATGCAAACAGAAGCGGGTTATGTTACTGACTTTATTTTACTTGCTTTAAAAGGATGCACGATGTATCTGTAAAATATACACCAAGCCTACAATAAGCCATACCTATTAGAAGCCTGCCCAATTACAACAACAGCAAAAAAAGCTCCACAAGCAACGACCCCTAGCACCTGGTAATTAAAATTGCTAATCACCAGCAATTATCTGGCAAGGCTTTATAGCCAAGCGAAACAGTTTGACCCTTTGCCCACTGAAAGAAGAATGTTTGCTGTCTATTGATAAGTGCTTAGGCAAAGCTGTGTTCGGCTCACATCCATTAAGTGGGAACTAATAGGAAGTCAACAAAAGAGCTCTGACATCTGTAGTGGGCACTTCCAGCGGGCCAGGTTTGGGAGCACAGGTGTCTGATGGGCTCCTGCCAAAGACCACCAGACAGGACATGGGCACTTTTTCTTAAAAAGCGAACTTGAGCTGCTCATGTTTCCCCACTGGCTCCTCCACAACCAAAGAGTAAATGCTGTAAGATTCCAGGACAAAGATTAAAATAATTACTCTTCTTGGGAGTTGCGGCTTGTTTTCAGACTGTCCACATACATTCAAACACAGAGAGGTAAGAAGTCCTGTAGGCTCAGTAATTTAAGTAAAGATTGTTCTTTGGTCTATTTCTGTTCTTATTAAGTATTGAGTTAAAGATATATAAAAATGTCTCTTTAGTGTGCTCTTTAAGTCCAAGATAGAGAGTTTGAGATAATAAAGATTTATTTTTTTTCCATAGGACGCTATTATGCTCAAAGCTATAAAATACCCTTCCATTGTTATAGCTCCAGGAAGCTGCCGCTAGAGATTATTTGAACTACAATAAACAACTCCATTAAAGCTTCTGAGCTCACCAATGACTCTTATAAGGTCCTAGATAAAAAGATCAGATTTTTTTTTTTTTGAGACAAGGAAAGAGAGTCTGGCAAAAATATTGCAAGCTTCTAATAATGAAATGACCTACAAAATCTGAAGGACAAAGCATCCCATAATCACTCAGGAATGCAAATTGCTCCAAGAACAAACATCAGTGGAGATTACGAAGCCAGGAGCTGCTGACATCCAGAAGCAAACCTCTGTAGCCTCATCCCTTCATTTAGAAGGGGCTTTTGGGGATCTTGGAAAACTGGATTTTCAGTGTGAAAGGAAGTTTACAGACATATGCAATATGGGGGCATTCTGACTTGCACACACCATGCCTTTTCCTGTGTAAGGTCTCAAAGCCCTTCCATGTACATTTTTGTACTGTGGCATGTAAAATATGAACAGTTCTATAAATGGGAGGTAACACTGCTGGCATGATACTTGACAATATCTGCCAATCCAAAATCATTAATGAAGTCATTCAAAGTGTTCTCTCCCTTCCTAACACTCTCTTAAACCCACTTCCTAAGCTGCTTCAAGTTAGTGGGGTTAGACAGCTTGAAAATAACATTATTACCCTATGAGAATGTTGTGAATAAAGCAGCCACAACTTGCATCTCTGCACCATTTGCATTGATAGAGTTTGCGTCCTGACTGGATACCTCTTGTCTGTAGAGGGTGTCTCGCAGAATTCTGTGTAGCTCCTGTTTAGCCCATACACAAAAGTTCCCTTGCTAGAGAAAGAGCAGTGTTATGATGGGCACATACATCTCACTCCAATGTGGAGTAAAAATGCAGCTAGAGTTTATACCCCAACCTAGAAGTCTGGAACCATCCAGTTCAGCTGTAGCCCAGGCATTCTCAAAATGTCTGTACTCTTTACTAAAGTACTAAATTACTGAAATTTAAATAAAATTTCAGATAAAAGCAAAAATAGATTAACAAAAAAGTAATCTCTGTATTCCACACAGATTTCTCCCTTTGTGGAAAATAAAAGTTGAAGTTCGATTTTCTGCTTGAATTTTGGCACTAGCATGGGTTATTCTCTGTTAAATTCCAGTTCTTGATCATTGGAGTTACTATGGGATTGTTGTCTACCGTTGTTTGTAAGCTCCTGACAGTGTGAAAGAGCTGGATTTCTCTTTGACAAATCTTTAGTGAAGCCAGGAAAAAAAAAAAAAAAAAGAAGACACTGGAGATACACCTACTTACAAGCTTGGACTATAAAGTGAAAACCAAGATGAAACAATGGATTATAAATCCTGGCATTACTTGACATTCAGATTCTTCTGCCTGCATGTCTAATTCAATAATGATCCACAGCAGAAGAGCATGCTAACAGATTTGCGTAGTCTATCCATCACAGAATAAATTACACTGAATGACTCTTCTCTGGGTTAGCTGAGGTAATGAAAAACCTGAGGAAGAGGAGGAGGAACAGATTTTCCGGCACTCTTTGCCATTTAGAGTCCATGAATTACCAATGGATTTCAGAAGGCTCTGTTCAAATTGGGATATCATGGCCACTCAGGTTATGAAAACATATTTGTCTACCAACATTTACAGTGAAGAGTGATTTTTAATACCATTGTCCAAATTGCAGACTAATGGAATGGCCACTGGGGATAAGACATTCAGCTAGTTTTTGTTCCATTTTTGAGAGGGTGAGTCTTTGGGGGTGGTAGTTGAATGGGTGAATGAATTCAGGGAACAGTAAATTAATCCCACCTTTGAAAACTGTGGGATCAAAACAAACTAGAAAATGGAGATGGGAAGCTAATATGCGGCTCATTTTACCAATCATTCAATTTCCATTTCACGTATAATATGTGTCTAACACAGAATGGGTGCACAAAGTTCACCAAATCACCACTGAACAACAGTTTTCTCTTTTCGTTGTGTGTAATTCCAAAACAAAACCAGCCTTTCCATTTCTTCTTCAGGTGAAAGCCTGGCTGTGCCCCACAGGTCAACGAATCTGTTCTGGGCTTCCTTGGAAGAGAGCTCCAGAGTCAAGAGTCCTCCACTGAAAATGTCTCACTAGTGACTGCTAGACAATTAAACCTGGGGACTTCCTGCTCAAGTGCCTGTTAACCTCTTCTGTCCTGGGGGGGAAGAATAAATGAAGGAGGTGGATTTCAAACCATTCAATTGCTATACTCCATCAGGAGTGCTGGTGAACTGTGCTAGGGTAGACGCAGTCCTGGGGAGTGCTCTGTCCCAGGATGGCACATCTCAGGTGGCATACCTGCTAATGCCTTCCCTGACAGCTTGCCAGCCCCGGGGATGCCACCAGGAAGAGGAAATATGCCACTCTAGAAATTGGGAAGGTAATGCTTATCTTGCTACACCT
Source organism: Strix aluco (assembly GCF_031877795.1). Taxonomy (NCBI): domain Eukaryota; kingdom Metazoa; phylum Chordata; class Aves; order Strigiformes; family Strigidae; genus Strix; species Strix aluco. Next base: position 71,585,275 of record NC_133932.1, on the reverse strand, counting down.
CACTCAAAATGGACATAGGGTAATAAACACGCTCTTGTACTGCCAACACTTTGTGGAAAGATAGGCAAATACTCTCCAAGAAATGAAGTCTCTCTTCCCCCAGCTTATATATGTTCCTGCACATTCCTTCTTCAGCATCAGCTCTGTCTCACCCAGATTAAAACTCAGTGAATTTGCTCACACCTCCCTCTCAAGCTCAGTCAGGCTTTTGATGGGCAACAATGCTGCTTCTCCCGAACTGGACAAACTGTTGCTAAGCAGGACAATGTTGCCACAGTGGCCCAGATCTTCTCAGCACCTCCCCTACCAGAAGGAGGGCACAGGGAATCAAAAATAAAGAGAAAGGTGGATAACCAGAGCCTACGCATCATATACCTGTGACGATGATTTGTCCTGGTACATCTTGGACTTTTGACCAGTCTGGGAGACAGGCAAGAAAGATACAAAATAGAAATATAAAGCTAAAAAGATGAAATGAAAAAACAGAAAACAGCAGCTCATCCATAATTTAAAAAATGTTCATAAACTGATACATTTCATAAAGAACTTAAAAAAAATTCAGAGTTATTTTCTGTCCAGTTTATATCTTGCAGACATAAGCAGACAACAATAGGAATGCTAAATCCTGACTTCAAAATTTTGTAGCCATGTTACATGAAGTTAAAATAACTTCAGAATCAAAAACTGTAGACCTTGCCTTTATGGAAAATGCAGCAAGTCTCACCAATTAGTGGGTAAGCAAAGAGACTATAAGGGGCACATAGTGTTTATATTTGTTGGAATATGAGAGTTCTCACACTGAAAGCAGAGCCAACCCTCTGAAGCTCTTTAGATTTTGCAGAGAAATAGATGTTTCACCTAAAGAAGGATAGCAACATTTTATTGGCATGAGACAGAGGACTGCTAAGCAGCTGAGGAATTACTGCACCAGAAATCAGGAATTTGAAGTCAAGATCCCCCTAATTTTCACACCATGTTCAAGTGATTGTCCTGCTCATTCCCAGACACCTCCTGAATAAAACAGTAGTAAAGAAAATTACTGCTGTGTTGACATTATTTATCCTATTGGATAAATAGGATAAACCAAGCTGTGTGGTGTGGTCAACACGCTGGAAGGAAGGGATGTCATCCAGAGGGACCTTGACAGGCTTGAGAGGTGGGACCATGCAAACCTCATGAAGTTCAAAAAGGCCAAGTGCAAGGTCCTGCACATGGGTCAAGGCAATCCCAAGCAGATACAGGCTGGGCAAAGAGTAGTTAAGTGCAGCCCCAAGGAGAGGGACTCGGGGGTACTAGTGGATGGAAAACTGAATATGAGCCAGCAATGTGCACTTGCAGCCCAGAAAGCCAACCGAATCCTGGGCTGCATCAAGAGAAGTGTGGCCAGCAGGTTGAGGGAGGTGATTCTCCCCCTCTACTTCACTCTTGTGAGACCCCACCTGCAGTGCTATGTCCAGCTCTGGGGCCCCCAACATAAGAAGTGCATGGACCTGTTCAAGTGGGTCCAGAGAAGGGCCACAAAGACCATCAGGGGGTTGAGCACCTCGCCTATGAGGAAAGGCTGAGAGAGAATCACAGAATCACAGAATTGTCTAGGTTGGAAAAGACCTAGAAGATCATCCAGTCCAACCATTGACCTAACACTGACAGTTCCCAACTACAGCATATCTCTAAGTGATAAGTCAACTTTACTCTTAAACACCTCCAGGGATGGGGACTCCACCACCTCCCTGGGCAGCCCATTCCAACGCCTAATCACCCATTCTGTAAAAAAATGCTTCCTAATATCCAGTCTAAACCTTCCCTGGCGCAACTTGAGGCCATTTCCTCTTGTCTTATCACTTGTTACTTGGTTAAAGAGGCTCATCCCCAGCTCTCTGCAACCTCCTTTCAGGTAGCTGTAGAGGGCAATGAGGTCTCCCCTCAGCCTCCTCTTCTCTAGACTAAACAACCCCAGTTCCCTCAGCCGCTCCTCGTACGACATGTGCTCCAGACCCTTCACCAGTTTCGTTGCCCTTCTCTGGACACGCTCGAGTAATTCAATGTCCTTTTTGTAGTGAGGGGCCCAAAACTGAACACAGTCATCGAGGTGCGGCCTCACCAGTGCCGAGTACAGGGGCAGGATCACTCCCCTGTCCCTGCTGGCCACACTATTTCTGAGGCAAGCCAGGATGCCATTGGCCTTCTTGGCCACCTGGGCACACTGCTGGCTCATGTTCAGCCGGCTGTCAATCAACACCCCCAGGTCCCTCTCTGACTGGCAGCTCTCCAGCCACTCCTCCCCAAGCCTGTAGCGCTGCTGGGGGTTGCTGTGGCCGAAGTGCAGTACTCAGCATTTGGCCTTATTAAAACTCCTACAGCTGGCCTTAGCCCATTGCTCCAGCCTGTCCAAATCCCTCTGCAGAGCCTTCCTACCCTCGAGCCAATCAACACTCCCACCCAACTTGGTGTCATCTGCAAACTTACTGAGGGTGCACTCGATCCCCTCATCTAGATCATCAATAAAAATATTAAAGAGGAGTGGCCCCAAAACCGAGCCCTGGGGGACACCACTTGTGACCGGCCTCCAACTGGATTTAACTCCGTTCACCACAACTCTTTGGGCCCGGCCATCCAGCCAGTTTTTTACCCAGCAAAGCATGTGCCCATCCAAGCTGCGAGTAGTCAGTTTTGCCAGGAGAATGCTGTGGGAAACGGTGTCAAAGGCCTTACTAAAGTCAAGGTAAACAACATCCACAGCCTTTCCCTCATCCAATAAGTGGGTAGCCCTGTCGTAGAAGGAGATCAGGTTTGTCAGGTAGGACCTGCCTTTCATAAACCCATGCTGACTAGGCCTGATCCCCTCGTTGTCCATTATATGACTTGAAATGGCACTCAAGATGATCTGCTCCATGACCCTCCCCGGTACCGAGGTCAGACTGACAGGTCTATAGTTTCCTGGATCCTCCTTTCTGCCTTTCTTGTAGATGGGTGTCACATTTGCCACCCTCCAGTCCAATGGGACTTCCCCAGTTAGCCGTGACTTCAGGTAAATCATGGACAGCGGCTTGGCGAGCACATCTGCCAACTCCCTCAGCACCCTTGGGTGTAACCCATCCAGTCCCACAGACTTGTGTGCATCCAAGTGGTGTAGCAGGTCTCTGACCACTTCCTCTTTAATTGTGTTGACCTCATTCTGCTTCCCCTCCCCATCTCCCAGCTCATGAGGCTGGGTGTCCAGGGAACAGCCAGTTCCACTGCTAAAGACTGAGGCAAAGTAGGCGTTGAGCACCTCAGTCTTTTCCTCATCCTTAGTTACCATGTTTCCCTCTGCATCCAGTAGGGGAGGGAGATTTTCTCTAATCCTCCTCTTGCTGTTGACGAATTTATAGAAACATTTTTTGTTATCCTTAACAGCTGTAGCCAAGTTGAGCTCTAGCTGCGCTTTGGCTCTCCTAATGTTCTCCCTGCATAACTTCACTACGACTTTATAGTCTTCATGAGAGGCCTGGCCCCTCTTCCAAAGGTGATAGATTCTCCTTTTGTTCTTGAGATCCAGCCAAAGGTCCCTGTTTAGCCAGGCTGGTCTCCTTCCCCTCCTGCTTGTTTTTCGGCAGACGGGAACAGCCTGCTCCTGTGCCTTTATGACTTCGCTCTTGAAGTATGTCCAGCCTTCCTGGACTCCCATTTCCTTCAAGGCAGCCTCCCAAGGGATTTTGTTGATCAGTCTTTTGAACAGGTCGAAGTTAGCCCTCCAGAAGTCTAAGGTGGCAGTATTACTAACCCCTCTCTTTGTTTCTTGAAGGATCAAAAATTCGATCATCTCATGATCACTGCACCCTAGACAGCCTCCAACCTTTACCTCCCCCACAAGCTCTTCCCTGTTCACAAGAAGCAGGTCCAGGACGGCACATTCCCTGGTCAGTTCACTCACCAGCTGTATGAGGAAGTTATCCTCCATACATTCCAGGAACCTCATGGATTGTTCCTTCTCTGCACTGAGAGTTGGGGTTGTTCAGCCTGGAGAAGAGAGGGGTCTGGGGAGACCTTATAGCGGCCTTCCAGTACTTAAAGGGGGCCTACAGGAAAGATGGGAGGGACTTTTTATCAGGGAGTGTAGTGATAGGATGAGGCGTAAGGGTTTTAAACTGAAAGAGCTTTATTTAGTTTATTTAATTTAGCTTAGATAAAAGGAAAAAATTCTTCACTGTGAGGGTGGTGAGGCACTGGAACAGGTTGCCCAGAGAAGTTGTGGCTGCCCCTCCCTGGAAGTGTTCAAGGCCAAGTTGGACGGGGCTTTGGGCAACGTGATCTTGTGGAAGGTGTCCCTGCCCATGTCAGGGAGGTTGGAACTAGATGATCTTTAAGGTCCCTTCTAACCCAAACCATCCATGATACTATGATTCTATTATTCTATTTAGCCATTATTTATTCTGTCCCACTCATGTCTATCCCTTCTTTATTTATTGATTGAAATGTCTGTGAAAGTATTGTGGCTTTTGATTTCTTGTACAAAACTCTGTAGGAGCATTTTTAAAAATCCAAATACTCGTTAAGTGGGTTTATTGGTAATTTTTCTGATTACCTCAAAGGACTCAAATCTGAATAGCACAGGTTTCACTATTGATTGCCAGACATCAGATCTCTGGCATACTGTGGCTTGTCCTTAGCCATTGCCCTGACAGTGCCCTATCTGGTACTGAAGGAAGAACGGTGTAAATTCCCGAGGTCCAGATAAAAGATTTTCTTAAAAACATGTACCTTTACCGTTCTCAGATACATTTTAATGACAGGAAAACATGGGTTTTTTACCAGCTCAGTTACCTCCTGTTTTAGTTGCTTATGGATGCTGAAAGCATATTGTGCAACTCTTTCTACTTAACGTGCTCCGGAATCTTCTCTTGATACCTCTTGACTCGTTTTACCTTTATTATTTGAATAGACAGATATTTCTGTAACATCTTCTGGTTGGAAGGCAGATACAAACAAATTATTTACCTCATCTGAGATGTCTCTATCCTCCTTAGAAACCTTCCAGTTTCTTCATAAGTCCAGAAGATTCGGCAACTCTCTGACTACATTTTTTTGCTCACACTTGAAGTGAGGTTAATACATTGTAAGTTGTTTTTAAAAGAGAGCAGAAGGGTCTTGGTCTAAACATCAGATGCTTTACATGCTCCCGTAGGCTCTGAATGTGAGATACATAACACCAGCCAAGTTGGCAGGTCTGGTTGTACTGATGGCACTGCTGCTTTCATTTCTGCTGTGCCCCATGCCACTCATGACTGTTTGAACCTAGATCAACGTAAATTTGGCAGCAAAATACGCCTTCCTCTCTTTACCACAGTCAACCCTGAAAGAACACATTCTGCAAAAGAGAATGAATGAAAAGCCCCCCGCTACCTAGCACTCCCAAGTGCTTTTCTAGCTGAAGGTGTGCATAGTGTGGCTCCCACCAGACTGAATCAAGCATGGGTGCATCCATTCATGGGGTAGGAGTTGGACACCCAGGTGGTTTGTGGGCACTAATCTCACAGTAAGAGCGAATCAACACCAAAAGCCTCTAATATTGGTATTACGTGGGCCCAGGCAGCCAGGCCCAGGTTTGGTCAGGCATCTGAATGGGCCAACCACGCTACAAAGACAGTTCTATGGAGGACAGCAGCCTTCATTGGTTGCCAACTCTCAAGAAGGACATCTTTATAAAGAGGGGTGGGTTAGACAGACATCAGGATGAGACAGGCCCCAGTACACAGAGACGTCATATCTTTCCAGGCCTATGCACCAATGTATTCCAGTTTACAGGGTTTCAAATCCCTATGGTTTCTTCTGGTAAATGTGCTCCTAGCCCATGAGGAAATGGAACAAGAGCCTAATAGAGGATGGTGGTTAACCAGAGATGGTTAGAAGTGTTGATATTGGACTGATCTTTCTCTTCAGCTCTCTAAATCTGAAGGCAAACTAAACTAGACCTTTCAGACCAGTAGTACAAATGCAAAAATGTATTATCAGTATGCCAGACTTGGCTGCAACGTTTCCCCAGCACCCTGTTAGAAGGTGGAAAAGAGCTCCATTAAATAAGCCTAGCATTTTTTTGATAAAATTTCCAATCGTAGATTATTTCAGTACAATGAAAGCTAAATCTTTGGCCACCAAAGACTGCTGTTAAGCTGAATACCATGACACACTCCATTTCAAAGCATTAGGATAGGGAGATTGTTGGTCAGTGGATGACAACACAACAAAATTTCTTTAAGAGAGCTTAAATGGAACATTGTTATTGAGATATGGTGCCCTTGTTGAGTGATGTCATGAAGGAAACAGCTCCAGCAAACATCAGAAAAGACTGTAGGAGATGCTAAAAAAAAAAGGGCAAGCGTGGGAATAGGTTAAAAATAAAAATAAATAAAAAATAGGATGTGGAAGGGGAAAGACAGCCAAGAAAAAATGTTAGCAAAAGATATTGGATGAAAGCCCAGAATAAAATACACAAATACAAACAACTAGCAAATGTACACATTACAGGGTGAAAATCAGAGTCCTTCTTTCCCTTGCATGCAGAACTGAGCAAACAGAGCTACAGGCAATTTTGGAGACCAGCAGCTCTGAAGCATCCACAGTATAAACATTTCTTTTAGGTCACAAGACAGAGAGAGACCAATGCCACCTGTGAAGTACAGAGAAGGGAGATGATGTACAAAATGGTGACACAATTCAAATATTCCATGTGCCATTTTTGAAGATTTCTCAGTACAGTGGTGTAATAAGAGTCTCAAAACCAGCTATCTCAGTTGTTATTACAATGCCCCCTCTCTAAATGTTTTGTAAAGCATGCAAGGGCCTTTTACCCAAGATCACCAAAAGAGTATGAAAACAAGATTCAGATGTTCTTCTGTATCTCGTGGAGATGAGTAACTCACAGTTACTGGTTACAGAATGAAATATCTATTTTTTTATTCACTGAATATTTGCACTATTTCAGGTTTATTTGAGAATTTAAAGTAATAAAAATTGAATATTATTGTTTATGTTTACTCTAAAATATTTGTGAGATCTTTAATGAAGTACTTCATATCCAATAGTTGAAATTCAAACCATGAGTTTTGTTTGAGTTTGGTCATAATGTTATAACTATTTCCTGGCTTGATGAGCATCACTTTTGCAACTGGGAGAGATTTAATAAGCCTCTGAAGAGAGGGTGTATTTATATAGGATTGAAAGTTTTACATACTTGCATTCTTCTCCAAGCCTAATCATTGTTTTTGCTAGTCAGAGGAGGTGTTTAAGAATAAGGAGATGATGTAGTCAGTGGTAAAATAGATTATCTGAATGCTGGTTTTAAAGTAAGTTTTCTCATTCAGGAAGAAAAAAAAATTATATATGCTGATTTAGACCAACTTGTAAAGGATTCATTATGATTTTATTTCTTTCTGTCAGAGTTCAGGCTGTGGTTTGTAAGGCTGCTTCCCCTTGCAGGCCCAGCAATATTTCTCTCACTTTATAAAAAGTTCCAGTTCCAGGGCAAATATATGAACAAAAAGAATTAAAATTTCTTATCCTCAAGTATTAAGATGGGTAGGCTTAGAATTCTTAAAAAAATAATCTTGTTAAGTACTTTAAGACACTTAACTTTTAAGTAAGCACACATATACAGAGGTAAATCTTCATATATAATTGGAGATGGAATAATTTTAAGTGAAAATATGGTCTTTTTCACAGTATAAAATACTTGGATGTGAAAATGGGAAGGGAGGGATAAAATTAAAATAAAAATGGCTTAAATGGAAAAGTTAAATAGGTAGGTAAATACCTACCTTGAAAATTAAATTAAAAAATTGTATCAGAGAAGAGGATATGGAAATAGTTTGGAAGAGTTTCCTTTTATATTAAATAAAGATTTTAAGAAATGGTAAATGGCCCTGTTAAACAATTTTTGGTTCCCAACCTCCTTCAGGTGTCTCAAATCAGAGAAGCAAGATTAGAGATACCTAAGATGAATCACCACTTTTGAGAGACTGGGCCCATGATAACAAAAATAGCAAAAGTCTTTCTATCTTGTCCAAATCCATATGCACTCTTATGGGGCAAGAAAAATCCCTCCTTGTTCTTAGGTCATGTCTCATGACAAATTTCAAATACCTGCTCAAAACCATGAAAATGGTCAAGACCTATATAGAAGAGTTGGAAGAGTTCACAAAAACTTTTTCTAACTTTGTTCACAGAAAAGTCTTGCCTCTCTTTACAAATATTCACCTAAGAAATTTGGGGACTGGCAGACTGCAGGCAAAGAAAATTTCATCTCAGGTCACAGAAGTTTGACAGAATCATGGACAGAAGAAAATAATGGCATATAATGGAAAGGATTAGGTAATTATAAGAGGTAATACAGACATCTCTACCTCATTAAGTGGAATATGCTTGTGAAGCTGAAACATTTCTTCAGCCAGTTCACTTTCCTAACCACCGCCTTTCTTTTCAATACAGTTTGGGTTAAAAATAAAGGGCTTTGGCATGTTTTTAGGCCTACCTAGTCCTAAATTCCCTTTCTTTCCAATCAGGACAAAAAAGAGTCCCAGATCCTCCTGTCTCAGGGTTACACCACAGACCCACTGGCCTTTGCCTGCTAGATCAAAACAAACAAAGTCCCAAATGTCTTTTCTGTTCCTCAAGCTGTATACAGAAACCTCTTGCTCTTTTTTTTTTTTTTCTGTCTGCAAGAAGAGAAATTCCAGGCATATTTTCTTAGGGTTTCAACAAGCTTACAGGTGTCTCAGGACAGTTCCTCTCAGAAGATATTCCATCCTCCTTAAAGAAGCCAAATAAACCTTGGTGTTGGCTACAGAAAATTTTGTACTGACCTGATGGTAATTTTGGGAGGGGTGAGGTCTGTTTTTTGAAAAGCCATATGAATGTAGTGAGGCCTTGACCAACCAACAAGCAGAAGGTTGGCCTCCACTTTGCACAAGGCAGTACAAGTACGTTTTAAAAGAAACAAAAGTATTATATGGGGATGCACAATGGAAAGCCCACTTTGGGTACACAGCGGTTCTCCGAGCACAGCTGTAGCTTCAAGTGCATTGTAACAATGACATAGGTGCTATATATATAATATGCCTAGGTTTTAGGATCAGCAGATAAAATGGGCGATGAAGACTCAGGGGCCTTTCAAACCATTTTTTGCTGAAAGAAGTGAAGCTCAGACATTACAGACCGAGAGGCTTAAAGAACTTTCCAAACAGGTCTTTCAGCAGTTTGTTAAGGTAACACAACATTCACCATTTTGTTACTGATAAAGAAGTCAAAACTGCAGTTACAGAGTGCTTTATCAGAACTTTAAAATCCAAGATGTGGAGATATTTTACAACCCACAATGCCTTTACTACACTGTTACCCACATTTATGAAGTGTTCTAATGGCAGCTTTCAGAGCACTATTTGTACCAATCCTGCTGGTGTAAACCCTTCAACTCACTGAGGATTTAGCAAGCAATGTATGAGGGCTTAAAGGAAAAGCAACCTTTTCTACAAAAGGAGACCATGTGTGGGTGTCTAAAACCAAAGGGACTCTTGAAAAACACTGGGAACAGACATTAGCTGATTAAATTTTTATACTACATTAAGTTATTAGCCAGACGTGAATGATTGTGTTCAGGAGAAAAGATGATGAGGGTAAGAAGATTGTTGCTCTTTTTACCCAAAGAATTACAGAAAATTAAAACCAAACATAGCAGATTTCACCTGACTGGAAAAAATATAGATGTGGAACAAAAAGAGATTATTGGTAAAATGGTTGGCATGGCCTACTCAATTCAACAGCTTTGTGGAAGCAATTTAAATCTATGCCATTTAGATATTAGGCACTGCTGGAAGAAAATAAAAGCAATGAAAGTTTTAACATATTCTCTCCAGAAACATCATTATTAGATTTTTCCTATAAAACATTAGTTCAGGTTTTACAAAGTAGGTAATTAAATGTTTACAAATACACTGCCCTTGCAACTGAAGTGGCAGCAACAGTGATATTCCCTTTTGTTCATGTAAATAAGAACAGAATGTATTCGGTACTACTGCTTGAGCTTTCAGTACTGATACAAAAGAATTTGTGCCGATTCAGCCTTTACATCCAAGGCTGCACAATCAAAAATATGGTACATCATAGAAAAAAATATCCCAATAAGGCTAACACATTTTATACTGGTGGTGAACAAGTCATTATCTTAAGTTGCTCCCAATTTAAACTATTTATAAACTTCCCTTTAACACAGTCATCTCCAGAGGGTTAAACTTTTGGTATGATTGCATGGATGTTACAGGATACAAGTCTGTGGGGAACTTCTCTGTAACCCTGTAACCCTCACCTCAAAAGAACAGCCTGTTTGCCCTCACTACATGTGGAAATACTTAGGCCCCTCTAAGTAACAATACCATTAAATTTGAAATAAAATCAGACCAAATAAGACGTATCTCATTTTGTTTCATAAAAAATGGAGAACCCATCACTCTTCTCCTTTTTAAAAATGTGAGAAGTAGTTGTTCCATCCTTTCACTCACCCAGGACAAGAACAACATGCTTGAATTTCTTTCTTGGCAGCAAGGAAACAAATCTACGTGTGACACAAAAACTGGTAAGTGTGTCTGTAATCTAACCCAAGTTACTAGCACATCTCTATCCTGCTGGCTATGACACTAGTTTAAAACAGAGTATATTAAAAGAGCAGTATTTTGACCCATGTTCCAAGGACTGTAACAGGACATTAAACAGCCAAAGAGCAAAATACAGTTCCAGATTCATCCACTAAGGTTACAGAATGGTAGTAAGTTTTCTCCTTGCCTGATCTTCATGGAGTCAGACCTACTGACACTTCACTCTGACAGGGTGTAGCTCTTTGGGTTTGGGAGTTTTAGGGTGGGGTTTTTTTGGTTCTGGGTTTTTTCTCTTTTTATTCTGACAACATATGTTTATAAAGCACACTTGTGTCTGAGAGACAAGACCAGAAATGGTCTCAGGAAGGAGTAGAAATCAAGTTACTTATATAGGTGTGATTTACAATGACATGACTTCCCTGATGGACTGTAAAAGACTGTGAAAAGTCCTGGTAGTTCTTTGCATCTTGCCTAGTGCTGTGCTAGGTCCTTGTAAGGAGGATTACATTGATGACTGTTGCTGGTTGTGACTACTGCAGATGTGGTCCACCATGACCAGCACCAGATTAAGTGGTGATGTTACTCAGTTTAAAAGTCACTGATAACCATTCTTTAGTTTCTCCAGGCAGCACACTGTTCCTAAGGAGCAAAGACTTCTGGCCAGATAACTATAGGAAGAATTCTTTTTTTTTTTTTTTTTTTTGTCTAATCTGCTTTTAGGATCGCTTTATGGCTATAATTATTTGTTACATGCGATGCTGTAGGCTTCCTACTTGTGCACAGACTCTCTACCAGGAATTCTGGTAGATGAATCAAGCCCTCAGTGTCCATGCCTGAGGAAGCTGAATCACCCTGCCATTTCCACTGACTGTATCAACCAGACACAGCTGACCATAAGGAAGGCCTGGGCTCCTAGTCCATATGTGGTACCTACACTTGCATATCTAAGTACAAGCATCCTGATCCAGACCTGAGCTCCACTCTGTAAGCCTATGACAATACAGTAGACATGAGAGGTGGATGAGGAGAGGGTGGTGGTTTCTGCATCATCTAAGAGATAGTGGTTTCTGTATACCAGCAGACTAATAATTTTCCAGCTCTTTGTTGGCATAACAGAAGAGCCTCAAGAAGAGATCTGATAAAACAAGATGAACTCCAAATTTTTAGGTGGAGCTTTCTTCTAAAATGGAGAGAGCAAGAATATACTTATTTGAATATTGAGTAAGTGAGTAATGAAGGTAGGAGTTTTCCTAACAGTAGTAAATAAGGTGGGAAATAGCCATAGAAGAAGGTGCAAGTCAGTGGAGGGACATCATGTTTCAAGAGGCCACCTTTTCAGCAGACATTTCACTGCTTGTTGGGATCCTTGTATTGGACAACAAGGAAACAGCTCACCTGTTGGTACCAATACAGGATGTGAGGTTGAGGATGGGAATGGCATGTAGAGAGACACTGAGGTCAATCTAGAGATGGTTCCTATAGTGCACTGGAGGCCTCTGGAGGAAATACAGGAAAGGTCAGTAGAGAATCACAGCTGCCTGCCTGCCCTGGAGACCCCTGGAAGCACAACATATGCAGCTGGGGCCACAGAGTCACCCAGCCTCTCAGATCACAGCCCAGAAAATTGCATCTGGGGCCAAGAACCAAAAGTACAGCCTCCACCCCCTGTAAACATTACAGAAGATTTTAAGGGGCCTTTGGGGTGCACACTGGGCCCTGCCAGCCCTCTCCTAGAAAAAGCAGGACCCTACAGAGTTCCAACATTACAGCAAGTGCACTCCCCAAATAAGACTGCTCAGACTGCCTCCTCCACCATCACTCAAGTTTGAGTTGCACATCCCTTGTCTTCCTGAAGATCATCCTGAAATCATTCTGGTTCATTCAGTGGCATTGTGAGGGCCAAACCACCCAGGATGACATCCAGATGGGGCTTCAGAGGCACATGCACACATCCGTGTAACCACGGACAAACATGCTCCATACAGATCAACTCAGATGCAGGATCAATAACTTGCAGTGACCCAGCAGTCTCAGACATGGGGCTGCAACTCATCTCACAGCTGAGGAGAGTCTGCCACAATGAATGGTAATACCACGCTGGTGTTAGGCATACTGTCATGTAACAGCAGTACATCTGTGAGCTGGTTTTGGCAGATGAGGAGGGAGCAATGCACAGCTACCGCAGGGTTTCCCAGAGCCAGGTATCAGATAGGTGTTGTGGGGATGATGACCTGTTGCCAAAGCTCCCCTGGAAAGTGTTGTACCTGCTATTCATGCAGGGACAGCTTCACACATGCCCAAATTCATACACAGTGCTGGAGCAGGAGCGAGGACTCCGGGTGGGTCAAGGATGGCCTGCGGAGGCCTCCAACCACCAAACTTTTGGGCCAGAGCATAGCACCGGTCTTATTAGGTTTAGGAGAGCCCCTTAGCTACTTAAATGAAGGTGACAGCATCTTGTGGGATGACTCTGTGCAGTCAGTGGTAATCAGCTCTGTTCTGCATTCATGGCAGCTTGGGGACACTGAGGCTTATTTCACTCTGGTGCATAATCCTGAGATGCAGTTCCTTGTCTTACTCCCTAATTATGCACCACCACGCATTCCTTGTTAATTTGTATACAGAGTGGTAATCTCGACAAAGATCCTGTGTCACAGGTATATCAGGTTATTATCATGACATATCACTGTTACAGCTTATAAATTCCTGTAGTTATTAGTCATTTTTGCTACACATAACCATTGTGGAATAACATAGAAAGGAAACGTTTTTAATACTAAGCATGCCAAAATCCAGAATATAGTGGTGCCTATTATTTCAGTTTTAATTTCGTTTCCCATGTTTGCATGTGTATACCATACTCCAGGTAAATGCTCCCCCACAGATTTTTTTATCATTGTCATATTATCAGGGCATGCAATATAATAAACAGATCTGTTAAAGCACCAGTGATGTCTCTATTGGCAGACTTATAAAAGAGCTCGGTGACCTTGGTTAATTAGCCATGTAATAAACCAGAACTGAAAGAGCCTATTCCCACAAACCACAGCACAGCACCCCTCCACCCCCCGCTTGTCAGAGCGGCTCTGAATGGGAAGTCAGCAGACGCAATGCAAAGTGCAGCCACTTAGCCTTAGAGCCCTTTGGAATATATGCAAAGATTCACAAAGACATTTCCTTCCAGCCACTGATTAAGAAACAGTCTTTGAAACAAAAAGATAAGTTTTCTAAATACTTGTGGCAGTTACTTCTTTTACTAACTAGTAGTGCTAAGCTATATTTAGATAAAAGTGTATCTGTCTTTCTGAAGCCTCACACCACTTTATTTCAAAAAAATCTTTAAAAGTTCTTCTGTTTCAGAAATGTTTTCTGTAAATTCTCTGATTTGTTTTCATGTTTATTTCAGATATTCCAAACAGAAAAATACCCCGCCCCTCAATTAATGACTAATATTGTATTATTTAAATGTAATTTATTTTGTACCCTTATGGTGCAGTCCTTGTGAATTGTAAATCATGTTTATACAAATGATATTGAAAAGAGCATTACATGTATTTCTGTTGCTCACTTGATTTGGCTAAAAGTAAACCTAAAAATATAGAACTAAACTACAAAAATAAAATGGTTGGCCTTTTATCTGAGGGCAGGAATTAAAATGAATACAACTTTTTAGCAGATTCTCTGACTTTATCCTATCAGACTCTTTAGAAACAAAAGCTCATTTAAGGACAAACAAGAATCACTACAGTTTTAAATTCACCCCAATATCAGTTCATAACAAGCATAACCACAAAGCCAGAGTTAGTATTTTCTTCTGCAAGTGTAATAGTTTTTCTGATTGTTATAGGAGTTAGTTCTTTCTTAAATAAACTTATGTGAAGCCCATGACTGCTCTCTGTTCATGGCATGCTCCTGAGTTCTTGCACGACACAGAAAATGAACAAAAACCCCCAAACCACTAAGAGAAGCTAATGTTGGTTTTTGTATCATCAGCTGTCACTTCCATACAGGGCAGTGATTTTCCTTTCCTAAAAAAAACCCAATATCAACATCAGCAGTTTCTTAATTAAGCTCATATTTTGCTTCAGAATGCTTTTCATTTTCCAAGTAAATGTTAAAATTATGGTGTTCCTATGCAGTGAAACTAATAAATATTATTCTGTTCATCCGTCAGGATTGGTTTAGCTGCAGTAATTTCTTTCAGTACTGCAGTTCATAGTAAATTCCCATGAACAGAGAGTTTCACTGGGTCTGCCAAACAGTGTCCGTTATCTTGAGGAAGTTTTGCTTGGTGGTATTTTCTGCAACTTCATGTTAAGCTATCTAATTAGGCTTTTTTCGTATGGCTGTAGTCACCCTAGAGGGTGATGGAAAATTCAGCTGAAATATCTGATCCTGAACTGTTTATGCATGTTCATACTGCAAGTCATAGTGATTGCTTTCATTCCTGTGAAGCTGCAGAAAATACCAGCAAGCAAAGAGGAAGAGAATAGGGAATCGTGAGTTAGTCACTCGTGTTAGATCCTGATACTGTAAACACTTCTGTAAGGCAAACCAATGGGACCCTTCCCAGGAATGAAGCTGGGCACAGGTTTAAGAGTTGGTAGGACTGGGGCTCTAACAATTTAAAAATGTTATGCTACATAAGGTACAATTGGTTGGTGGTATAACAATCTCACCAAGAACACTCAGTAGATAATGAACATACACATGTGAACTGTGATTTCCTCTGGCAGTACCTGGTCCTGCCATGTCCCATATGTCAGTGCAACCACACCAAGGGCCCAGGAGCACAGTCGTGCATCCCCAGGCTGCAATCTGGGGCATGGGGGAGCTGGGCTGGAGGTGTCCCAGATCAGTCCAGCATATCACTGGGGAAATCCCGAGGGCGCCAGTCCAGAAACCAGCTCACTTCCCATGAAGGGTTGCCACTGCTGCACAAGCATATACCCAGAAGCATACTTTCCTGACTGCAATAAGTGTGTGACCCAGGAGAGAAAAGTTTGAAAATGTCAACTGCAGGTATGCCTCTACTCCCTGATTTCCAGCTCCTTCAGGTCTGCAGTTGCTAAGGCTGGAGGAGGATGCCCTCCTCTGGCTATGCATCCCCTTTTCACGAAGCCTCTGAGGCTGAAGAGAAATCCCTCTGAACACTGAGGCGGGGAGCTGGAGGCAATTACTTGTGATTGATAGCACTAAATATGAAACCGCATGTACCTCATCCATGAAGCATGGAATCAGCAGCATATTGTTAGTGGGGGAGATGAATGGGGCTTGAGATAACCTTGGCAAATTAGGCATATGTTAGCATTAAGCTTTGTCAGTAAGCAGGCTATAAATTACAGACATATTGTAACTCCATAAACTCATCTAATGAATTGAATGACAGTGGTAATTTAAGGCAGAATGGAACTGTTTAACCCTTTTAAGAATTTAACTGTATTTCTATATTATGCAACAATCCAAACTGTATTAAAAGGTTGGTGTTTCATATATACTGCAAGATACCATAACCATAACAGGGAAACAATTCTTCCATGCCTTCATGTACATTTTAACAAACAGTTGGCAACCTGCAAATTATTTTACTTATGAGTTGATTAAAAAAGAATGGAAAAAGAATAGAATAGCCGGGGGGGTCCCTCGCACAATGACTTACTTTATCATTATTTTTCTCTATGATCAAGCTAAATATATTTAAGCTATAAAACACAGCATGCCATGCATTTCTGGACTACTACTGAACACCTCGGGAGGTCTTATAAGACACAAGGCTAAAGGGCAAGTGACTTTAGTCATAAGAGAAGTGCAATAATTCCTTAAAAATACATGGCCTGCAGTGTCTTATTGCTATTCTGAAATGGAATTTATAAATAAAAATAAGAGGAAAAAGTCAGTCTCCTGCATTTACTGGCTGCTATTGACAGGCTTATGCCATCAGTGACAGCTAATCCAGGAATCTGAAAGCATTTTCTATTTTACTGTGTATTTCAGCCAAAGTAACATTTGAAAATCACTGGCACATCAATGGCATAAATGGGTTTAAAATCTTAAACCAGAAAGTTTAATGCAGTATGCTATTAATTAAAATGCATCGACATAATAAAAAAGTATTTTTGCTTTTATTCAGTAGAAGTAACTAAAGAAATTAGTCTATCAACTGTACCATAGATTCAGACCACTTTTAAGGAAATTTTAGGAAAGCACACTTTTTCACACACTTCTAGGCACTTGATCTTGGCACTCACAGAAACCACTGAAAAATTTCTCATCAAAATTTTGTAGAATATTTGCCTTTACACACATCATTCCTTTTAAAAGGACACATCAAATGGCACAAACAGGAACATTTATCTCGGTGCTGAGTGAATACAGAAACCAGGGGGACAGTCCTCTGAGATGCAAGGTTGGAAGGGGTTCTTGGCAGAAGGGACAGTAAGCAGTAAGTGAAATCCTCAATACAGGGCATTTTTTTATTAAGTAAATAATCATCACTTATCCTGCCCACCCATGATAATAACACACATAAGAATTAAAATGACAGGATTCGCTGATAGCTCAGTGTGAAAAAAGGAGGGAGAGGTACAGTTACAGGTATTTTTTTCATGTGTGATACTTTGTTGTTAGTCTTGCACATGTATTTCTTTTTGGAAAAGAATAATCTTTATCACAATATCAGGAAATACAGGTGCACTGTTAGCTCTGCTTTGGCTGATGAAGAAGTGAAGCCTCCATGGGGCTCACCTGGAGTTACGCAAGAACTGCAAAAAAGCTAGGAGGAGTCCCAGTCCTCATCAGTCCCCCTCTTTTAACACATGTAGTGTTAACCCCATGCTTGGGAGTGTGTCTGAGATCAAACAGAGGCTTTCTGTCGCCAAGAGTTGCAATATAGTAAATCTGAGAGTGCACGCAAGATAGCAGAATACTGCAATGGCCAACAGTGATGTGAACCCTGAATAGGTCAGAGTAGAAGGTGTGAGCAGCTGGCACAGAGATCTTAGAGCAGGCAGAGTTTATTAACCCCAGCAACATGTCCCTTCTTCCAAACCCAGGTCCTCCTTTGCCTGTGTTTCCTGTATGAACTGGGGCTTTCCCTTCTCCAGAGTTCCCAGCCCCACATCATCCTGGAACAGAGTCAGGGGACTGTAATATGTAAATAAGAATGTAATAAGGCTTGTCACCTTGCTGTGGTCCCAAATGTAAAAAGATATTTTAAAATTTTCTTTTTTGTTTCTTTCATACAATGCAATTATAGCACATTTTTCCATTGACACATGTGCAGCAGAATTTGGGAGGGCTTCCTCAAGATGCTCATGGTTATCACCTCTTTTAGGTCTGTCCACATTGGGTTTTAAATCATGTTTCAATAAATAGGACTAAAACTTAAGGCTCATGGTTCAAAAATCAACTGCTTTTCTCTGGATTACTGCTTTCTTTCAAAGGAAAAAATTCTGCAGAAAAGTCCATGACTTTCATATATATTTATGAAATATATATATCTCATATTTTCTTATAATAATAGTGCACAAACTTATCTCAGTGTTTTGTGAGCGTTCATTGTGCCATGGGTTCAAGCTTGTTGGCACTTGGGACACAATGTAAGGAGTACAAGGAAGGGTATCAACATTTTGATTGAAAATAAAAAGGTGTAAGAAACAGCTAAATGAGGCAAAGGGTGTTATGTTGATAGTGAAAGAATTTAAAGTAACAACAAGAGGGAAATCAATATAATTCCTATAAGTCTGACAGAGAGAGATAGGAATTTACGTAGAAAATGCTCCATTTACTGAACCCCATTTCTAGCCCTGGTAGCCAACGATACCTTGAACTACTGGTGAGGAATTTTATGAGAGGAGCAAGTAAAATTCAGTAGCAAGTGGCCTTTTATGCAGTACCACAACAAGGAGGAGGCTTCAAATACTGCAAGTTCCGTGACCATGCTTTGTTAATTCATAGAATCATAGAATCATAGAATCATTCAGATTGGAAAAGACCCTTTGGATCATCGAGTCCAGCCATCAGCCCTATTCTACAAAGTTGTCCCCTATACCATATCCCCCAACATCTCATCTAAATGACCCTTAAACACATCCAGGGATGGTGACTCCACCACCTCCCTGGGCAGCCTATTCCACTGTCTGACCACTCTTTCTGTGAAAAATTTTTTCCTAATGTCCAGTCTAAACCTCCCCTGTTGCAGTTTAAAACCATTCCCTCTTGTTCTGTCACCAATCACCTGTGAGAAGAGACCAGCACCAACCTCTCTACAATGGCCTTTCAGGTAGTTGCAGAGTGATGAGGTGTCCCCTTAGCCTTCTCCTCCTCAAACTGAACAGTCCCAGCTCCTTCAATCTCTCCTCATAGGATTTGTTCTCCAGGCCCTTCGCCAGCTTCGTTGCCCTCCTCTGCACTCGCTCCAGCACCTCGATATCTCTCTTATATTGAGGTACCCAAAACTGGACACAATACTCCAGGTGTGGCCTCATCAGTGCAGAGTACAGGGGGACTATCACCTCCCTGCTCTGCTGGTAATTCAGAAAGGCTACATCCTTGCAGCCAGAGGAGAACGAACACCATACTGTAACAGCTGGTGCTGCAACATCCTTCTCCTGCATGGCATGGCTGGTACCAGGCTTTGTGTGGAAATGGTTCACCACAGCCTTGATGTGGCCGTGAAGCTCAGTCTCTGCTGATGTTTGAGCTGGTAATGAGAAGGAAAGGGATCTGCCAGTTGTGGCTGAAGTGAATATTGTCTTAAACTCTGCTCCCATTGTGGCTGCTCTTGAGTGGTGTAGCACACTAATGCAGGCAAACGGCTGTAGTTAAGCCTTAAACTAAGGGGATTTTGAAATGCAGCTTCCTGCACAGCCTAACCTCCAGGTTTTGACAGATCTGGCTTGAGGTCGCCTGCTCTCAGCTGTCCCTCACCTCTTAGCACAGAAGTTCCAGGGAGAGCGGTGCAGGTGTCTCATGCCATCAGGCGCCCCGTGCAGCTGAGACATCTGAGGGTCTGACAGACCTGATCCAGGACCTGCTGGAGACTTACTCTTGCCCTTACAGGATAGCTGGGGAGCCAAGTCAGGTACCCTGAGGCCATCTGCAACAGCTTTAGACCCCTGTGTTTAGGCATCTGAATTTCTCCCAACATATACATGGGAAGGGCTTATGAGGTGTTTTCAGGCACTCAGCAATACCTTGTGGTTGTAAAAGCCAGTCTTTTTTACAAGAAACAAATATCTAACTTTCATACTTATACTGCCTTCTTTTAGATGTGAAAAGACTTTGTTAAAACACATTATATGTTTCATGTTCAAAAAGAAGAAATTTAAAGTCAATAAATTCAGTTTATCTCATACAACAGAAAGTACTTCTTCCAGGTATCACTGGAGGAAAAAAGTGACTGCTTAGAAGAAAAAAGTGATTATTTGTGAGCTTATGGGTATGTGTCTGAGGCAGATCCAAGGTCCTTCTCCACATCACAGTCAGAGAGAAGAGGGCCAATACAAACACCTCCATAAGATGAAGGAGTACAAAAATTCCTATGGGTAATTACCATGCTTGCATAACATGGCAAATTCACAATCCATGCATGGAAGAAAAGAAGCTGCTTCCCACTTTTCCATCTTCTGTTGAGCAATGTTGTGTTTCACAGATGTTGTATATCAACAAAACTTTGTAAATGCTTAAATAATGGCATAGTGTGAGTGCTTCGGAGTTTTTAGTACAAATCTGACCTCCGAATAAAATTGGTTCTTCATTCTTCATTCCAGAAAAGATTACTGTAACCTTTACTTCTCCATTTTTCTAATGGTTTCTTCACTACAATGGCAAAATTGAATGACTATCTCAGCCATCTGTAAGATTTGGAATTAAATTTACCTAGCGCAAATCAATAAAGTGGAAATCAAAACTAAAAGCCTTGGGTTATTTTTGCAATACTCATGTGTAATACAACTTCGCATTTAACTTCTGGACTAAATAGTGACTCCACAACTCAGTCACTGAATGCATGCTTTACATATTTCAGTGGGATCAGACTGTTTAGATGAGCAATGATTAATGAGAAGATCTGTTAAAAGTGATTTAGAGAAATGATACCTACTCAATCCAGTGAGTTTGTTAGGCCACCAAGTCAGAGAACCTACTTGAGATACATATAAAATGACCTTTTAAATGGAAAATAGGATGAATTTTGTTTCAGCTGTATAATGATTGCATGGCCTAGTTCTAGTGAGGGAACGTGCATAGGGGAAGGAATCCCTGTGTCAGTGGAATGTACATTAAGACTGCAGCCATTTCCCCCCATTCAAGGTATGGGAATCTCACAGCTATGGACTCAGCTATGGACAGCCAGCTTCTCAGTGGCACTCACAAGACCATCTGCATAAGAAACTCCCTGTTCCTAGGGCTACCACTGAGCTGTTTATCAGCAGACCTTGGAAAGACCTGCAAGTGTCTGATTTTACACCTGGCAAGTTGTAGGTGTAGAATAAGCTGAAACAATTTGCCCAAAATAACATCAGCAGAGAAGCAGTGTCACTGGGGACTGAATCCCGCTTTTCCCAAGCTCAGGTCCCTGTGTCTGCTGCACCGCAGTGCTGCTGTGCTGTGATGTTGGAGGATCAAACAGGCAGCAGAGCTGTCACCTGGTCTGTGGCACCAGCACTCCCTATTGCACTGCTCCCTCCCAGTGATAAGAGAACCCATTTACCTGAAGGGAATAGGGGTCAGGTCCAACAAATACTGAAGGACACCAGGGTGTGCTGACAGGTAAAACTTATTGGGACTATTTCTTATTACCTTACCCCAGAAGTCAGTAACCTGTCAAAAGGAGTCAGTCTGACATATCTGTTTTCAACCTAAGATTTAAGTGCATTGGTAGAAACTCAGCAGAAGCCAGGGCACACAGTCTCTCCAAGAAGTGATGCCGTGAATTGCATGACCTGCGATACCTCATCCACCTCCTCAGCAACCCACTCCAGCCCACACTGCGATCAGGCACAGTGGCAGCTAGGAGCAGAGGGGTGCTCACACTTCTGTGGTGCTGATGGGTGCCACACAAAATTTGTTTGTTCACCAGCCTTGGGTTGCTTGCCTCAAGCTGCTGGTGCTGGCTCTGCTCTGGCTCTTCAGCAGCACAGGCGTGGTATGGAGGGAGAAGGCATCAGTGCTCCTGCTACCGTGACTGGGAGTCTCTCAAGGACTCTCATCAACTCACAGGGGCTGGAAGAGCTCCTTAGGCTGGGCAGATAATGGGTAACCAGCTCCTTACAGGACTCTTCCCAACTACAGCACCAGTGTAATTAGTCAGTGTTTTGCTGGAGGTAAATATTAATTAAATGAGATGAACCTTCTTTTTACCTTAAGATTTCAATTTAATTTTATTCTTGCATCCAGGATACACGTCATACAAGAAGAACACATTAGCACATTAAAACTGAACATTAGTGGAGACTGTGAAAGGATGGGAGGTATAATTATCCTTCAAATAACATACAAGTGTAAGTAGGCAGTATGATAATATACATAACAAATAATAATAATATATCACTGCTTAAGATAAAAACACCTATTTTAACAAAGGACACAATTAAGATGATTTCTAAATATGGTTTTTGAGAAGTGCCTGTTCATCCCAGCCTTGTCTGAACCAGCCTCTACAGGAATGCTCATACAATTTTAATTGCCTGTGTGGCCATGTCCTCTGCCGAGTCAGGGGTAAGACCTAAGTACAATGTCCTCCTTCATCCCATCACCTTCACTTTGGTTTCTCCTGGGAGCACAACTCAGGCAACTGGGTTAAAAGAAAGACAGCTTTTAGAGGAATACTGTTCTGGTAAGGAAGGAGACTTCAGTACAGACAGCAGGTTGCAATGAGTGGCCAGACTCTTCTCTTGGAGAAAAGGTAGGCACCTGCAAAAAATGTGCACAGGCCAATGATCTGTTGCGTCAGGTGGCTGAGTTGCAGGAAACACTTAAAAGGCTGTGCAATATTAGAGGAGCCGAGAGAGAGATAAGTGGTTTCAGAACCATGCTCTTGTAGTGGACAACACAGAGAATGAGACACCTTGGACCCTGGTGACCCACAAAAGCAGGAGTCTGCTTCAGTCCCCACCCTCCAGCATTAAAACCAACCAGATATGAAGCTTTAACAGCTGTAGACACTCACAAGCAAGGTCTGCTAGGAGAAATGGTACCAGCAGCACACAGTAGATACCGCAAAAGGAAGTGATGAGTGCTCATAGTGGGTGACTCTCTGTTGAGGGGCACTGAGAAACCCATCTGCTGGCCTGACAAGGAATCATGAGAGGTATGCTGCCTTTCAGAAGCTAAGGTCTGAGATGCTGCCAATAGGGTGCCACAACTTGTCAAGAGCACAGACTACTATCCATTGCTACTCTTTCGTGCGGACATGAACAACACCACAAGACAGAATCTGGGCAGAATCAAGGAAGGCTACAAAGCCCTGGGGGTGAAGTGAAAAGTGTTGGTGCGCAAATTACCTTTTCTTCCATTTCAGCAGTTAGAGGAAAGGGTGCAACCAGAAATAGACATATAATACAAATCAACTTCTGGCTTCATGGCTTCTGCTGTCATGAGGGCTTTGTCTTTTATGACAATGGGACATTCTTCAATGACTATAGGCTGTCAGGGAGAGATAGGATCCACCTGTCTAGAAGAGGCAAGGGAATCTTTGGCAGCAGGCTAGCCAACTTGGTGAGGTGGGCTTTAAACTGAAAACTGAAAAAACCTCAGCGGGCGGGGTCCAAAGTGGCAATGCTCATGCCATTGCAACCATCTGGGGAATAAGCCATGACAACCAGAGCAGCGACAAATGTTGCTTAGCTGCCTCTCAAGACATGAACCAGAAGACCAACAACAGGCAGCCTGGGGAACAAACAGGAGGAACTGGAGCTCCACACTCAGAAAGTTATATCATAGGAATAACTGAAACATAGTGCGACAACTCACATGACTGAAGGACTGGATGGCTACAGGCTGTTTTGTAAAGACAGGCAGGGAAGAAGTGGAGGAGTCATGCTTTATGTTAAGGAGAACCTTGAATGTATAGAAGTCAACTACAACAATTGTGGAAGCCCTGTTGAATGCCTCAGGGTCAAGATCAGGGGAATCATCTCCTTCACCTCCATCATCTTACAGTAGGCCTCCGATACCAACCTCCAAACCAAGATGACAAGGCCAACGAAGCAATATTTAGATCACTTAAGCAAGCTTTGGGTCAACAGAACATGGTTCTTATGGGTGACTTCAACTACCCAGACATTTGTTGGAAGAACAATACAGCAGCTCACACGTCATCCACCACGTTCCTGGAATGTGTAGAGGACTGCTTCCTCATACAAATGTTAGATGTGCCAAGCAGGCATGAGGCACTGCTGGATTTGCTTTGTAACCTGCTTTGTAATATCTCAGTTAGTGATAGCCTTGGCTGCAGTGGTCACAATATTGTGGAGTCTGGGATCCTGCTGAGCATGATGAAAGTTAGTACTAAGACAAAGGGTTTAGATTTTAGAAGAGCAAACTTCAGCTCACTCAGAGCTCAGTTGGGAGGGATTCAAAGGGAAGCTTTCATGGAGGATAAAGGAGCTACCAAGTGCTGGGAGTTATTCAAGAACACTCTCCCAGAAGCACAAAAACAATTCGTCTCCTCTAAAGGTAAGGGAAGTAGGTGGAGTAAGAGACCCCTTGGCTTAACTGCGAGCTTCAGGGTCTGCCAAAACCAAAAAAGAAGCGTACCAGAGATGGAAAAATGGCTGAATAGCCGTTGAGTACTACAAGGGCATTGACAGGGTGTGCAGAGATGCAGTTACAAAAGCAAAATTGAAATTGACCAGAGATGTCAAAAACTACAAGAAAGGGTTCTTCAGGTATGTAAACAACAAGCAGAAACAGAAGGAAAATATTGGCCCACTGTTAAACAGGAGAGGTAAATTAGTCACCAACAATGCTGAAAAGGCAGAGGTTCTCAATTTCAGGCTTTCTTCACCTATGTCTTTACTAACACTGTTGAGCCTCGGCCCTTTATAGGCCCATCAGTCTTACTTCAGTCCCTGGGAAAGTTATGGAAGGAATCTTCTTGGGGGCTATCACATGTTAAATGAAGTACATGACTGGGAAAAGCCAGCACAGATTCACCAAGGGCAAATCATGCTTGACAAACCCGATTGCCTTCTACAACAAAGTAACCTGTTTGGTTGATGTGGGGTGAGCAGTGGACATTGTCTACCCTGATTTCTCAAAAGCTTCCAATATGGCTCCCCACAGACTCCTCCTAGAGAAACTGATAAATTACGGTCTAGACAAGTGGTCTGTGTAGCAGATGGGGAACTGGCTGACAGGCCACATGCAGAGGGTGGTGGTAAATAGCTCTTTTTCAAACTGGAAACCTGTCAAAAGTGGGGTCCTTGAGGGATTGATATTGGGCCCAATGCTGTTTAGTATCTTCATAAGTGATCTAGATGATGGGATCAAGTGTACCCTGATGAATTTTGCTGATGATACCAAACTGAGTGGGGCAGTGAACACTTCAGAATGGAGAGCCACCCTGCAGGAAGACCTGGATAGGCTGGAAGAGTGGGCTAACAAGAACCTTATGAAGTTCAACAAGGACAAGTGTAAGATCTTGCACCTGGAAAATCATAATCCAGGAGTGCAGTGCAGGCTGGGATCTACCTGACTGGAGAGCAGCTGTGTGGAAAGGGACCTGGGGGTCCTGGTGGACAGCAAGCTCAACATGAGTGAATAGTGTGCTGCAGTGGAAAAGAAAGCCACCAGGATGCTGGGTTTCATCAACAAGGGCATCACCAGCAGAGATAAAGAAGTCGTTATCTCATTCTACTCAGCGCTTGTCAGGCCACACCTAGAATACTCTGGTTTTGGTCCCTGCTATACAAAAAAGATCCGGACAGGCTGGAGAGGGTCCAGAGGAAGGCCACAAAAATGATCAAAGGACTGGGAAGCCTGTCATGTGAGGAAAGACTGGGAGAACTGGGTTTGTTCAGCCTTGAAAAGGCTTAGGGCAGAGCTTATCACCATGTTCCAGTATTTAAAGGGTGGCTACAAAGAAGATTGAGACTCCCTTTTTACAACGAGTCACATGGAAATGACAAGGAATAGTGGGTACAAGTTAGTCCTGGGAGATTCCAACTGGACAGTAAAGGACAATTTTTCACAATGAGATCAGCCACTGGAATAATCTCCCCCGGGAAGTGGTGAATTCCCCAACATTAGACACATCTAAGATTCAGCTGGACAGGGTGCTGGGCCATCTTGTCTAGACCATGTTTTTGCTAAGAGAGGTTGGACCAGATGATACTTGAGGTCCTTTTCAACATGGTATTCTATGATTCCGTGATTCTGGTCTTAAGTCCTTGTCTTACTTTTATAGAAAGCTCAGCTTTATTCCTGTAAAATAAATTTTTGTAGGTATGGTGTTATGGCACCTCCTCAAGCACTGAACAGAAATAGAGTAAGTTTTTGGAAGTTCTGGATGAAACTAGCATTTTCCCAAACTGGTACTGTAGTGTTTGTTTATAAGCACAATTAGACTAGTTGTAAATCCAAAAACATGATCACTGACTCCAGCTGCCTTACTGCAGATGGCAGTCTAAATTGGCTGAGTTCACCTCTTGCCACACGGTGCTGGAGCAAGAGGCTGATCAAGCAAAGGAAGGAAGCCTGACCAGATCCCACAGGTGGAAAGTTAAGCTCTGGCTCTTCATACAACTTCCTAAAATCTTTCTTGTGTGCATTTCAGTTCAGTCATGTCTGAGGTGACATTTTCTGGATGGGTTCATGGTCCCTGTTGATTTTGATGAGGTCACGCTTTCACAGTGTTTCATTCAATGAGCAGCAAAGTTAAGCCGAATCTGAGAAGACATGTTCTGAAAAGTGGAAACAGCCTGTCAATCTCTGATAAGACAGATTTCAGATTACAAAGGCAGAAATCCTCCAATTCAGAGTTCATGTGAGTTAAGAATGGTAAATCATAAAAAAGAACACTATCAAGTAAGTGTTTGTATAGTTTCAAAGTGCTTCACAGGCATGAATTAATTAGCTGTAATGTGAGTAAAAACACTAGATGTCAAAATGTTCATGGATTTCATTGGGTCCCAGATGTCATTACATAGTAGAAAGCCTACAGATAGAGCTCTGAGCCCATGGGAGCTTTGAAAGCATTAAAGGGGTCACATTCAACCCCACGCCAAAGGGAAGGGAAGAATGCCTTAAAAGCAACAGCACTTTTGATCACAACCAATTTGCAGCATTTATTTTCAAGGAGACAAGTGAAAAAAATATTGCAATTGTTTTAAAAAATGAAGAGAAATAGGTGCAGCTAATAACTCAGGAAACAATGATTCATTAATTAAATTAGGGATCAGAGTTCTTGAAACAGCATGTGAGGAATGAAAAAAAATGGCCTGATGGATGACATTAAACGTCAGACAATTAGGATCACATTTGACAGAACAGAGGTTTATAGAGTTTATAAAGAATACTGCAGTAGCTTCTGGAAATGTCTGCACTTCAGTAGATTTTCTTAGTAAAGCAGATGAAGATGGAACTCTGTCAGCAAAGGCAAATTTGAAATTCATGCAAATTAATTTTCAAGACTCTTTTAATCTCACTCTGTTAAAACACTTCTCATAACAACATACTGAACTTTGACCAACACTTCCTCATTTGTCTCAAAAATGCTTGTTGCCCTTTCAGACATAATTGCTAGCCAAAATTCATAGACTTGAATGTTTATTTCCATGAGGGTCATAAAATGACTGTATTTACTAAAAATATTCACACAGGCCTTTTTCTCCACAGTGGAGACAAGCAACAGTATTTCTGACCCTGAAATCCTTGTATTAGTGAGAACAGGCCTCAATGGTTCCTTTAAATGTAGTAGAGGCATTGAGATGTTTTTTCTCATCATTTGAGGATGTCACTCTTTACACTTTCTTCTGTTTTCCTTTTAACTGTGATTCTTGCAGCCCGTAAGCAGTGTAGTAGACCTGTTCATCTTGTGAGCAATTTTGGAGGTAAAGCTCCTGTCTATTATTACCTCCATTCTCATCGCAGCCACACGGACAAAATGAAGAGGCAGATGCCATGACCTAAGGCTCTACTTTGGGATATCATGATTTCACCAACTGACCCCTGTCCCCAGGCTTCATGTGATCCAGCCAATTCAACCCATTCTACTTAATCTGGCCAGAATCACCTAATATGAAATCATTGTGATAGGGGAAATATCAAAATCTTGTTCTCCATTGAAAAGTTTTATCTGAACAAAGATTTTAGGTCAACCCTGAAAAAGTGTTCAACAGCAAGTCTTGAGCTGTAAACAAAAGGGTCTGTCCAGCAGCGCACTCAGTGCACCTTCACTCAGTGTACCTTGACAAGAGTTTCAAGGGTTCAGCACTCCACAAGAACCAGTCCTAACATTTCTCCTCCACATGGATTCCTAACAAACATCCAGTCACTGTAAGTGAATTCCTCACTTGACCAAAAGCAACAGGAATCTTTCCACCGACTACAGTGAGGTTAGAATTCCCCTTTTTGCACGAAAATTAATTTTGCTGTATATGACTAAATGTCCCTGTACTGAATCTATCAAGATCTCCCTTAATTTTCCATCACACTTCCTCCTTTTCAGTCCACCTCACCAAGCAATTTCAGAAGGAAGTTTCTTTTAGGCTTCACTGCTATGTATGAAACAAGTGATATGTTTAAATGGTGAGAAAAGAGAATTAAATGATTGGTAATCATGAAATGCTCTAACTACATGTCATGTTAGCCATACAGTGTAGCACTGCTTCTCTCTTATTTGTCATAGAATGGGACCATCCCCATATTTATATGTTGTGTAACCAAGTTGTGTGCTCTCGTGTCCACAGACTGTTGCTTCTGTTGCCCATGTTCTGTGGATTTACCTCTCTGCTTTCTCTGCCAGCAGCAATACAGTTCACCCCAAGGAAGCATTGTTGTTTACAGCTACGAACAAATAATACTAGGCCTCTGAGTAGTTGGTGGTAGTGTCTAGCAATTAAATACTAGAGGCTTTACTTAGGTGCCATCCATCCTTCCTTGTGCAAGGCAAGACCTGAAACAAGGGCATAGGAGACGAACTCTATCCTCACCACCTTCATGGATGATGCTAGTCTGTGATGGGTACTATAGCAGGTGCCCTATCTCCCAGTATTCCCCTAGTAATGTTATTGGCTCCTGAATCTGTTTGTATATGGTTACACTGATCCTTCCCTGTTCTTGACAGCATTCCCTGAACTCGTCTGTTTAAGACCGTCTCCATGAAACACCGGCTAAGGTAGGTTAGCTCCACACTCAGATTGCTCTGTCAGCACTTCCACCTATGCAGGGTCAATCCACCACCAGGCCTCTACATTTCATACTTTGCTGGAACAATGGAGAGGAGACATTTGTTTTCTCTTCTATAATATATGTTTCCACATATTTTTAAAACTTTATGGTTTTAATTAATTTTTGTTGGATGTTAGTAAATAATAACCAGTGTATTTTCCTATGTGTGTCAGGAATTACAATGTGTGCATGCCTGATGATGAACTGGATGCAGAAAGGTAACACTGAGGCAAAAATTGAGATCTATGAACTTCAAGAAAGAAAGAAGGCAGAAAAAGAAAAGGCCAACAAGAGGTCTACCTGGGCCCCTGTATGTCTATGCTCATGTCAATTATTAAAGTATGTAAAGTGAGTCATGGTCTATAATTGACTGTTTCTCTCAGCTGACCATAAAGCAGTCTTGAGTGACTAGCTCTTCAGAAGACACGTAAATGATATCATGTCCTATGAGCGTCTACAGTTAGGTCCCATCCTTTGTGTTTTGTTATAATAGCCTGATGAGCTTATTAAGAAAACCTGTCCATGCCTCCCTTCTGCACCAGAAAAGTATAAGCACAGGGGAGTAGGTTTACTAGAAACATGGAATTTTCTCCCTTTAAAAACCTCTGCTTGGAGTGATTATTTTTCATTTCCTTCTTTTCAATTTTATTGTCTTTTAGAGGGATGGGATGGAAAGTTGACAATTCAAGGGTTAGTACTAGGGTTGTTTGTGGTTTTTTAGTGGAACGGCCTTTTCAAAGAGGAAATTTTGAAGAAATCCCCAGAAAGACAAACCTTGATTTGACTGGTCTTATTTGGAAGGCTGTTTCAAACTGAATTGCTTACACTCATAAGACTGGTCTCACCTCTCACAGGATTCATCCTGGATTTTGTGATGTGTGATTATGTAAGAGAATATGGCTGCATCAATGATTCACAGAAATGTGGTCTCCAGTATAGCAGGGGCTTTACTGGAAATTTTATTCCATTTTTAAGGTTAAAAGCAAAATCTTATACTATGGTGTCAGGCTGCCCAGGCAGAAGGGAGGAAAGCTGCAGTGACCCCAGCCAGAGAGAAGGTGTAGAGACCCTTTCTATATCAGATTGCATGCATTACCCTTGCCTTTCCCTACAGTCACCATAGTCAAGACCGGAAGTGATATGACACAGCTTTAGTTTGAAAGACATGCCACAAACAAAATCAGAGTTCACAGAACAGGCAAGAGGGATACTTTCCAGTCAAAAAAAAAAAAAAAAAAAAAATTAGAGTTTAACTAGGCTTTAGTTCCAAAGAGAGGACATGTACCTACAAGTCAAGAAGCTGTGCATAACTTGAGGGTGCTGACTTACAGACTGGAGTTCAGAGTTGATCCCAGGATTAGAACCATTCTTCTTATTTCAGATTAAAATAACTCAGGAACAACTTGTACCCATAAGGTAATATGCTGGTGCTTTTCACATCTTCTCTGTTATTTACTCCCCAAAAGAGTGATGTTGAGCACTTGGATTCCTCTCCTGGTCTTCATTCAGCTAGACTAAGCAAGCTCAGCGCTTTAGGTCTCCTCTTAAACACACAAATTCTTTATCATCCAAGATCTTCCCTGGTCATTTTTTAAAAAGTGGACACAGACACATTTGCAGTTACTGCATCTTGTTTTCGCAAATGTGTTTAGACCACAACTACCCATTTAGTCTTTCCAAGGGATTTGGACAGAGCTTCCCCTTGAGCTAGATCAGACACAGGCAGGTAACAGCGTCATGGCAGCTCTGGGTTATATGCAGCACAACTGCAGGTATCTGGACAACCTTCAGGACAAAGAAAGACAAAGATTTTGATGAGGAACATAATTGTTTTAGGGTTTTCAAAGTAAGAAGTCTGCTAGAGGACCTGCTGACTCGTCCTGGACAATGGGGGGCAATGGCATCGTCATCTGTTGAACTCACAAATTCCCAGGGGCCAGTTTGGATTCCGAAAAATATCTAACACATGCTTGAAGCCCTTCCTGTTGAGAAACTGACAGGCAAGCTTGTCCCAATACAGCACTGCAAATCAGTGTTTGTTCTGTGGTAGGATGTGGTTCACAGGACTGGTCGACCCAGCCCACCACCTTTCTTCCAAGGAGATGGGAAGGCTGCTCAGAACCATCGGCTGCCCAAAGTCCTTTCTTATTCCTGCACGCAGCATGGTGCTGAGGCAGCCATGGATAACTCCCACCTAACTCCAAGCACAAGACTGATGTCCTGTGCTAGAAACCCCCTGAGCACATCCCTCCTCCTGCATGGCATCCCTGCCCCTGCCCGGCCATGTGGCTGGTGACCCACACTCGACTCCAACTCATGGGCTGACCTTGGCCCATCCTTATCACCACAGACTTCCCGATGACCTGAGTCTGGAGCAAACACTATTTTACCAAGCCCTTCCTCCCTCACTCTGCCATCACTTTTGAGCGCTGTAGATGACTGGGGATGCCAGAAGTTCTTCAGTTTTCCAGAGGAAAGTTGATAAAAGTTCAAAGACACCAGCTTGCAAGACAGGACATAAGATTAATTCATATAACATATCAAAAAAAATCCTAATTTTTGACATAGCTAATCTGCCCTAGTGACACTTTACAAGCCTTTGTACAAGACAAAAGTAGAAAGGACAATTACATAAACTGCATGAAGACAAGAAATACAAAGTAAAAAAGTCAACAACAATATATCACAAACAGCTCAGTAAATAATAGTGCAATTTTCCTAGCTAATAGAATGGTTTAACACCTGAATACACTCACACACCTGATTAAACACTAACAACGTAAACCCATGAAAGAAGATTATAAGTTGTAATATCTCTTTGCAAATAATAGCATATTAGCCACTGTTGCATACTTCTCCAATTACATCCCTTTAATTCTCTTCATCTGGAAAACAGTTCACATTATGATAGTCAGCATCATTTGTGTTTTAAAACAAGCTATTACTTTGTATGCAGTGTGTATTGCCAAATTGTAGGTCTCTCTGTGTATAACTAAGTATACTCTCAAAGTTAATAAAAAAAGTAACTGGCAGTGCAAGTTATCTTTAACCTGGCTTTCTATGAAAAAATGTTTAAAATTCAACAAACTGTTACTCCCTATCACACTGGACACTTCCCAGGCCTTTTTCCTTTTTCTTACCGGAGGTTGCCAGGACCATGAATTATACCTAACAGCAGCACCCTCCCATTTACCAAAATGCATGAGTCTGCCCAGATCCGCATCCATACAGCTTTGTTTAGCTTCTGTTGAGTTGAAACAAGTGTGAGGTGGCTTGGAAAGAAACGTAGAAAGTCAAAGCCTCTGGTTTCAGTCACAGCAATCTCCGTTCACCACGTTTTCTAATCAATCACCTCTATCCCTTCTCTTTTCCATCCACCTCCAGCTATGCAATTCACTGTCTCTTCTTGCTTGGACATTCAACAACTGTAATTTACTGACCTTCAGGCCTGCTTGAATTACTTGGAAATCCCTGGTTAATTTGAAAATCCCCCAAGTGAGGCAAGAGAAGAGAGCCCCTGCAGATTATTCTGTTTTGGAGATTTAAGCTAGTAAACAAACTTTCCAATCCAATGGCAAAACACTGGAAAGTTGCAACTCAGTGTACTGTAGCATTTCTACTGCTGGAGCTCTTTAAGGACAAGATAAACAAAGTAGTTTTAGTGCACTGTGGTAAATGAAGCCTGGGGCTGATCCAGTACAGCAATTTATGTGTTTCAGAGGGTGTTCAAAGTGAGGAATAAAATCAGCCCAGTCTTTTTAAAACTTGCTGTTTGAAAAGAGATGATACTCATTCACAAAAGGTAGCCTAGGTGGAAATATCTGTTAAGAACAAAGGTAGTCTACTTTGCAGATAATAGCTTTCTCTTTTCTTCTTAATTTTATATTTCAGCTATTGAGGCATATGAAATTGTGGTCATGATTTATTCACCATCATACAGGGAAGACTGTATTTTAAGATTTCTCCGTGCTCTTCTAAAATATCAGGCATTGACTACTTACTGAGACAGACCAAGGATGTTCTGGACCAGTCTTCACAACCGATACGGCTAATCTTAAATTTCCTACCAAGAAAATTCAAATAGGTTAGATTTTTTTCCCTTTCACTTTTTTGACTCCTAGAAGTTTACAGTTTGCAGGGTCTTTGTTGTCAATTTATCCATTAATATGCTTCTAGTTAATGTAATAATTTTCCAGTGGGTTTCACAACAAGGTATTCTTAAACTACTCCCATAACAGCTGATATCAGAAATGCCATTCCTACTGTTTCTAGTCATCATTTTCCTAGACTGTAAGCTTTCTCCGGGGTGGATTATGCAGTATTATCCTGATAGCAGCCCCCACCTCTTACCAAAGACCTCTTAGTATGCTAAAAAGCCTTATAGGACAAAGTCTCCTTGAAGATAAAGCAGATTTAAGAAAACAAGGAAAGAAGAGGAAATGTAAAACTTCACAGATTCATGAACAAAGTTATCATGTTTTGGAGGCCTGCAAAAGTGAATTGAACCTGACTAGTCCACTTCTACCACCTCTACAGGAAGGAGGACAGTTATCAAAGGAGTCAGATTAGCTCGTTTTTATCTCTTTCCTACTATGGATACTTACTGCTAGTTTATTTTGCATTTTTGTTTTCTTGTGCAGAACTATGGGTCTGTACAGAGATGGTATTAGAATTGAAAAGCAGGTAATACAAAAGCATGAATAAAAAAACAATTGAAAAAGTTGGAGAAGGTCTGAAAATAGTTGCTGGTGTAACCTCAGACCCAGCACACATCTCAAGTGTAACAACAATAGCTAACTGAGAGCCGACACTGACAGAAAGCTCATCTGCCACAGACTTGTAGATGCTCTAAGTTAGTAGGTTAGGAGGGGCTTTTATTCTTGTTATTATTAAAATAGGTGGGTACAAAGATA
Organism: Strix aluco; assembly: GCF_031877795.1. Lineage (NCBI taxonomy): Eukaryota > Metazoa > Chordata > Aves > Strigiformes > Strigidae > Strix > Strix aluco. The sequence continues at coordinate 71,551,347 of NC_133932.1, read as the reverse complement.
AGACAATTATATCTACAGGACTCAATGAAAATGTAAATTTTGTTCACCTTTTGCTACCTACTCAGCTGAGAATGGTTTTTAAGCTTTACATTTCTCTTAAAGGCTCTGGATGAATTTATGTTGGCTGCAACCATCTTAACGTTTATCAGGATAAGCATAGACTATATAACAACGTACAGACTTCCAATTTAGGGCAGTAACTAAGGACTGGGAGAAGGATGTTCTAGAAATGCCGGTGTTGGGCTGGAAGGTGCCTCAGGAAATCATCTAGTCCATCTGCCATGGACTGCTGTGAGATCAAGATGGGACTTCCAGGCAGACATTGCTCAGGGACAGCCATAGCATATACAAATGAAGCAACAGTAGGCAGGACTTTGAGACTGAGTGACCTACACCACTCCAGAGCAGGTTTCAACTCAGCTGTCTTCACCAGCAGGCCACAGTTTGCCAAGCTGCTCTGTTCTCAGAAAATAACTTGCCTACATTATTTTAGGAATCTTATCTTTACAATTGACCTACAAATATTTTATGGCAAATTAAGCTTCTTGACAACTTCCCACAAGACAGGACAGGACAGGATATTCATCTATCCTCTTAGGTACCACAAGACCACAGATATGGCAGTCTTCCTTGCTTACTTTTTTCTTGAAGTCTAGGGTGCAAAGCCAGTCACAGGATTTCACCGCAAGCTTCACCAGCACTTCCCCATGTCTTATATTTGATGTTTCGTCTAAGACAGCCCAGAATTAGGTGCTTCTGCAAGAGGATCATATCACTGAATCAGATTAGGTTTCTGATCTCCTTGAAATCCATGATCCCTCCCTGTAATGCTGCTACTTTGAGAGATAATACATATTCTCCAGATTTGTGCATGTGGTGTTATGCACTTCACATTGAATTTGTTCTTTTTTTAACATCAGGTCATCTCTTCAGTTTGTCAGAATCATTCTGGATTACAAATCTGTCCTCCAAAGTGCTTGATAGACTGTCCCAAATTTAATCTTACAAAAATTTTATACTCATATGTTGTCTTTAAGTACCAAGGCAGTTAATTGAAATATTGCATGAATTCTGGCTGTGAATATAATAACTGGACAGTTTGAAAAAGCTGTGTATGATTTCAGCATAGGAAAGTCTACAATGTATATCTGTCCATAGAGCTTTGTATAGCAATATGGAGCATTTCATTGCCCTGACCATTTTCAGTAAATTCTAGCGCTTTTCGTGTTGCACTAATTAGTAGTCACTGACACAGAAAAGATGTATGTGAACAGCTTCCATTGAAAAACTCACCAGGAAGTTATTAAATAATAGCAGTGGAAAGGTTAAACTGCTCAGAAATCCTCAAACATGTTAAACATACTGAGTACTCACATGTCAGTGATCTGATTTTATCAGATCTGCAACCGGCTCAGGGCAAGAAATAATTTCTTAAACAGAACTAGTAAAACATCACTGTTCCAATCACAGATATTTAAGACCTATTCAAAGCGTCTTGTTGTGGTGGTGGCTCAAATGGCTCCTCATGTTCTACAAATGTTTTCTTCTACATCAAAACTAATTTAAAAATATATACCTTTAAGATGTATACCTTTTTGTCTTGCCTTTTTGCTTCATTCACTTGCACTTGTGCCAACATTGCTAGTGGTCTGGGTAAACTCCAAGGCAGATGACTGAAATGACCTGCATTGAAAATAAATGAAGACGAGAGGTTCATCAAACCATCCCAGTGATCTTTGTCAGGGCTGTCTGGAGGAAAGGGCAAGTACCGTTGCTCCACAACAAAGATAGCAGAATCACAAGGCCACCAAAGCTTGCACTTGCTGCCAGAGCAAGCATCATCCATACTTGGTGCTAGGGGAATGGAAATGACAGTGAGACTTCAGCTCCCAGCTGGACCCCTAATAGTCCTTTAAAAACCACAACATCAAGGCATGGAATCAGAAGCACCAAATACTAACCAAGCTGAAAAGTAGGATTAATGATTCTTAGCCTGGATGGTGTACTCCAGAGCTGTACCTGGGAACCAACCAGAGCATATGCCTCTGCAGAATAATAAAAAAAAAAAGAAAGAAAAAGATAAAAAATTAAAAAGATAAAAAAAGAAAGGGCAACCTTTTGCCTGGATGAGTTGCTCCATGTGAGTTACCCTGGGTATGTGGCAGTGGGAAGAGTCAGGAAGCACACCTGCAGTGTCTGAACTGAACTGCTCAAAGTCAGTTCATTAAAATAGAAAGCCTCCTGGCATGTTAGCAGCTTCAGTTTTATTCAACTTATTCCTTACAGATAAGCTTTGGAAGAAACATAATATAATAATATAAAAAAAGAAATATGTATATTTTGTATACATATATGGCATGCCTCCCTACTCTGGAGGTGGATACCAAGGCAAAGCAACAAGGTAAGAGCGAAAACCTAAGTAGTCACTATTCACCCAGTGAGGATATGAGCACCACTTCAAATAGATAGAATCTCTTGAAATGGATGGGGGCAACTGTACGCTTGAAGATTGTCTTGCACATAGAAAGGCTGTGGTCCAGCCTGCAAACTCTTCCATGAGCCCTCCTCTCTGCAGCTGTTAACATGCAACGTCAGAGCCCTGGTGACAAAGCAGTTGCACGAGTATTCATGTCCTTCCCGTTCACTTATTAATATATGCTTTTCCGTAGGCTTTGCATTCTTGCCTTCTGTTTACCCTCCCGCATTGCAGCGCTGTGGCTGTCTGGGATGAATTTCAGGTGTCCCCTCTGCAGAGGCGAGCAGGGTCCCTTGCCGTACCCGCTTCCCCCTTGGTCCGCACTCAGGGATGCCCTGAGACCAGCTGGCCTGGAGCACTCAGCGGGTGCTTGCAGTGGCTGGTGTGGGGCCAGGGATATGGGATGTCAGGTCACACCGCACTGCTCCCTGCTGCCTCGTTGTTGTAAAATAGAAACGTGTTACAGCGTATGCTTGCTTCCAGCCTCACACAGTGTTTCTGTTGTAATTATGGAAAAAACACGGAGTGAAAACAGTGTGTCTAACAAAGTGCTCGTGTGATGCAGCTGTATCCGCTCTTAATCCTTCATTAATGCCTCATCAAAAGAGTACTGTACTTTCCATTTGTTTCATTTACCGAAGGTCAGCATACTTGGAAGCTATTGTCATATGGCATTGCAGACTTTTTACATATTTCTCTGGTATTGTTCCAAGCTATCGTATACACAAATGAGTCAATTGGTATGCAGATTGTCTATCATTAAAACCATTTCAAAATCAGCTTTGTCGCTGGTTTAGCGTTGGAGCTTGCATACCCTCCTGAATGTAATGCGTTGTTCTGCATGGGTGCGGTGAGACAGTTGTGCCAACCTCATGTGGGACCGGTCCTAGTTTTCATATTGGCAGAACTTCCACTGAATTCAGGGGAAATTTTTCCTGCTGACAGGCCTGTAAGCTGAAGTCCTCTGCTTACACTGCCTTCTCTTTGCAAACCACGAGGCTACATGTGGCCATATCAGCGCCTGTGCCATTCCCTCCTCTCCTCTGTTCACTGGGTTGTCTTTTGCCTCAGTGTACGTTTGTTGAAAAGGCTGCAAAAGTTTTTCCTAGCCACCTTGGAAGAGGAGTCAGCCCCAGAGCTGGTCCCATGTTTCCAGCAGGTGACACATCTCCCGCAGCTACTGGCACTGCCTGCACTAGCATCTGCCGTGCTACTGATGGCACTGAACCCGCATCATCGTCCGAACACATCCAAAGTTCACACACACCCATGGTGGAGTGTTCTGCTTTGTTTTTACTATTGAATTTCAGCTTTGAGCTAGAAATAGTGCTTCAAAAATTAAAGGCCACTTGCCTTTTCTATCTTCACACACTTATTTAGAGTTTCCTCTGGGGGTTTTTTGCAGTTTGTATTCAGGTATCACAAGGTCTTGGTGCAGAACCTGAATTTACTCATCTACAAAAACATTTTGATGGCTTCTATGTGAAAAAAAAAAGTATTTTTATTTGCAGCTGCATTGTATATATGTTAAATAGCATAAAAGTCTTCTCTCTTTAACAAGTGAACTATATAATCATAATCAGAATAAAATGAAAGTAAAAATTAAAAACTACATTTATATAAAAAGATTCAGTGACAGGAAATGTTCATTTTAACAATGTGCAATTTATCAGGGGTTTAGAAGAACAGGAAGTGTAGATATACAATTCTTACCAATCGTGAAGGAGAGCTGAGTTAGGGATCATCTGTACAAACCCAGTATTTACAAGTCTATGGGACCTGATGAGATGCAGCTGAGGGAGCTAAATGAGTTGGCTGACCTCATTGCAAAACCACTATCATCTCTGCAGGTCAAGGAGTCCCAGACAAGTAGGAAAGGGCTAATATTACGTTCATCTATAGACGGACAAAAAGGAAGATCTGGGAAACAACATGCCAGTCAGGCTCTCTTCTTTCCTTGGGAAAACTGTGCATTGAGCCCTCAGGGAAGGTATTTCCAGGTAAATGAAGGACAAGAAGGTGACTGAGAAAAGCCATATAGTAGGTGATAGCCTTCTATGATGAAACAACTTGCTTGCTTGATGAGGGAAGAACTGTGAAGAACACTACCTTGATTTTAGCAAGGCATTTGACAGCATCTCCCAAAACATCTTTGTTGACAAGCTGGAAAGTTATGGAATGGGCAGATGGACCAGAAGATGGATGGAAAACTGTGTGAACTGCTGTGACCAAAAGTGATATTTAATGCTTCAATGTCACACTGGCAGCCACTCATAAGTGGAGTTCCTCAGGAGTCAATACTGGGTTCAACACTATCCAAAGTTTTACAAACAATATGGATGAACAATTATAAATGCACCCTTGCTGAGACTGCAGATGACACCAAACTGGGAAAAAGCCAGCATACAGATAGACCTTAATTGGCTGGAAGATAGGGCCAATAAGAATTGCATGAGATTTAAGAACAATAAATTTAAAGCCCTGCACATGGCAGAAGAATCCCAAGCAGCAGTAGAGGCAGGGGTCTGACTGGCTACAAAGCAGTTCTGCTGGAAGGACCTGGGGGAAAGCAAGCTGAACATGAGCCAGCAGTGTGCCCTGGCAGCAAAGCTGGCAAACATTCTCCTGGGCTGTGTCACCAAGCACACAATCAGCAGTTCCAGAGATGTGATTATTCCACTGCTGTTGGCACCTGGAACATCGTGTCCAGTTTTGGTTCCTCTAGGTCAAGAACAGCATTGAAAAACTGGGGAGGGTCCACTGGATGGCCACAAAGATGATTAGAGGGCTGGAGAACATGATATGAAGAAATGTTGCAAGAACTGAGTTTTATCAACCTAGAGAAGACAAAGCACAGGAGAGATCTAATCACAGTCTTCTAATACCAAAACCAGAGTTATAGAGGAGACGGAGGTTCTCTCTTCACAAGGATGCACAGTACCAGGATGAGAGGCAATAGACATGAGTTTCTTCAGGAGAAATAATAGCTGGGTACAAGAAAAAAGCCTTTGTTGTGAGAACGATTAAGCATTGAAAAACGTTGGCCAGACACATGGTAGAATCTCCCTTACTGGAAATATTCAAGACTCATCTTGTCAGGGCCCTGGAAGACTTAACTGAAGGCTCTGCTTTCAGCAGAAGGTTGGAGCAGATGATCTACAGTACTCTTTTCCAACCCAGCCTTTTTTGTAATTTCTATGTTTTCTACCACAGTAATGGCAAAGTAGCATGTAAGCTACACAAAAAATCTAAGTTAGACAAATGAACAGCCACTGGAAGTACCATTGTAGATGACTTAATGGAAATACAGTCTTGGCGTTGCAAACCACCTCCCAGCATCCCCTGAAAAAGCGTAGCTTACTTAAGGACAAGGCTATGTGCACTAGTCCAGACACCCAGTCACCACAGAGATTCTGTCTGGAGATATTCTCTTTTCATTCTTGTGGGGGCAAATTAACCAAAATGGGCACACGTTCATAAAATACTGTGAAGGCTGAAGAAGTCATCACTCATTAAGTTAGGAATAATACAGTACAATACAATAATCCCATAAATTTGGGATGTTCTGGTCAGTAAGAAAGTATTGGCCAGTCACAGTAATTCTGACAGCATGCAGAGCAGAAGCTGTACAAGTGATTTGCCCTGTGTGATGTTGAATAGCAAGGTCACCCGTGTCTCGGTGTCCCAGGTTCTCTTCCAGCTGGGTGCACTGCTTCCCACACTCTCTGTTGCTTGCAGAGTAGGTGGTACCACGTGGCCCTGTAACACCAGAGGCATGCCATGACAGACATCAGACCTGATTTTTGACCTCATACACAGCTCCATTTCTTATCACAAGGTTACATTTTGCTTACACTCCCAAATACCCACTTCAAAACCATTTACAGAGAGTTTTGTGCCATCTTGCCTCTCTAGAAGCATTTTCACTGGTAATAACTACTACATGCCCTTGCAGTTTCATTAAGTAACAGATTTTAGGATTTGCTTCTCTATCACAAGGATCTTCTAGATGTACAAGAGACCCTTGACATACCTCACACACATCCCTGCTACTGTCAGTGTCCACACTCGTGTTGTTATGCTACTCCTGTAACTGAGGAAACCAGTATACCATTCCAGGAATATCAATTTATTTATAGATATTCTAAAATATCGTCAATATGACACTATGTGAAGGTGCAGTCTTAGTTTCAACATCGCAAAGACATGTTTAATGCTGTACAATTTACTAGAGTAAATTTGTGTTGGGAATAATTTCTGTACTTATTTGACTCGGTGCAACTCCATGGTAAAGTAATAAAAAGCTATTTATTTGACAGAATAAAAATTTACTTTTAAATATTTTATTCATGTGAGATTTGACTTGAAATGTTCTCTTAGGACACTCAAAGAGCAGATTATGAAGATATAAAAGCAGAACCATCTAGAGCGACCTGGACAAGCTCAAGAAGTGGGCCTGTATGAACATCATGAGGTTCAACTAGGACAAGTGCAGGGTCCTGCACAGGGATCGGGGCAGTCCCTGGTATCAATAGAGGCTGGGGATTGAGAGAAGCCCTATGGAGAAGGATTTGGGGGTACTAGTGGATGAAAAGCTGGACATGAGCCTACAGTGTGTACTTGCAGCCCAGAAGGCCAACTGTATATGGGGCTGCATCAAGAGAAGTGTGACCAGCAGGTCGAGGGAGGTGATTATCTCCCTCTACTCCACTCTCGTGAGACCCCACCTGGAGTACTGTGTCCAGCTCTGGGGCCCCCAACACAGGAGGGACAAGGACCTGTTGGAGCATGTCCAGAGGAGGGCCACAAAAATGATCAGAGGGATGGAGTAACTCTCCTGGGAGGACAGGCTGAGGGAGTTGGGGTTGTTCAGCCTGGAGAAGAGAAGGCTCCAGGGACACCTTATTGCAGCCTTTCAGTACTTAAAGGGGGCTTATAAGAAAGATGGGGACAAACTTTTTAGCAAGGTCTGTAGCAATAGAACAAAGGGTAATGGTTTTAAACTAAAAGAGGATAGATTTAGACTAGATATAAGGAAGAAATTTTTTACAGTGAGGGTGGTGAAACACTGGAACAAGTTGCCCAGAGAGGTGGTAGATGGCCCCTCCCTGGAAACATTCAAAACATTCTGAAGTGCCAGCTGAAAGGATGGTGGAGTTACTGTAGGAACTGAGGAAAGCATGATGGGTCTATTTCACACTATGTGAACAGTAAGACTGGTAAACCTGAGCTTTTAGAAGCATGTCTGGATAAACTGCTTACGCAGTGGGAAGGGATTGATCAGAGCCATGCTGCAGTGACACTCTATGTCACGCTTTGAGTTTGGTGGTGAGCTGCAGAGCTGGTCCAGACCTTCTTTTACCAGTTCCAGTCCAAGCTGAGCCCCAGAGGCTGTTGTTACTCCAGTTTTACAATTACTGCTCAGACTTATGCTCTGCAGATATTGGTATCCAGCTGTCAGGAACTGGTGAGTGTCTTCAGCTCATGCACGTGTCCTGACTGCAGCTGGGCAAGTTCAAGGCAGGAAAGATGTTGACAACAATACTGCCTGCCCCTTCCTCATGCAGGAAATCAGGTCACGATGCTGGCTCTGCAGGCACTGGTATCAGTGCTTAGTTTTCAGTCTGCAAACTGTCATAAGCCCCATCACTGGAAGTGTTCAAAGTCAGGCTGGACAGGGCTTTGAGCAACCTGATCTAGTGAAAGACTTCCCTGCCTATGGCAGGGGTTTGGACTAGATGAACTTTGAAGGTCCCTTCCAACAGAAACCATTCTGTGATTCTGTGATTCTATAATTGGGATGGGACAAACGTGGCTGTTGATGGTGTTTACAGTGAAGTGCACAGGAGACTCGATGGGGGCTAGCTCCTTATTAGCTGTCACGGGACAAGCAGTCTTCCAGTTGCCCAAGGGGAGAATGACCTTGGGCCTTGGGAAAGATGCACAGCCAGGTTTGGGTTGCTGAGACTGGCAGACTTTGCCTCGCCTGCAGACAGTCTCCCAGTCTGAACTGGAGTAAGTCAGGCTGGCCCAGATCCCTTCTTTTCCACTACATCTAAGGACCTTCATCAACATGTCAGAGCAGGATGCTACCTGTGCACCTGCACTGTGTGGCCCAGGTTGAAGAGTTTTCCATGTTGGAGACATCATGCCCCATAGCTTCTGTGCTTCCATCTGCTTTTGCATCTGCAGGCACCTTCATACTTCTCAGATGTGTGGTTGTCAGAAAGCAGTGGTTGATAGAAGGAATTGTCCCACTCATTGTCCCAGTGTGATGGTCCAGTATAAGCAAGAGAGGCAGTCAGCACACAGAGACAGGAGCTGGGTCATGAGGCTGGGTCCTGCTCCATGTCCTATCCCCGTGTAGGTTACTGCCTGCTAGCCTTGTTTTCCTTTTAGCTTTTAGCATTTAGAAGCTTTTAGCTTCTAGCCTTGTCCTTGGGAAAAGAGAGCATTTAAAACCAGATAAAATTAAGGGAAATATAAGGTCATGATACAACTGAATAAAAATTGATTTACATATTAGCAAGCATGGAATTACATCAGTTCTTGACTACTGAAACCTACTGTCAACAAGACATATTTTTCCATCATGGCTTCCAAAGACCAAAGTCAAAATAATAAGCACCAAATAATTTTCCATTACTTTCAAGTATTTCTTTTTGCAAAATTTACTGATGTAGGTCAGCCATTCATCTCATATGATTTGTCAACAGTCTTTTTTTTTTGTAACATCTGAAGAAATCCGTTAAAATAGATCCCCAATCCTGTTCGTAGTTAAACATTGGCTCTTAGTTGCAGAGAGACTGCCTCTGTCACTCATTGGTGTCTGGGGGACAGATGTCACACTTTGACATCACTGTTTGTGGTGCAGGTTGTGGTGCATGGGGATGGTTTGCTAATATCCCTTGAAGGCAAAATTTAGCCCAGCCTTGGAGCATGATTTGTGGTCTACTGCAGTTACATGGACTGGTCGCTATTTATCCCCATGTCTTTTGGATTTAAGAGCAATTTCTGCTTTCCCAGCAGGCTGGATACTACATACTGGTTTAAAAGAGTACTTGCAGAAGCAGAATCTTTTGCACAAGAAATGTTTTGTCTTTTGATTTGTGTTTTACAGCATCATTGCATAAAGGGAAATGATGATATGTGTTCTGAAAGCACTCTCTGTCCTGGTGTTAGTTAAATTCATGCCAGACAAAATCTTTTCAAATGAATTTCCCTCCTTTATTGGATGCAGAGGGAAACATAGTAACAAAGGATGAGGAAATGGCTGAGGTGCTCAGTGCCTACTTTGCCTCAGTCTTTAGCAGTGGAACTGGCTGTTCCCTGGACACCCAGCCTCATGAGTTGGGAGATGGGGAGGGGAAGCAGAATGAGGTCAACACAATTAAAGAGGAAGTGGTCAGAGACCTGCTACACCACTTGGATGCACACAAGTCTGTGGGACCGGATGGGTTACACCCAAGGGTGCTGAGGGAGTTGGCAGATGTGCTCGCCAAGCCGCTGTCCATGATTTACCTGAAATCATGGCTAACTGGGGAGGTCCCATTGGACTGGAGGGTGGAAAATGTGACACCCATCTACAAGAGAGGCAGAAAGGAGGATCAGGAAACTATAGACCTGTCAGTGTGACCTCGGTACCAGGGAGGGTCATGGAGCAGATCATCTTGAGTGCCATTACAAGTCATATAATGGACAACCAGGGGATCAGGCCTAGTCAGCATGGGTTTATGAAAGGCAGGTCCTGCCTGACAAACCTGATCACCTTCTATGACAAGATGACCCGACTATTGGACGAAGGAAAGGCTGTGGATGTTGTCTACCTGGATTTTCAAAAAGCATTTGACACAGTTCCCCATAGAATTCTCATAGAAAAACTGGCTGCTCATGGCCTGGATGAGCGTACAGTCTGCTGGATCAAGTACTGACTGGATGGACGGTCCCAGAGAGTGGTGGTCAATGGAGTTAAATCCAGCTGGCGTCTAGTCACAAGTGGTGTTCCTCAGGGCTCGGTGTTGGGACCATTTCTGTTCAACATCCTTACTGATGATCTTGATAAGGACATAGAGTGTATCATCAGTAAATTCGCAGATGACACCAAGTTAAGTGGGAGTGTCGATCTGTATGAGGATAGGGAGGATCTACAGAGAGACTTGGATAGATTGGATTGGTGGGCCAATGTTAACTTGATGAGCTTCAACAAGGCCAAGTGCCAGGTCCTGCACTTGGGCCACAACAACCCCATGCATCGCTACAGGCTTGGGGAGGTGTGGCTGGAGAGCTGTCTGGAAGACAAGGATCTGGGGGTTCTAACTGACAAACAGCTGAACATGAGCTGGCAGTGTGCCCGGGTGGCCAAGAAAGCCAACGGCATCCTGGCTTGTATTAGGAACAGTGTGACCAGCAGAAGTAGGGAGGTGATAGTCCCCCTGTACTCTGCACTGGTGAGGCTACACCTGGAGTATTGTGTCCAGTTTTGGGTACCTCAATATAAGAGAGATATCGAGGTGCTGGAGCGAGTGCAGAGGAGGGCAACGAAGCTGGCGAAGGGCCTGGAGAACAAATCCTATGAGGAGAGATTGAAGGAGCTGGGACTGTTTAGTTTGAGGAAGAGAAGGCTGAGGGGACACCTCATCATTCTACAACTACCTGAAAGGCCATTGTAGAGAGGTTGGTGCTGGTCTCTTCTCACAGGTGATTAGTAACAGAACAAGAGGGAATGGTTTTAAACTGCAACAGGGGAGGTTTAGACTGGACATTAGGAAAAAATTTTTCACAGAAAGAGTGGTCAGACAGTGGAATAGGCTGCCCAGGGAGGTGGTGGAGTCACCATCCCTGGATGTGTTTAAGGGTCATTCAGATGAGATGTTGGGGGATATGGTGTAGGGGAGAACTTTGTAGAGTAGGGCTGATGGTTGGACTCGATGATCCCAAGTGTCTTTTCCAACCTGAATGATTCTGTGATTCTGTGAATCTTCTCGCTACAGAAAATGGCAGTAAGTTGTACCTGGGCATGTGATGTCTGATGGTGCATTTCTCTGATAGAAACTTTGGCAGTGGATGGATGCTGAATACCAGCAAAGTAGATGCACCTAAAAATCTGTCTGAAAAAGGAAGAGAAAAAACTAGGGCAATCTACCCTTTCTGCTCCATCTCCACCTGACAGGCCTGAAAGGAGATATCTACCCTCTTGTTCTCCAGGCATTTTGAAGAACAGGAAGAACTCCTCTGTTGTCTGCCAGCAGCCTCTACCTCCCTATGGCAGGGAGAAGAAAGGGGCTGCCAGAAGTATCTACTAGCTCTGCCTAGTCTTAAATAAGAGCAGTTAGATCACTTCAATGCAAGGAGCAACAGTACCCAAACAGCAGCCAAAAAATGCACAAAAATATCAGTTTATGATTTCCAGCTCCAATATGGCAACCCAGCTGTAGACTGGAGCCCTAGCATAATGATAGACACCTTCTGTTCCTCATTATCTCTTGCCCACTGTGGTGTCCAAGCTCATTTCAGGTTTTCAGCTGAGGTATCCAAGCTAAGCGTCACCAGAGACACCATTCAGTCAATGTGGAAAATAGTCACATCCAAGCGCAATTCATCCCCAACTAAAACACTAAAGTTATTAATCTTCCTTCTGTTTCCAAGGTCTTTCTGCCTGAAATATTCCTCACATTTCACTAGGCAGACTAAGTATTTCCCAAGGTGACCCAGTCAAGACTGCTTGCATACTAGCATGTAGACTAATGAATGAACTGAGTCGGTGAACTTCTGTTTGCTCTTCCTGCACATCATTGTGTAACGTATGGTTGTGTAGCTAAACTGAGTCTTACCTAATACAAGAGGGGTATCATTTTGGCCTTCTGGTCCTCTATTTCTTAATTTAGTAAAATACAGCTATCCTCATGCTGGTTTTGAACCTTGCTTTGGGGCTTATATTTGGGTTTTATTCAGCTGAAAGACAGCAAACATTTTTCTATTGCTGCATGACCTCAGTTACAGAAATACCAGGGCAGATTTTGTTGTTGTTACTGAGTCATTTAGAATACAAGAGAAAACTCTGGTAAGGCAAGACGTGAGAATTCAGAATGAGGCACTGCACAAAACCAATGGTCTATATGCTGCATTAATTTTGAAATCCAGCTGTGAAAATTTGGTCTGAGAATTCATCAGGCAGACCCTAAGAAAACACTTTACAAATTAAAGCTTACTAATGGGTCTAGCTGAGCAATATTTTTCAGCTGAAATGTATTCTACAGAACAAAGAAAGTTAAGTAAGTGCAGTAATGCTCTTACAATAATAATAGTAATGCAGTAAAAGCATATGATACATGATTTCCTCATGTAGCACATCTTCAGTGTTTAGTTTGTAGGTAGTAGACTATGGAGAGATGGGCAGAAACAGTATTTATTGGACAGAGGGAAGAGGAGTACAGTGGAAATGCTGCTTATCCCAGAAGTCTCCCTATACTACACTGAGATATCTTCATTTATACTCCTTTTTTTTTTCACTCATAGAGATCCATTTTCAAGCTGATTTTTGGATGCCAAAGGGATCCACACTGCAGTCTGTGGAGGGACAACCCCGCACCAGAGCAGTTGGATATTGCTGGAGGAAGCTGCAGCCCATGGAGAGCCCATACTGGAGCAGAAGAAAGATGTGGGAGGAAAGGAGCAGCAGAGAGAAACCACTATGTACTGACCATAAACACCCTTCTTGCACTGCTCATTGCCTCGCTGAAGGGACTGAGTGTATCTGCAGCGGTAACAAGGGCAGGAGGAAGGTGAAAGAGTGAATTTAAGCATGGGAAAGGGGGAAGGAAAGGTATTGTTTTAATGTTGTCTTTTTGTTTTTCACTACCTGATTCGGTAATTAAATATTTATTTTAATTGGCAATAGATTAATTTTCCCCAAGTTGAGTCTGTTTTGCCTGCAGCAGTAATAGGTAAGTAATGTCCCTGGCTTTATCTTGTCCCATGAGCTTTCTCATTTCTGTTCTTCCTATTTTCTCCCCTCCCCTGTCCCACTGAGGGGGTGTGTGAGTGAGTGGCTCGGTGGGAGTTTGGTTGTTAGATGTGGCTATCCCACCACATATGGCTATTGCACTGGAATTAGCCTAACAGACACTCCAGTTGTTTTTTTTTGTGAGCCAGTTAGTGTCTGAGCTTCCATACATAGGGATTATTTTGGGGGATGCCTAATTCAGCAGGGAAGATACTGCAGCAAAGGGAGTGCTTTAGGTCCGTATTGTAGCAAACACTTAAGGATAGAAATTATTCTTTAAGAAACATATCAACCCAAGAAAAGAAGTACTATAAGGTCTCTCATTTCCTTCACTTTTAAAAAGTATTGAAAAGGGGAAAGGAAGGCTATACCAAAATAGCAGATGGCGTAGAAAGGAACAAGAAAGCAGGAAAGAAGAGATATGGAAAGAAAATGAATTAACATGAAAGTGAAAAGGAGGGAACTCGTTACTGTGGTTTCTGGATTTGCAAAGCAAGGGTAGTGCTGTATTGAAGGAATGGAAGTTGTATCTAACTAGGTAGGAAAAGAAAGATATTTTCTTATTTAAAACTGTCCAAAAAAATGCTTTAAGGGCTAAATGTGGGCCAAGGGTAATCATGGCTTCATGTGGTCTTGTGTGAACATAAGGAGAGAAGAGAAACTTGTTCTTTAGGCTGATGTTAGCCTAGGAATATATACATGTAGGCTGCCCATGGAAAAATTTCTTGTAACAGCTGTGATGTGTAACCATTAAAGTAATTCAGTGGCAGATGGGTGTTCCAGTGGAAACAGTTGGAAGAAACAGCATTCACTGCTCTGAGGGCCAAGCTCGTAGAATCATAGAATCATAGAATATCTCAAGTTGGAAGGGTCCCACAAGGATCACTGAGTCCAAATCCCTGCTTCTTGCAGGACTACCTAAAACTAAACCATATGACTAAGAGTATCATCCAGATGCTCCTTGAACTCCGAGTCCACTGATGGAAGAAGATCCTTTAACATGTCAGTAGCAATAGGATGGATACACCAGCAAGCCCTTTCAAGGTCTTTCCTCCCACAGCCTCCCAATCTAGGTGATAAGGTCCCCTTCAGGGTAGCAGCTTTAAGCCCAGGCCTGCGCTCCAGAGCCCAGACTGCATGTGCAGAGATAGAAAAACATTAAACACAATGGTAAATTAAAATAGTTAGCAAAGCTTGGCAAGTATCCCTTCGATGTTGAAATCATGGCTCTCCAAATCAGTGCTCATTAAAGGCCCAGCTCCACACCGTTTAGTAGGAAAGCTTTCAGTACCTGACATGGAAACGAGGTATGTAGGGAGACAGTGATGACTTCCCTTCTGTTTGATCTTCTCTGTAACTGCCTGGATAGGCTGTAAGGACAAGAGGGAATGTGGCTGCATCTCACTGAATCAGATCATTAAAAGTCAGAAGTGCCATAGCCATAAAAGCGCTCCACAGCACGTTAATTTGCAATGACTTGGAAGTTCCCTTTGTTGCTACTGAAAGCAAGAAAATGTTGCTGTTCCAGGATTTTCACTCATTGAGAGACACTCACAAAGTGAAAAAGAAAATTTCCTGTCAATGTTGAGACAGATCACACAAGATTACACAAGAATGTCAAACACTCTGTGAGTTTATCAGCAATGCAAGATCTCCCCCTCTAACATATGGATTGCATGTTTCCTTCCAGATAGGAGGAACACAAAGGCTGAGATCATAAAGATGTGTGAAAACAC
The DNA here is from genome assembly GCF_031877795.1 of Strix aluco. Classification (NCBI taxonomy): domain Eukaryota; kingdom Metazoa; phylum Chordata; class Aves; order Strigiformes; family Strigidae; genus Strix; species Strix aluco. The sequence goes on along the minus strand of NC_133932.1, from coordinate 71,536,133 downwards.
CATATACTAGTCTCTGCGGCAGTCTCTGGTTTCCTATCGGTTGGGACAGTGTTGACTTCAGTAGTTACTTCAGTGATGGAGAAAACAGTCGATTCCCATCCATCTGTCATCCCCAGCTCCCCACACATAATTCCTTATTAGATGCTTGATATTAGCAATTAAGTGTTTATAGTTGTAGTATTCACCACTGAACTCTGGAGTGCGATGTTAGCTGTTAACAATACTGAGATCTTTGCTGTAAGGTGTTTTTTTCAATTGGCCTCTTAGTTCGTACCAGTGAGTGTCTTTTTCTGAAACACTTTTATTACAGCAGAGAACGAACATTGCTAACACTGCCTGTAAAAGAAAAGAATAAAAAGTAGAACACAGACAAAACTCAGGAATATAAGCAAAAAGAGGACGTGATTGCCATACAAAATGTGAATCTCAACAATAACTGCAGTCAACTATCTGTGCCAGCAGAGGAATCCTAGGGCAATGGTATGGACGCAGCAGCTTCAGAAGAGCAGCCTGCTCATGAGACATCCTACACTAACTCAGCATCAGAATCAGATGATGAGAAGACCAGCATTTCTGAAATTCTACTGTACCACAAAACCATGAGCAGCTTTCACAAATACCACAACTGCTGTTCTGAAATGAAAACTTGCAAGAACCATAGTGCCTGCCTCACAACACTGGAGAAGTTGCAATCCCACTTGATCATTTCAGTACCAGTCATTTTGTACCATTAGAGCTTGGCATCTGTGATTTTTCCTGGTGTGATTGTGGCTTGGTCCTACAAGTGCTGAAAGTCAAGTTTTCTTTTGCAACCAAACTAATGAAAAAAAACCAGCTTTTCTGTTAGGCTTGGGTACTTGCTGATATTGGAACTAATTGCATATTAAGAGCGTCTTAAGTAGCAGTGAGAAATGAACTCACCAAATCTGCTTTTTCCTCTCCAAAATAAACATGTCTGGCTAAAATGGAGCACATTCTTGGTGGCTGCAGTGATTTCTGTCTGGGTATTTGGGTCCACCAACACAGAACTTGTTGCAAGCATTGGCTATATGAGATCAGTGGGCAGAGGATAAATATTTGGGGCTTCAGAGACACTTCTGTAACAGTTACAGTAGCACATACAGAGACCATTAAAGTAATTAAACATGCCTGAAAATGAATATTGAGATTTTACAAATGGCCAGAGCTGATGTGGCAACACATTGACTGTAATGGTGACACACAGAAAGTGCCTATACTGGAGAGTGAACCAATCACCAACCACTCAGGATATTTGCCAGAGGTCTGTAAATGCACTTGGATTTCCAGAGGCAACTTAACTTGGCAATTCTTTAAACCAGATTCCTCTGAATCCTTCAGCTTTCCCTTTGCACACAAAACAACCCTTGCCTCATGGGCCAAATTTTCTTTTGGCTGAAATGTTGCCTGCAAGTGCTCCCATGAAGCTGCATTGGCAGGTCCCTTAAGTGGAACAGAAATAAAAACTTTACATGTCTTATTTCACAGGAGTGAAGAATTCATTTCCTAAAACATGTCTGAACTCATAACTGTAGCTGGTGAAACCAGAGAGTTGCTGAAATGACTTAATAAAAATGCAGAGTTTAGCTGGGAGACAAGAGTGAGAAGAAGGGGTAAAAAGCCTGACTTCTGGGTTAAAGAAGAAACATAGCTCTAAATATAGCTAAAAGGAACAAAAATAAACCCCAGAAGAGAAGGGGAAGTAAGACTTTTGGAAGCCCATCCCCAAGTCTCAGCTAAAAAGCTCAGGGAGGCACCAAGCAAGTCCCAGGATCTCCGAGGAGCAGGGGAAGAGCGGAGGGCTGTGCAGCTGCAGGAGGAAGGATACGGCAAGAATTCAATTAAAGCTAGCTTGGTGAAGTGAAGAAGGGGCAAAACAGAAAGAAGGGAGTGGGAGGAAAGATGAGACAAACTCGCTTCAAACAAGCACACGAGCTGCAAGTCACACTGAAAGACATGACAGTTTGGTATTACAGGTTTTCATACTCTACATAGGTCACAACTACTTTTGTCAAATACATTGCCATAATGGATGTTTCTGTTGCAAGACTCGGAGAATTAAATTTCATCTTGCTAAAAGTAACTGCTTCTGAGCAAAGATCAGAATCTCAGCCTAGCTCACCTAGGTCAGGGCAGAGCTCAGCCATCCCATAGTACAGGTGAGGAAGAAGCTGATGTAGGGCAGGCTTCTCTCCTGGTATTAAAACAGCTTACTTAACCTTAGAGGTTGACCTTTGACTGCTTCACAAGCCTAATGAAAATTTAGTCTAAGTTTATACTACGCCAGACCTTTGCATCATCAGGGATGTGATCCTCTCTGGCCTAAGTTAAGTGACTGGCTGCTGAGATTACCCTCCTCTGTGAGACAGCAAAATGACAGACAAATCAAACAGACTGTCAGTGTAAATTGCAGGTCGTATCACCCAGATTATTCTGGTGAAAAATACAGGGGACATTATATTGGACCTGGGAGGAGGCAAAACAGTCTTTGCCTCAGCTACAGAATCTGCAGTCTTGGTCAGCGGATTTCTTTCAAAGGATTGCAGGCTGCTAAGAAGTTAATCTGTCTCTTTTGATTCGATTGAAAAGGCTTCCTCTTGAGAGTGATATGTCTAATTGTCCAGAAAGAAAATGACATCACAGCAGAATCCCCACCTCCCTCACCCTCTGCCACCCCCATTCCCAGGACTTGTTCACCACCTGAACTTTAGCTCTTCTCTCCAGGGCCCATCCCTCTTACACCACATCCCACCTGGGAAAGGCAAGTTATCCTGCAGGATAACCTACTGAGGAACACTGCTTACACTATCAGAAGTGTCTGGATGTCCAGAGGTCATATCTCTTAGTTTGGACCTTTAAGTTTTAAGCATCATCCTCAAGAGAGTTCACCTCCTTTATGACTCACAGCAGCCTCGCCTGCGTGGCCTGGGAGGTGCCTCTGCTTCCCAGGTGTTCAAGCAGAGTAAGGGCAAAGGGGAAAAAAGGCCACAGACATGGTTTATTTGAGGGCAATTTTTAATTAACGAATTTCATATAACTGTAACTATGGTTAATACTAGTACCAAAGCCTTGTAATGGGGTTTGTTTGCTAGAGAGATCTGTAAACCAACTGCACTCCAAACTGGAGGCTTCTCCTTGCTTACCCTGCTCAAAAATTAGTGTCTTTCACTTGCAAAAGGGAAAACAAGTGTTTGAAAGATAACTGTGTTTTTCTAACTTTGTTCTTGTGGAACATAATATATAGAAACCTCAATTACATGATGCAATGAATCCTTGTAAACAAAAAAAAGAGATTCCATCCCCCAATACCTAGAATGCAATATATAAATATTTACAAAAGTAAAATATGCAAGGAAAGAGAAATAAAGTAGTCTCGATTACGCAAGACATTTCCTTTCTAAAACATCATATTTTGAAAATAAACTACACTTTCCTTTGACAGTATTGATGTTTTAACTTCAGTTCTTAGGATATTTCATATGCACTAAAGTTACTCCTGCTCTGCTTCTACAGTTTGCTCCTGTACAGTAACTGTAGAATTTCCCTAGTAAATTACTTTTATTTGTAATATTAACCTTGAAAACAACCACAGGAAAAAACCTTAAAGTATGCAAGTTTGTCATAAATATATCACAGTGTTGAAAATGAGCATAATTACATGATTTATATAGCTTTTTAACAAGAACACTAGGTCTGAGTCCAAAACTCTTGGCTTTAACCAAAGTGATTTCAAATAGAACAAGTATATATAGAAAAACAATCTTATTTTCTTGTTAAAAAAGGAAAGGGTGCTTTCTTAAACAAAAGAACATGTGATTTCCTGGACACAGACCCAAGTTACAGTGGGAGAGCTCAGAAAGCTCCAAATTAAATATTGCATTCATTAAGGATGATTTAAGAAGTTGATTGAAAGAGGTTCAATCAGCCCATTTAGTCCAGTAATTCTAGAACTGTCAATGTAAAAAACCCTACTTTTTTTTTGCTTTCTGCTATACAGTGTCACAATCACATGACTGAAAACATATTGCCTGCAGAAATGGTAGACACCGATCACGCACGATTTGGTTGTATGATGTCAACACTGATTGCCTCGTCCAACAAGAGGTTCAACATCCTTCAGATACCGAGGTGCTGTCCTTAGCAGCTGTTTCACATACGTGAGCTTCGTCTGCCTCTAGTGCCCAATGATACACGAAGCCTTGGCTCTCTTGCTTTATAATGTTCACTGAAGTCCAATCTAAAGCTAAGAAACTGAAGGCTTTCGTCAGAACTGGCTGTCAGCGGTTTTATCTCCAAATGTCTGCCATGCACGTCAGATTCTCCAGTGCCAACAGCTTGGTCTTTTAAACTGCTCCCACCCTGCTGGCATCCATGCCCTGCTGACACCCTCCATCTGTCTGAAGGCTCTCAGGCTGCAGGGACGCTGCCCCTGTGCCCCTGGCCCAGCCCTCCCAGGGTAGCCCCACCACCCCTGGGACACCTTCAGGACCCAACCCAGGCCAACAGGAGACCTCACCATGTTTCCACGTTATACATACAGCGCAGGCCAGGCCAGCATTAGACCACTTCTTGCTTCAAAACTATGTATTTGATGTAGGTTATCCAGCAGCAAGTGGCACCCCAGCACAGCAGAGCATCTGCCCCATAGCGCAGTCGGTGCTGCTGGCCCAGACAGATTCTATCAATTTAGAGCAAAACCCAACTATAGTCTAAGTTTTGCTAATAGCTCTTAAAAAATTTGGCCCAGCTTTTCCCAGGGAAGGAGAAGGGCAATATTTGGACTCAGGTGGCAAATTTCTCACAGGTTTAAAGTCCCCATGTCAAAGTCCAGGATCACTACAGCATCCAGCAAGGGTCAGCAGTATTTTTTATTTGGGGACGCTGTTCTCTTTTCCAATAGACCTGAACATGAAGCAGCGAGTTCCTTTTGACAATGCAGCAGTTTGTTCAGTGAGTCTATAGCCTAGCCAGGTGGAAGTTGGAATTCTTAGTAATAGAAAAGGCTACAATATAATTAAAAATACATGGCTGTTATGAGCCCCAACCTTATTTTAGAAAGCCATAGTACATAAACAGCACACATGAATACAGAAGTTACACTTCATCTGCACTTTGAACCAGAACTCATAATTCATATAAAAACCCTGAAGGATCCCAGACTAGGAGGCCAGAGTGGAAAATGTGTCATTTGCAATTCTCCGCTGTCCTCTAAAGGCTGTTTCAGGAATTTCAGCCTGGGAGTTTAAACAGCAAATCGCTTCTGCTCTGTGTCCATGTACTAGAGCACAGGCCAGCAGCTCAAAGAAAGTGGGAGGTTTATGCAGAGACTCAGCAGGAGCTCTGCAAGCCACTACAAGAGATGGGTCTGACCAGAGACACAGAGAGACCACGTCCGTAAGGTGTGTGACACTGCACTGGCAGCATCACTGTCTCTGGCAAGGGATGGGACCAGCAGAATTTCTATTATTCTGCATCCCCATATGGTTTGCTCTGCTGATGAGGCTTGGAAGTCCTTAGCATGTCCTGGCACCTGCTGCGAATAGGAATGTGCATCCAAATCAGCTTGCCAGGATGAACTTAAAAATTTGATCTTGTTTGGTACCTACCTACGCCTTTATACGTGCTCTTGAGGAGTTCTTTATTTATAATGGAGAAAGGTCAAGCCTTAAAATAAGCCTACAATTATATAATTGCCCATTAAGAAACCCTACAGTTTAAGTCACAAGCACCTGTAAACTTCTTCTACACAGCTATTTCTTCTGAGTCACTTCCAGAATTGCTCTTTAACGATCTTAATTATGGAAACGGTAACATTTATTCTTTTCTTATACTTCCTGGCTACCATTCAATTATTCTTTTTGCAATTATTTCCTATTCTGTTATTAATGTCTGGTTTGCTCCTTTGGTTTGCAGGAGCTTTGATTTATTTTAGTTTCCAAAACTTTTCACCTATGAAATATTGGAACCTGTGCACATGTTCTAACTCTAGGATAAGTCTGGATCTGACAGGTACCATTCCTCTGCTGCTGCACCTCTTACAACTGCTTTGCTGCTTTTCTCCGAGAAGATGGGACATCTTGTCAGTGAAAGTGTCTCTTCATAACGCCAAAACTATTTTTTGCCTATTTCTTTGGTGTCCTCTGAAGGCTTTTTGAAAATACATGTCTGTTTCTTTTGCCCACAAGGGCTTACAGAGTAAATCTAATCAACTAATGGCTCCTGTGGGCAATGAGGTAACCTGGTTGATGGAAATATGAAAGACCTGGAGTATGTTGCTTGTAAAGACTGTACCATATAATGCTGGAGTACAAAGGCAATCTGAGCACAGGACTCTTCAGCTTCTGAAAGCTATTAGGAGGCTGTTCTGGGAAATTCAGAGGGGATGTTTGTGTAATGCTGCGGTGGTTATTATTTGTTCATTTAAGGCTTTCTAAAGGATACACCTTTCCTGAAACTCTTGCCTAACTTCATCTGTCAAGAGCTGCATTTATAATAAACTCTTCTTCCTAATTTTATCAAGGATCCCAGAACTCCCCTAGACTTTTGAAAGGGAGAAATGAGGCTGGGAGGGAGGGAAACCAAGGCGAAAGGCAAGTTGTGACATGACTTATTTTCAGAATGTATCTGTCTTCTTCATTTCTCAGTCTTCTTTGAAAACAAGAATGATGAGAGGTTTAGGAAGTAAAGTCACTACATGCTTTCTCTTCAGTTGTTTTGGGAAACGTTGATCTCCAATTGTTCTTGCAGCTAGGTTGCAAATGGCTCTAGCAGAAGCACAGCGCTTGTTTTGTCTGCAGAGCTTATGAAACCCATTTTCTGTAGCATCTAACCCCCTATCTGGTACTTTGGAGGAAAATAGTGTTGGCTTATCCATTCTGTTGTAGCTGAGAAATCTGTATCACATCTTTTTCCTTAGCAAATAAAATGACATAATAATTATATTCCTATTGGTCTACTAGCACTTTTATTATGTGCATGTATTATGTACACACATATATATGTACACAAAGAGTATAAATTTATGCTGCGTTAGTCTCTTTTACAGGATAATAAACAAAGTATTTCAGTTTATTAATGGATATTTTAATAACCTGGATCACAGCTGTCAAAAATACATTCTTTGGTTCTGTTAATAAATTCACAATGAGTGGGAACTCTGCTTTTCGTATTTAGTCCATACCATATTCACCCCACATTTTATGTTCTCTTTATGCTTTGTGTTCTCCACTAAATGGTGCAATTTTACTCCTCTCTATCTGATGGTTCAATTGCTTGTTTTCTAGAGAATTTTTTCTTAATTTTCTGCCTCTTATAATATGCTTTAATTCTTATTTTTATACACCAGGTTGTTAAAGGAAAGTTCCCATTTGCCTTTTTAGTTGCTGTGGTAAGCTTGTCTGTAATTTCCCTCTGTTTCTTTACACTCTTCAGCCCCGTCCATTAGAAACAAGACTCAGTACAAATACCCTCTTTTAAGCAGTGAATGCAGTGCCTTGTTAGAAAGCAAAGCAGAAGACTATGTTCTTTGCCTCTCTCTTGGCAATTTTTGGAAAAACTTTAAAGGGCGTTGAAGTGGCCTTGACTAGTTTTGTGAATGTTCCCATTGTAGAAGTGAGAGGGATCCTAGATGCCTAACTACCTTGTTCTTATGGCATGTATCTCAAATGCAAATAATTGTTTTTCATTCTTCATGGCACTGGAAGATTTCATATACAGGGTAATCACCTTGCCACAGCTTTTTCCTATCATACCTTTTAATATTCAGACTGATGGTAACAATCATGCCAATTGCATTTTCCATACTCTGATGTTTAGCTAACTTAATTGCTGTTCTGATGACCTCTGGAGGAAAAAATTTAACAGAATTTGTTCCACAAAGAGCTAAAGTAAATTAACTGCACAGTGATAGAAATTTCACCTCCTACACTCCTCAGTCTTTTCTTGTTATGTTTTTCTTTCTCTACTCTTTTCTGAGCATCTTTTTGGTCACCATTTGCTGTCCTTAAGGATCCCTGCTCTCTTCTCCTCTGCCCTTCTCTCCTGTTGGGAGTGACTATCCATCACCTCAGTTTCTTTAACTTTCCTGATCTCTGTTTTCTCTCTGACCCTGTAAACCTCTGTTCATCTTTGTACTTTCACCTGCAGTTGAGTCTCTATTTCCACTTATGTGGCACTCAGGTTTTGGCCCAATGATTTTATGACAGAATGTACAATATTAGGTAGTCAAAGTGTATAAGCAAAAAATTAACTTTGGAAAAAAAGAAGGAAGATACTGACTGAGGCACCTTTGCTGCTCTTCTGGTGAAAGAGAGTTAAGTATCAAGTTAACCCTTAGGAGGGATTCTGATGCCTTAAAGACTGCATTGCTCCAAACTAACATAAAGTAGTTAAAATACTACATCAGGGAGCCTGGCTTAATAATTTAGAGAGACCAAGTGGTTCATAAGTTAAATTTGTAGTATTCCTTGTCAACGTAAAACTAACTATTTTCACTATATTTTAAAACTGTGGTTCAGCAAGCCCCCACAGTGATATATGACTAGTTAAATCAATGGCTGCAGAAACTTTTCACTCAGAACAACTGCAGACTAAGAGAGTATCTTACTTGTGACTGTTTATTGTTACCTTTGGCACTGGAAGTAATTTTGGGTTGTTAAATCGGGTAGAGCAGGTGATGGTTACAATGCCCTTCTAGAAACCATACAGAATTATTTCCTCTGACTTCTGAAACAGCAAGTTCTTGTATCTGTCCCCACTCTACTTACAAATGTTTGCACATCTCTTGCAGCTCTCCCAACTCTTTTTTTCCCTCTCTCCAATTAGTAGAATCTTATTAGATATTAAAGTGGTATTTTAGGTTTCAAGTAGCCAAAAGATGATTTTCAAAATTAATTAGGCACTTCTGAGATGTCTCTGAGCGCCTTTACGTGTGTGTGAAATATGTTCTGTCATTTCTGAGGCTGCTCATCTGAGTGAAAATTGAAATGAGTACAAATGTGTACAACCACAGCTGGTTTCTAAGGTCAGCATTAGGAAACATGCATGAAATGTCACAGAGGACTCCAATCTTTAAGTTTAGGAGTTTTAAAATAACTTCAATTTTCTGTCCAGATACCTCTCTTTTTTCATTCATTACCTTTCAACTCTTAGTGTGTTTAAAAATTTACATGTGCACTTGAAGACTGTCCTTAATACTGAAAATCATTGTTAGATGCGGCATACTGGAAGTTACAGTTTCATATTGATCAGAGATAATTGGCCATTCTTAATAGAAATTCTAATTTAAAGGGTTGAAAAAAGTTTTTGTCCAAGAAATGTACATCTTACATATGTGATAGGAGGAAGACCAAATCCTTCCACCACTAATTTTAATAAAATTTATCATGTAGATTTAGGAGTTTTTATAAAGAAAAGTATCCTCCTATGTAGAGTTGAGAGACCTTGGCATTTGTTCACTGCATCTGGTATAAGAGGAGAAAATCTACAGGGCCTTGAGTGAAAAATAGTATCACTAAAATATAACTGGATTATGATTATACTCTGTCCTTGATCTCCTACCCTAAACCTATAACTAATTCACTGACAAATACATTATATCATGGGCTTCTGCATTTCCTAGCAGGTGTTTCTAAGATAGTAAATTGGATCATACTTGTGATTTAACCCCAGCTGGCAACAAAACACCACACAGCTGCTCACTCACTTCTCCCCCCCCCCAGTGGGATGGGGGAGAATTGGAAAAAAAATAAAACTTGTGGGTTAAGAACAGATTAATAATTGAAATAAGACAAAATATAATAACAACAATAATAACAATAATAATAATAATGAAAAGGAAGACAACAAAAAGAGAGAGAAATAAAACCCAAGACAGACAAGTGATGCACAATGCAGTTGCTCACCACCTGCTGACCGATGCCCAAGCATCAATCCACCCCTCCCACCCAACTCCATCCAGTTTATATACAGAGCATGATGCTCTATGATATGGAATATCCCTTTGGCTAGTTCGGGTCAGCTGTCCTGGCCATGCACCCTCCCAGCTTCTTGTGCACCTCCTTGCTGGCAGAGCACAGGCAACTGAATAAGCTCGACTTAGCAACAACTAAAACATCAGTGTGTCATCAACATTATTCTCATCCTAAATCTCAAACACACTGTAACAGCTACTAGGGAGAGAATGAACTCTATCCCAGCTGAAACCAGGACAGTACTGTACGCTGAGGCAGACGAGCTGTTGTAACTTACAGAGGAAGATTAAATTTTCAGCAGCTGTTTTTTAAATTTTCTTCTTCAAAATTCATATTGGTCAAGACAAAATTTCCATGTCAGTTACCAGAACAAATACCCTTATAGTTTAAAAGAATAAGACATAAATACTTTCCAGTTCTTTTCCTTTTAATATATCTATAATATTGGTAGCACCGCATGGATAGCCCTTCACCCCAGAAGAGTTTCGCATATTGTATGACATCCTAAGGTGAGTGATAATTTTATTCTCAGTTTCTGCATTTATGCATTTTACTGCAGTTTCTCAGAAATTTCTTTAGACCTTGGCAACTCTGAAAAGGAAGGAGCCAAGCACATGATGGCCCCAGGATAGGACATAGAGAGCAGGAGGGGCTGGGCCTGTTTCAGCCTGGAGACATGGCTGCTTAAGCCCTCAGCTGTATTTGTGTTTTCAGACACTGTAGCTTCAACAGCAAAACGTAAATTACCAGCCAGAAGCCTGCATTACATGACTTACAAAAAAAAGAATAACCTTGTATAGTAAATGTGTTGTTAAGAATGATAATCTTTAACATTAATTGTAACACTGATAAGCAGTTCAGTGTTAAAAAATAAAGTGAAAAGGTAAAACTCATATGTTTCTCTTTAGAAATGTACCTGAACAGTGCTGCTGCCACCCACTGCAAGGTAAGTCAGCTGTCCAGTCCCGACAAGAGGTTGTCAACTTTTACACTAACTACACACATTTATGTAGAATTCAATATTGGTCTCCAGGCACAAATGAAATGTCAGATCACCTGTCTCTCACTTTTTTTAGGAACTGCTAAATCCAGCAGCCTGACAGAGGCGAGGCTGCCACAGGTGCACCCTAAGCAAGGCTCAGGATACATCCCTTATAGGCACATGCACACAGAGCACATGTACACAGCACATATGTATATATGTACATGGCCAGCCACAAAGATCAACCCAGACAGACACAGGCAGCACCAACAGCCTCACCCTGCTCCCCTCTCTGGCTGAGCTACATGGAGGTCCATTAGTGGGAGATACAGATATGTATTAGTGGGAGATCTATATATAGTGTGTATATATATATAAAACTTATTTTTACGAGTACAATGTTGTTCTGCACCAGAAGGCCAGTGAGAGAGAGAGGGTGCAAGGTTCTTTCTGGATCTCAGTAAGAAAGGCCTGACAACAAATGGCTTAACAAAATAGCTGTTTTAATACAACAGAACAAAAACAGGCCTATAAATAGGATAAAAAGAGGAATACAGGTAGCAAGTAAAACCTATACCCCTTCAGTTGCTGGACACCCTGACTTTGTGCACCACTGGGAGGAACCTGGATGGATTTTTCCGTGGTGTACTGCACAGTTCCCATCCGTGGAGGATTTCCTTCTCCCCATGTCCTGGAGCAGGTTCCTGTACAGTGACTGTTCATGCTGACATTCAGGCTGCTCAAGCCCCAGTAGATCAGACACATTTGTTCAACATCACTAACTCCTTGAATACAACACCTTCTGCAAGGCTTGCAGTACCAACGCAGATCTCTCCAGCAGCTGGGGTTACACACAGTCCTACCAGCAGTGCACCCTGGGACCCTCTCACCTCCAGATACATACATCCTCTCACTACTGTGTCTGCAGTTGCTGGCACCACAGGTAACCTCCCACTCGCAATCCCACTCCAGTTGCTGCACTCAGACCCCCATCACACACACCCAGGAAAAGGGAAAGGCTGCACCGATCAGGTGCAGGGCAAGGGTAGGAAAACATACTGACCAGCATCCTCTTTAGACACAACCATCCCTTTTTGTCTGCTATGCCACTATTTTCCCATACTTTCTCCTTCCAAAGTCACCTTTGGATCACCTATGTAATTCGCTGTTGAAGAAGAGGAAAGGGTGAGTTGGTTTTCCCAGCATTCTTGGTTAGATGGCCGCTCTGCACAGTGAAGCATTTCTAGGGACAGCAACCTGGAGCACAGTTAGCCGTGGGCAGTGCTGTTAGCATGTCTGTTGCGAGAGCTTTATAAAAATCAGGCTCCTCCTTCATCCATATGAAGATTCTTTCACAAAAGGCATTCTGAAGCAGCACTAGGTAATGCTGACAGTGCCCCAAACAGGGAAGTCCCAGCTGCAGGTGAAGGCAAAGCATAAATCAGCAAAAGGAAAAAAAATGGCTGAAATTGCCACAAAAATCAAAGATGACATCACTAGCTCCCATCCACTTCCAGGTGATATTACAGCAGAGCTGCTCCGGTTACTCCAGGCCAGGGATTCAGATCCCTCCCCCTAGCCTGGCAGTCAGAGGGTCCGAGAGAGGTGATGGCTCTTCCCCAGGTACAGGCGCAGGCAAAGCAATCTCTGGGGAAGAGAGAGGAACAGATCCCATTGCCTGAGAAACTGAAGATCTCAGGAACAGTTCCCATCCACTTCCAGGGAGTTTTCCAGCAGTGCTGGACAGGTTATTCTATGCCTCACCTGTCAAATATTTACCAATGCATCAAGTCATAATTTGCTGCTCTGGTTGGAAGTGTTGGCACTCCCAACTAATTTATTATGACAGTATTGTTAACTTAGTTATTT